>NC_069073.1:42366199-42680365 GCF_025698485.1 Gossypium arboreum
GTAAGATTCACCAATGTTACAATGTATCGTAAAGCTTCCTAGATCCTTCAATTTCGGTGGCAGTTTGTTCTGCAGGAACGCACTGCATTCCTTTGTCAAGGCAATAGTCTCATACTCACTCAGTCGTTTCTTCTTAGATAGTACATCCTTGATAAACTTCACATAATTTGGCATTTGTTTTAAAGCCTCCACCAATGGAATATTGATGTGTAATTGGTTCAAAACATCCAAAAACTTCTTAAATTGCACCTCCTATTTTTGCTTGTGTTGTTACAATCTTTGCGGATATGGAGGTGATGGAACTTTCGGTTGAACCAGACAACTCTTCTGAGTAGGTAAATCTACATCCACAGAAGATGTTAAATTATTTGAATTCACTAAGTTAGGATTTACCTTGTCAATCTTTACAGATTCTAATTCCTTTGATGTAGGAATTTTAACAATTGGTTGACTTTCCTCCTTTTCAACAGGCTCGTCTTCGACATCAATCAATCAGGGTTCCAAGTTTTACCCAAGTTTCTTGTATTCTCAGTATTGCTCAGCAATGTTCCTTGCGGTCTATTATGAAGCTTTGTAGCTAACTAACCCATTTGGTTTTCCAATTTTTTAGTGTTGCTGCTTGGCTCTAGAAAAAGCGTCATTCTTTGCCATGTATGCTTTTAAAAAGTTCTCTAAACTGTTTAATGCCTTAGCTTGAGGTGGTTTTGGAGCTTGCTAATTAAACCCTTGAGATTGGTTGAGTCTATGATGCATAAAGTTGTTGTTTGGTCCATTTCCTTGGTTGCTCCAAGAAAAGTTACAGTGATTACGCCATGAAGGATTATAGAAGCTAGACAGGGGTCCTTGTCCACTCCTATTTTGGTGTTGGTTACCCGCATAGTACACTAACTCGGGATTCAATGGGAAATTCTTGAAAGAATGACCTTCCCCACAGTACACACAGAAAACTACTTCAAATGGACTTGGTGGCTGAGCTGAAAAATTATTAGCACTATTAGCGATAAATTACTTTAACATAGAGAAAATAGATGATACCTGAGCTGATAACGAAGTGAGAGCATCAACTTCATAAACTCCAGCTATACGTCTTCTTGAAGCTGTTTGATTTGTTGGCCATTGATAGTTATTGCTTGCGATCCTTTCGATGATCTCATAAGCCTCATTATAAGACTTAGACAAAATTGCACCATTCGCAGAAGCATCTACCATCAATCTTGTATGTGCATTAAGACCATTATAGAATGTCTCCAACTGGAAACAATGAGGAATCCTATGATGAGGACACTTACGAAGTAACTCCTTGAATTGCTCCCAAGCTTCATTCAAAGACTCATCATCTAATTGTTGGAAAGTTGTGATCTCATTCCTCAACTTAGATTTCTTGCTAGGCTGAAAATACTTTACCAAAAATCTCTCTACTAATTCTTGCCATGTAGATATGGAACTTGGTGGCAAGGAATTGAGCCATGCTCATGCTCGATCTCACAATGAGTACGGAAACAACTTCATCCTCAGTGTGTCTTCAGTCACACCGGCAATCTTGAGTGAATCATTCACCTCCATAAACAATCGAAGGTGGAGATGTGGATCTTCTGTGGGCATACCACTAAATTGGCCCACCGTTTGTTGCATTTGAAACATCACTGGATTCAATTTGAATTAGGTTGCCTCAATATTTGGCCTTCTAATTCTTGGATTTAACTCATTGAAAAGCGGCACAGCATATTGTCCAATGCATCGATCCCTATCATCGGCAATGAGGATGGGATTTTGTACACGATCGACTTCATTACCTTGGTCTTAATTTTGATTTCCAAGGTCCATCTCGACTTGTCTTTGAGTTGTTCGCTCACGTCTTCTTTGCCTGAAAGTTCGCTCAATTTTAGGGTCTACTAGGAGTAAATTGATAATCCGATCTATGCTCATAAACATTTGAGAAGAAAATCAAAAAAATTAAAAAGAATAAGTTAGTAATGTTAGAAATAACCAAATTGAAAATAAATAATTTTACAAAAAATGGCTATGGAAACAGTTGAAAATCCCCGACAACAGCGCCAAAAACTTGTAATGCTCGGGTTTGTGCAATTGTACACAGTCGATATCAAGTAATAAGTAAGTATCGAGTTATCATCTCCAAAGGAATTGTATTTGTGCTAAGTCAATTAATTTGTAAAATTATATTAACAATTTGATAAATAAAAACAATATAATTGAGAAGTGATTATTAAAATATATTAAACTAAATGCAATGATCCCTGATGTCATTTATCCTAACATGCAACTATATGAATGAAATAGATTTTAGCAGAATTAACACAATAAGAAACAATTATAACATAAATAAGCTAGGACAATTAATTTAATTAAACTCAAATTATTATCAACATGCTTATCAATATTCAGAAAAACATTTCATTGCAACTCAATCTTTCTTGAGTTTGGAAACCACATTAGGTCCTTTCGGAATCCTTTACTTAGTAAATACGCATTTTACTGATCCTTATTTACTAAGGGTGTCTTAGTATTCGTGCGAGGTAACAGGGACGTGTTAGGTTTGAAACAGTTTAATCACACAAATCTAAAAACTATGCAGATAACAGAGCCTGCTAGGGTTTTTATGTAACCTACAATTTAATTGGGTTAGGATCTAAATTGAGCATGCACATTTCAATTATGTGTCCATTAGCTGTCATTTGGTTAGGATCGCTCAACTAATTCAGGTGCATTTCAATCACGTATGAATGAAATACAAACTTGTTTTTAATTGAAAACATGATTGATTGAGTCACAAACATTATAAGCATGAATCAAATAAATATTATTCAATCAAAATAATCATCCTAGCTTAACTAAAATTAAGCTATCATTGTTGTAAACAAGAACAGTAAACACATAGCAAACATTCTTGAATTAAGTAAAATAAAAGAAAGATTAAACCTAAATCAAAGTGGCTGTCACTCAAGACTCTGATTGACAAGGGCTTCTTCGTTCCTTCGCTTCACTCCTTTACTGATGGCTCTCCGATGTGGCCGACCAAGGGCTCTTTAAGAGGCTAATTTGCTAAAAATCTTTATGCAAAGATGATGATAGCTGTGAGGGCCGAGAGAGTTGAGAGAGGAGAGAAAAATGAATGAGTGGGGGATGATTGAGGGATGAGGGATGATTAGAAAAGTGAGAAATGGGGTCTTATTTATAGGTGAGGCAAGGGAGCTAGTTTGATAAAAATAGGAGTCTCCATCTTTTGCAAATTCATCGAAGGGTGGCCGGCCATGATTTGTGGAAATGTGGCTGATTTTTGCTTGATTTAAGTGCCACAATATCATCAGGATCAGGACTCGGTCAATTGAAAATATCTGAGTAAATCTCCGATTTCTTCAACTCTTCAAGGACTTATGTAATTAAAACAAAATTTGAATTATGAACATCCACATACAACTGAATTTTGGGTTAACTTGGTCCTCCATTTAGATGGTTTTGTAATCAACATAAAGCTCTCAGACCTGTCCAGCAATAGTAGATAATTTAAAGGACAAAAGAATGTAATTTAACCACTTTAATTAATCGATTTACTTAATAAATTAAAACCCAATTTATTAATGAAACATATTAAAATACATTATTAAATATAACTTTATATTTTATTATTTAATTTAATCATGCATGGCCAACTTTATAGCTTGAAAATATAATATGCTCAAATTAATATAAAAGAAGTCATTTTCTACATGAAAACTATATAATAAAGCATAAAATCACATTTTAATAATTTCTATGTCCCAATTTCATATTTTCATATATTCCATTAATTTATTAAGCAATTACTTGGTTTTAACAAAAATATAAGTAAAAAGGTGACGAATTATATAGGAAAAATCCTATATATTTTTCAGTTTACACGAATCACAAGCCCATGGGGTAGACCATGTGTCACACATGGCCTAGACACATGCCCATGTGTCTACCCATGTGGACAATATTGAAGCTATTTTCTAAGCCATTTGCCACCCTTATATACTCAAGCACATACATAACTTTAAAGGTACTTAACATGGCCTAATTGGGTACTTAAATATCATCAAACAAGTCATGTTCATGGCAACACCTTATCAACGTGTACATGCACAAGACACCATACTTTGTCAAGCCAAATTTACCAATTCTCACGTATTAAGAATTATAAGTTTGCTTCCATTTTTCACATTGGGACCTTAGCTATCATCGTACCAATTCATCTCGATTAAATCAACAAGCATTCGTAACCAATAACATTACCCATCATATACACAATCACAAATCACATCTCAAAGGTATAGGCACATGCATGCATGTATAAATAGGCTTACAACCCAATAATCAATATAAGCCATATCTCATGGCCATAAACAAAATGAATCATCAAATCATTATAAGCCAACACACTTGGCCAAATTAATATGACATGTAAACAAAAAGACCAAGTCCCCTATACATGCCATACATAATATGTGAAATCATAAATACCCAAAAGATTAATTCAATAGTATGAATCGAGCTCCGACGTCCTTTGATTCTCGAGCTAGCTTGGCGATACTATAAGAAAATGGAAAGGAAGGGGAGTAAGCATAAAGCTTAGTAAGTTCACATGCAATAATAAACAATATTAAGCAACATTTAGCATGAATATCATACAATTTAACTTAACAAAAATCACATATTTATCATCATAGTTTCATAAGCATAACTTTATCATTCTTAATCTTACCAAAAGCTCATTACTTAACTAGAACGTTGTTATGAGTTTTTCGTACATACCTGTACCAACTTGTGACTTAACATACTCTTTCTCATTTTTGACATACACGTTGAGCATTTGCAATACTAAATGGATACACAGAAGGTCTTTGCACACAAGTGCCACATATGTAGCCAAAGCTACCTCATATTTCATATCACATAAAGGCTCGCTCTCAAGCTAATCAAGCTGACGATCAAGAAGTAGCTACACGGGCTGCTCACACAAGCTGTCAGGTATCCGCAACACATGCCAAACTACCCAGCGACTGGTAGGACATACATGACTAGCACCCAGATCACGTAATCATATACATCACATGGGGTCCTAGTGACATGTCACTCATACTTTATTCTATTCTTAAGGTTCAAACGGGATTTTCTCTCTCTTGTCTAAACTTGTCGAATGTTTTCATCGAATCAATTTTACAATTCATACAATATTAATGCATTAAAATATGATCATAATATTGCATTATTTACACATGAACTTACCTCAGTACAAAATATGGCTAACTAATTCAATTTAGTCCACAACCTTGTTCTTTCCCCGGTCTAGGTCCAAACTCCATCTTTCTTGATCTATAATAGCAAATTTAGCTCATTTAATTACCACATTGTTCAAATCAGTCCAAAAACCATACTTTGGAAAAATTATAATTTTGCCCTTAAACTTTTACATATTTACAAATTAGTCCTTAGGCTCGTAAAATGAAATGCATTCAATTTCTTTGTTACTCAAGCCTAGCCAACCCACAAACATGCTCATATCAGCCCACATTTTTCATCAAATTAGATTTTTACCACCCATTTTTACAACTTTTACAAACAAGTCATTTTTAGGTGTTTTCATTGAAAACAACTTAGTAAAAGTTGTTCATCACACATCAAACTTTCATAATCTACCATGAAACATCAAAATACATGTAACGGCCCGCACCCGAGACCGTTTCCGGAGTCGAACACGGGGTGTTAACGAACTTAATTCATTTATTTACACAGTTTATTTTAAAATTTCCAGACAAGCTGGCTAACTGCGTCACTGTCACCTTAAAAATCATATCTCGAGTTCCAAAACTCGAAAACTGATTCCGTAAATTTTCCATGAAACTAGACTCATATATCCATCTACAGATTTTTTTCTATAATTTTTGGTCTGGCCAATTAGTACAGTTTATTATTTAAATTCTCCCCTTTTTCAGGGTTCGACTACTCTGACCTTCATGCATTACGACTAAGATATCTCCCTGTACAGGGCTTAAATACATATGTTGTCTATTTCTAATGAAACTAGACTCAAAAATGAATCTTTAAATATAAAGCATGACTTCTAATTATTTCTGGTTAATTTATGGTAAATTTCCAAAGTCAGAATAGGGGATCCAGTAACTGTTCTGGCACTATTTCACGAAAACTTAAACATCTCATAAAATACGGCTCATATGGTCGTTTCGCTTCTTCCATATGAAAATAGACTCATCAAGGTTCGATTACATAATTTATTCATTATTTAATTACATTTCTACTATTTTTAGTGAATTTTCAAACTCACATCATTGCTGCTATCAGCATCTATTTTAAGGTAAATTTCACCTACTTCATAGTTTCCATGATTCAACTAGCCATTTGACATACATAGCACCAAATATGATCGTGATTAACCATTCCAATGGCTAATCATTGCCAAGCATTATAACCATATATATACAAAATGATTTTAATACTATGCTCAAAATATTTAAGCCATTTTCGCATGGCTATCCGAATATATACACATTACCAAAGGTACTTGATTAACAACAAAGGTTAGTCCTATACATGCCATTATCAACGTTTAACTAAAAGAGTACCAAAAGGGATTAGATAGTGTGGACGACTTCGACTTCGACAATCCCAAGTCCGATAGCTGACGAACAAAAAATCTATAAAATAGAGAATTAAAGAAACGGAATAAGCATTTAATGCTTAGTAAGTTTGAGTAACGAAATTATTTACGACTAAAGTATAGCGTTCATATGACTAAATGAATAATTTCATATATGCACATTCTCAAAATCATAATTTCTTCACGCTTCAACCAATATATTCATACACAGGGTATCAAACCTAACTAGAGGCCGAAAGCTCGTTAATCAATTGAGCGAGTACTATTTGAAAGGAATCAACCTTTCCGATGCATATACGAAACATACCTTATCGTTTGTATTTTATGAGCGTATTAATTGAAATTATTACAGCAAGATCGCTCGCTTCCAAACCCAAGTATCTTGATTTAGCGGATATAGCAACTCGCACAAATGCCTTCGGGTCTTAGCCTGGATATAGTCACTAGCATGAATGCTTTCGGGACTTAGCCCGGATATAGTCACTAGCACAAATGCCTTCAGGACTTAGCCCGGGTATAGCAACTACTCGCACAAATGCCTTCGGGAGTTAACTCGGATATAGTAACTTGCACAAATGCCTTCGGGACTTAGCCCGGATATCATCCGAATAATCAAGCACATATACCAATAAATCATGACACATCCATATTTCATTATCATAACTAGAATTCAAACACAAGACGCTTATCAACCATTACCATTTTCGGCTCAATAGCCACATACAAAGAGCATGATTTTGATTTGCTTTATAACATGATCTCTATACACATTCGGCTACCCGTCATAGGTATAAACTAATCACCTCAATATACAATTCAAGTAAAATCATTATATCACCGTTTATTTGTTATGCTTATATGTCATGACTTAATCAAATCATAAACTAAGTATCATTACTCGAAAACTTACCTTGGATGTTGTCAAACGATTTCAACGGCTATTCGATCACTTTTTCCTTTCCCTTATCCAACTTTGATCCTCTAAGCTCTTGAGCTAAATCAAACAATTTAGTTCCCAATCAAACACAATCACACGGCATCCATATACATTTTAGAACCATTCTTAACATATTTACTACTCATGTGACATCCCTAATTTAACCCTAGTCGGGAAGTGGTTTCGGGACCACAAAACTGGGTCACAAAAACATTTAAATACCTTATTCCATGCCAAATATATGTGAAAATGCATGTGTGAATTTTTAATTCTTTGATTTAGTTAAATTGAACGTGAATTGAAAGAAAAAGGACTCATGTGAAAGGATTTAAATATATGTGGCTAATTTTAAGAGGTTAGTAAAAGAATGAAGTAAAATAGATGGAGTTGCATGTCAAATAGTCCATTTCCTAAGGATAGTGGCGGCCATGACAAGATTATGGGCAAAGGGAACATGTTTCCAACATGTTAGGTTAGTGGTGTATGTAGGAAGCCATAAAATAAAAGCTAGCATTAAAGAATTGAAAAAAAATGATGAGCATGGATGCCCCCATTTGCCGTGAATTGAACAAGAAAAACAAAAAAAAGTGCTCATCCTTTCTCAAATTTTTGTATTGCCGTGAGTAAGGGAGAGGGGGTTTGAAGAAGCTTGGCCATACTTGCAACTAGATTGAGGTATGTTTGATGTCATTCCTTAAGATTCATGCATGTTTTAGTTGTTAGTTTGAAACCTACCTAGCCCATGGCTTAGATTTCTTTGCTATTTGATGGAGATGAAGTTCGCCATGGAGGTTGTCTTTCTTGGTTGGTATTTTAATGTTGTTGTGACGAAGCATGAAGAGAAGTGAGATGAATGTTTAATAAAAGGAGATTTTTGTGCCATTGAGTTCTTGTTGTTATATGTGTATGTGCATGAGTATTCGCCATGCTATAGAATTCATGTTGCAAAATAATTAATGCTTAATGTGATATATAATAGTACTTGTGAATGAGCTTGAGAGTATCTAAATTATTAGTTGGAGGTGCGAATGTGGTCTTGGATGAATTTTAAAGAACAAAGAAATTTTGGGTGACTATAGGTCAAGGACATTCGGCCAAAGGCTTGTGTGCTAGCAAAGTCGGCCTAGATGGGGTAAATGTTAAGTGTTAAATGTTCATGAGATAAAATTTTGTGATTTGATGAATTAATGATGATAGTATAGTTGATGTCATGTATAAATATGTGGCAAGACGGTTAAACTAGTTAATTTATTGATTAAGCTCAAGAAGCTAGAGGTGGAGAATCAAGCAAAGGCAAAGGAAAGAACATCGAGTAGCCGAGTTGGAACCATTTTACCCAATACAAGGTAAGTCATTAAGCATATATTTGATATTTCTTAAATGATTGTAATATCTATGCAATTGTGTTTAATGAGATGAAATATATATACAAATGTATGTGTATGAAAAGATGATATTGTTGAACGTAAAAGAGATAGTGAAATGTGTAGGAAGTTTGCTTGGCACTAAGTGTGCGAGAAATAGATGTGTACGGTGGCGAGATTGGCACTTGAGTGTGCGAGCTTGTAATGTATGGCACTAAGTGTGCGAGTTTGGACTATATGGCACTATGTGTGCGGGCTTGAATCACATGGCACTAAGTGTGCGTGATTGAGTATTAAGCACTATGTGCGAACTCTACACATATCTCTCGATTGAATATTTATATGGAGGTGTGACTTTATCGAGATGAGTATGGACAGCGGAAAGAGTAAGTACCTTGAGTTCATGGCTAATAGATGCTATGTTCATGCTCGGGTGGAGTTGGTAAGATTTAAATTTATATGATGATTTCAATTGCATTACCGTAAATAAGGTATCGTGGAATAGATGAAAGTTCATTTGATTGCATGATTGTTGCGGAAATGAAATGATGTATGGAAATTGCTTCAAATATCCTATTGAATAGTATATGAAATGTAAATGTATGACTTGGTATGAGATTGATCCGAAGGTCTAAGGAACTATGGTATAGTTCGGTATGGTGGAACACTTGGCCTTGTTTCATTATTTCATTTTATGATAATTTTATTAATGGATGGTTGTGGAATGCTTATGACTTCTGAGTTATAAACTCACTCGGTGTTTTCTTGTCACCCATTTTAGGTTTCTTGGACTCGTCTCCTTTTGGGTGCTCGGAACAAATCAACGAAGTCATCACACCGGTGAGCAATTTTTGGTATTGTCTTCTTAGTCAACTTAGGAGAACATTTGGCATGTATGGGCTATTTTGTTTTGTTAAATTTTGGGTTGTAAACTTTAAGCCATGTGAAAATGGCCTATGTGGTCGTTTGAGTGGGATGCTAGAACCTATAGCCACGAGTCTTAGAAACCTTAATTTTGATAAGGTGGCCATAATTTGTGTCATGTATGATGGATGATTAGTAAGGCTAAGGAAGGATTCATGAAATTGGCATAGTCTCTGCGATGGCTATTGCGGACAGCAGCAGTGATATGAGATCGAAAAATCACTAAAAATAGTAGAAGTGGAATTAATTGCTAAAAAAAAATTACGTACTCGAAGCTTGATGGGTCTATTTTCATATGGATGAAACGAAACGACCATATGAGCTGTATTTTAAGAGATATTCAAGATTTCGTGAGACAGGGCCAGAACGGTTTCTGGATTCTATGTTTCGACTTTGAAAATTTACCATAAATTATCCAGAAACAATTAGAAGTCATGCCTTATATTCATAGATTCCCCTTTGAGTCTAGTTTCATTAGAAACAAACGGCATGAGCATTGGAGCTCTGTACGAGATGATATCCAGGTCGTAATGCGCAAAGGTCAGTGTAGTCGAACCCCGAAACAGGGGTGACTTTAACTAATAAACTGTACCAATTGACCCGACCAAAAATTTTAGAAATAAATCCATGGATGGATATATGAGTCTAAATTCAGGGAAAATTTACGGAACTGGTTTTCGAGTTCTGGAACTCGAGATATGATTTTTAAGGTGACAGGGACGCAGTTTGCCAGCTGGACTGGAAATGTGAAAAATAGTCTGTGTGACACATGAGAGTTGGTCTGAGAACCCCTCGTGTCCGACTCCGGCGACGGTATCGGGAACGGGGTGTTACAACTCATTTACAAACAAAATACTCATATCACATTTATAAAACTACAAGCCGAATATACCTATGTGTGACCATCCCAATTTAATCGATTTCTTGTTTTATGCACTACCACATATTCACACACATATATATATATTATGCCATTTACTCATAAACCCCATTATGCCAAATATTCATTAACCAATAGTCACACACACTACTTATGTACAAAAATTTATCCACCCTAGCCTATAGTTCATTCGGCCATTCATCACTCAACCAAACAAAATTTCATAGCAAACTCCTATGACCAAGCACACACATATACTTACATCCCAATACTCATAACATTCAAAATCACATTTTAAGTAAATTATCTTAAACAATGCCGAATCCTTAAGTCATTAAACATCAAATTTTTACTCAATTCCCAAACATATAAACAACATTTATTCATGACATCAAGCATCTTCATTTCGGCTATTACACATATATACACTAGCAATCAAATACTAACATTTGCACTTCACCTTAATAGCTAGCTTAGCAAACCTTAATTTAACATATAATTGTTCATAACACAATTAAAGCATCCTCTCCATTCCATCAATTCAAAACACATACATTGCCCAATAATATCCAAAATCATATTCGGCCTTAGTACTCAACTTGCTAGCCGATTTTTCTCCATCTAGCAACTAATGCACATATGTGCTCATTTGTTAGACTCTACTTCACCTAACTACCAATTTTTTTCTTTTCATCCAAATAACATGAACAACAACCATTTCTTGAACATTTTCTCTTAACCGATTACTCATGTTACCAACAAGATTCAAAATTTGGACATGGGCTAAGCAAGGAGCTTAATGACTAACTCAAAAAAATGCTAGAAATCCAAGAATCATCCTTGAACTTACCTTGATTTAGCTAACCACCATAGCTGAATTTTTCCAAGCTTGTTCTCTCCTAGTCACGGCAATGAGGAGCAAAGATGAAAACTTTGGTTTCTCCTCCCATTTACCACATGTTTTATTATTCTTAATTCCTTATTTTATTTTGTAAACTAATAATGCTAATAGAAAATACATATTATCATCAATGACCCATACCATGGCGCCACTACTTATTATAAATGGAAATTTGACATGCAAACCCATCATTTTATAACATGCATTAATAGGTCCTTATAGATTAACCTATCACCTTTTAAAAGTGTCACACATAAGTCCTATTAATTAAATTCACATGCAATCGACTAAGTCGAAGCTTAAAACTTTCACACATTCATATTCACATATTTTAGACAATAAATATCATATTCAAATACTTCGGTGACTCGGTTTAGCAGTCCCGAAACCACTTTCTGACTAGGGTCAATTTAGGGCTGTCACAATACATGCATGTCACACATGGTTCAAACCCTATACATCAACCCTAGCTCAAATAAATGGTAGAAATGGCTAGATCGGTTGATTACAACTTCAAAAATGTAAAGAGCATTAAAAACGGGGCTAGGATGCACTTACTATCAAGCTTGAAAGTGACAAAACCCTAGCTATGAAGTCCCTTATGAAATTCAGCCAAGGGTTAAAGCAGATGGACAATTTTTGGCTTTATTTTCCCTTTTTTATTCTTTTATTTACCAAATAACCAAAATGCCCTTTTTACTAAACTTTGAAATTTTATCTATTCATGTCCATTTTTGTCCATAAAAATAGAAATTGGTCAAATTTCTATTTAAGGACCTCCAATTTTATCTATTCATGCTTAAAGCTTCTAGAATCACATATTTTGCAACTTTTACAATTTAGTCCTAAAAATCAAATTGCATACTCTATCAACAAAATTTCTTGGTGAAAATTCCATACAATCATGAAAACATATCATAGACCTCAAAAAATTGATAAAATAATTATTTCTACTTCAGATTTGTGGTCTCAAAACCACTATTCTAACTAGGCCCAAAATCGGGATGTTACAAATTTATTTGCGAAAATAGTAAAATTTTATGTTAAATTTATGAAATGATGGTTTAATTGGGCTAGTATAAATCCCTAAGAAGTTTGGCTAGCTTTAATGGAGGATTAAAATGGTTAGATTTCAATTTATGAGCTTAAGGACTAAATTATGTAAATTTAAAATGTTAGGGCCAAATTGGTAATTTTGCATAAATATGAATTATGGATTAAATTGAATACTAGAAGTATTTAATTGATTGAAATTATCTATTTAGATCAAGATAAACCACGTTTGGACTTAGATCGAGGAAAAGCTAAAGCTTCGAATTAGTGTGATCTAACTTTTACACCCTAATCATTGAGGTAAGTTCGTATGAATTGTAATTGCTTAAACGTTGTTTAAATTGAATGATTACTATATTGTTTTGATATAAATGAATTAATATACAAATGTATCAATGCTATGATGAATTGACAGATATCGAGTCCCAGTTGAACCTCAAGAATTCATAGGATACAAATGACATGTCATTAGGGATTTCATGTTTTGGGTGTTGGTCCTGAATGTCCTACCACTGGTTGAGGTCCTACATTTTTTGTGGATTCTCCACAACACATATGAGCAGCATCGTGTAGTTTACATTCCGATACACAGCTCATGTGAGCAATGATGTAAAAGAAATGTTATGGTTATATGTAAAGGCACACTTCGTGTAAGCTTTCCCAAGTATCCGATGTAATTCTAAATGGTTCAACGGGAAAGAAAAGGGAATGAAATGATAGAATGCAAAAGTATTGAATTATGATATGAATTAAATGATGTCATACATATGGAAATTTACATATATTATGGATACACATACTAACTTGTGAGCTGGTGATGTTGATTAGGCTTTACTAAGCTTATGGAATTGGTGTTGAATTGTATTTATTCTATGTATTGTAATATATAAATGGCAAGTTATGTTTAAGGTTTACAAGAGCTTACTAAGCACTCGTTGCTTGCCTAGTTGTTTTCCTTTGTTTTATAGATTATCGGAAGCTCGTCGGAGACCTATCACACTATCTAGCATACAATTCGATAGTTTTTGAATGTTTTGGCCAAGGTTATAATGGCATGTATAGAATGTTGTATAATGATGCTTTGATATGTTTGGTTGGTGCACTTTTATGTTTACCAAATGTTGTCATTTTGGGTACTTGTTAAGGCTTGTAAATATGGCTATTATGGTACATTTTGAATGGCTTGGAAATGGTTAAATATTGTATGTTTTAGTACCTAAATGGACTAGGTTTGATGCATGAAATGAGGTATGTGAACATGTTTAGGTAAGTGTTTTTTGGATGCTAATTATGGTGCCTTTGAATGGCATATTAGTTAGTTGAATTAGGATCTTGAAATGGCATTTTGATTTGCGTTTAAGTGATGTTTAGGTCCCTTTAAAGTGTGCTTAAATGGGTTGACAGGTTATGCATGAAATGGTTTAAAATGGCTTGATTTTAGGTAAAATTTGGGTTTACACAGCCTGAGACACAGGCATGTGACTCATCCATGTGAGGTACACAGCCGTGTGTCATCTAAGTATTTCTTAGGGTTCAAGTCAGTGAGTTACATGACCTAGTACAAGGCTTGACACACAGGCATGTGGGGCAACTTAGAGAATTACATGGGTGTGTGACACAGCCATGTGACCCTACTTAGTGAGTTACACAATTGAAGACACGAGTTAGAACATGGCCATGTATCACTTGTTCGAAAGTTACACGGCCTGGGGTGTTCCCACACAGACGTGTGACCCCTATTTCCAATTTTTACAACTTTTTCCTAAACTTTCTGTTTTGTTTCAAATTAGTCCTGAATCACTCCTAAGATAATTTTAGGGCCTCGAGGGCTCGATTTAGGGAAGTATACATGTGTATGAATGGTTTATGATGTTATTAACATGACATGATGTTTAAATGTTTCTGATTTTATGGTAATGCTCTGTAACCCTAATTCGATGACAAAGACAAGTTAGGGGTGTTACAGTTGGCAACCCAAATTAGGTCTTCGTATAAATTTGATTGCGTGGAGGAAAATAGCTTCAATATACTTGGGTAGCACATCAACCTATTTCGCGCCACACCATGTCTATGGCATGACACGATACACAATTTCTACCCTGTGTCATTCGTTTTGTGCTTTGACATCTCGAGAAACTTATACATCACTCATACCTTACTTCCACCTCAATTGGGCCTTTATACCTTCATCTTACACACTCAATTGAACTTATTAGTACTACGTAAGACCTGTTTCAACCTATTGGGTCAGAACACTTATAAAATGTGTTAAAAAAACACTTATTTTATTAATCTTTAATTCTTAAGCCTAAATATCGAAAATGAAATATAAAATCCTAAATTGCCTAAAAAACAAGCTCCTTAAATACGAAATTGGCTACTACATTTGATGATAGGTCACCCTTTCGTAGGCACAAGTCGAGCCCTGATATGACATAAAATTGTTTTTATAATCTCCAATTCATCCCAGCTTTACTTAGTGGATATATATAAATTTTTTAAATGTTAATTCATAAATATTTTCAAAGATGCTTACTGTACATGCTCCGCTGACATCTCCCACTCGTATCAAACGTTGAAACGAGTGAAAGGTGTTATAGCTATGGTTCATTTCTTACAATAAAATTCTACAACCAAAATAATATATTTTTCTCTCTAGTTAGATCAAGAAGGTATATTTTCGAACCCTTCATTTATCCCAAATTCATTCCCCATACATGGATCCATTGATTAAGATCGCTGAAATTATTTTTTCGCTGCACCATGAGATGTACCAGCATTCCAACAATAGGTCCTCTTTTAACTATTCATCCATCTTTATACAATGTTATTCCCAATAAATCCTACCTTAAGAATCTGTCAATAGTAGACCCATTTTATAATCATGAATCAAAGTGTAACCTTCTTCATGTTCACATGAGAACTTGTTCAAATATACTTAAGTAATTCTATCGAATGGAATTCTCACAACGGATCATGTTCAATAAACTAGTTTCCATAACAAGTACCAATTGTTTTCCTCAACTATCTTGCATACTTCAACCTATGAAAGCGGTTACATGCATCCAATGCATGAAAGATAAGCATATGCTAATATCTAGAACATTACCAATGTTGTATGTTAGCAATCCATTGACTAGGAACATGACTTTAATGCATAAAAATCCTATAATTGTAGCTTTGTTTTGCAATTCCTTTTCTAGGTCTTATTTGCTCCATGGGCTTCATTTTGTTAGTACTTAGAACATTTTGTAGATTATTTGTACTAAAATGGAAGAAAACCTTTGCATTAGTACCTATGAGCATGTTATTTTGTTTTATTGACTTGTATATCCCAAATACAATCCAAATGCCACTAGAACATATATTCTTTCAAATTATATAATAGAAGTTTTTTAATATTTATGTACAATATATATTTAAATATTTAAATATAAAAATTTTATTACTTTTTAAATGTGTTAAAATTTAAAAACAAGTAGTTGGAAGAAGAAAAGTGGACTTCTTTCTCAAACATTTCAATCAAGTTCAAATCTTAAAGTCAAAATTGTTGAGAGGGCTTTACTTGAATACTACCTTCGACCTGAACATGATTAAATTAGACTGTAAATGGATGATGAAACCTATATATATATATATATATATATATATTAAAATTTTAAAAATCAAATGGAAGATGACACTTGTGGTTATACTAATAATATATATTAAAATTAAATGTATTTATGTAAAACATATCTCCATATCGGATAAGATTATACATAAACCGTAAAATTGATTATTATACTTGTGGATATATATTTACTAAGAACACTGCCACTCAAAGAGTAGGTCAATACTATAATAATTATGAATATATTTTATTACTTTGTTGATGGATATTTCTCATGATTTCTATTATAATTTAAATGTAAATTTTATAACAGCCATTGGGATTAATAAGGGTATAATTGTCACCTCAAATTTTCAACTCTTAAACAAATCATTAAAATTAATCCACATACAATTAAACCTAATAATTTTTTTCTCTCAAATTTAAAAATAACTCACCTTTGAAAAAAATGTTAAATGTTAGGTCTAATCTGGTAGCACGCCTCTGTCTGCTATTCTAGCACGTGTAGTTCTCTTTATTTTATTGGGTTTTTTGTTTTTTTCCTTTTTCTTTTTTGTGTAGTTTTTCTGAAGGTCGCAGCTTGGGAAGTGCAAAGGTGTTTTTTTTTTTTAGAATCAAGTTTAGCAAGGGGGATGGAGAATGAACTAGCTGATTTTTCATTAGAAGATGAATAGGACAAAATTTTAGTGGTTTGCAATGATGATGGTTATCAACAAGTAATGCACAATTTGTGTTTGGTGGCATGCTACCTTACAATAAGTGTCGTTCATTTTCCCACTATGAAAAGCATTTTAGTAAATTCATGGCATCTAGAAGGTGTTTAGATCTCAGATCTAGAGGAGAAAAGTTTTTTATTTAAGTTTTTTTCATAAGATGGATCTGGATTAGGTAGTTAATGGGGAACCTTGGGCTTTCAATAATCATTTATCGGAGTTTGATAGGTTGGAGGTGGGGGAAGATCTGATCAAGTTGCCAATACGATTTTCTACTTTTTATATTGAGAAACAAAAGTTGTCTCGAGTGATTGATTTAGTAGAGGATAGGGAGGATCGTTCAGCGAGTAGGACTCTTTTTATATTGGCCGTTGCCAAGGGGCTTACTGATTGATCACAATGAGAATATTTTGTTTGAATGTTTGTGGTTTGGGGATGCCACGGGCAATCAGGAGACTTCAGGATAAGCTGAAGATGTATAATCCTTAGATTGTCCTATTGATGGAGAAAAAAATTAAATTAGAGAAGAATGGAGCGGGTAGGTAGGAGATGCAGATTTTTGAATGGGATTGATGTTGATGCTGAAGGGTCTAGAGGTGGGTTGAGTCTTGCTTGGAAAGGGGATTCCACTATCACTTTGAGGAGTTTCTCAAAAAATCATATCGATTTCGAGGTTGTGGAGGGTTTAGAAGGAACAAGTGGAGATTTACAGGGTTTTATGGGGCCTCAGATGTGCGTAGAAGAGAGGATACATAGAATTGTTAAGGAGTCTAGTTATCATAGAATCTTCCTTGGTTAGTAGGAGGTGACTTCAATGAAATTTTATACTCTTCTAAGAAGAAATGGGGTTTTCCTAGGGAGGAAAGACATATGGAGGCCTTTAAAGAAGTTCTTTATGATTACCAACTCACAGACGTAGGGTTTTCTTGTCCATGGTTTACGTGGGAAAGGAGCAATCTCCTAGAAACCAATTGTAACACCCCGTACCCGAGACCGTTGCCGGAGTCGAACACGAGGTGCTAACAGACTTAATTCATTTATTTTCACAGTCCATTTTAAAAATTTCCAGACAAGCTGGCTAACTGCATCACTGTCACCTTAAAAATCATATCTTGAGTTCCAAAACTCGAAAACCAGTTTCATAAATTTTACCTGAAACTAGACTCATATATCCATCTACAATATTATTTCTAGAATTTTTAGTAGATCCAATTAGTACAGTTTATTAGTTAAAGTCTCCCCTGTTTCAGGGTTCGACTACTCTGACCTTCATGCATTACGACTTAGATATCTCCTTGTACAGGGCTTCAATACTTATGCCGTTTGTTTCTAAAGAAACTATACTTGAAAAGGAATCTGTACATATAGGGAATGACTTCTAATTATCTCTGGTTAATTTATAGTGAATTTCCAAAGTCAGAACAGGGGATCCAGAAATTGGTCTGGCCCTGTTTCACGAAAACTTAAGTATCTCATAAAATACGGCTCATATGATCATTTCGTTACTTTCATATGAAAATAGATTCATCAAGGTTCGATGACATAATTTATTCACTATTTAATTCCATTTGTACTATTTTTAGTGATTTTTTAAATCCACACCACTGCTGCTGTCAGCATCTGTTTTTAAGGTAAACTTTACCTATTTCATGGTTTTCCATGAATCAACTAGAATTTGTCATACAAAGCACCAAAATGATCATGATTAACCATTCCAATGGCTAATCGTTACCAAACATTTTCATACCTCTCAATGAACAACATACAAAACGATTATAATGCTATGCTCAAAGTATATATAAGCCATGTTCGCATGGCTATCCAAATTTATACAAAACCAAAGGGTACATGACCAACAACAAAAAGGGTAGTCCTATACATGCCATTTTCAGAGTTTAACCAAAAGTGTACCGAAAGGGCTTTGATAGTGTGGACGACTTCGACTTCGACAATCCCGAGTCCGATAGCTGACGAACCAAAATCTATAAAACAGAGATTCAAAGAACGGAGTAAGCATTTAATGCTTAGTAAGTTTTGAGCAATGAAATTAGGCACAACTGAAGTATAGCATTCATATAACTAAACGGATAATTTCATACACACATATTCTCAAAAATCAGTCCTACTTCACATTTCCAACCCTTATATTCACACATAAGGGATCAACTTAACCAAAGGCCGGAAGCTCATTAATTGTCTGAGCGAATAATATTTAAAAGGAATCAACTACTCCAATGCATATACGAAACGTACCTCATCGTTGGGATTTTACGAGAATATTAATCGAAATTATTACAGCAAGATCGCTCATTCCCAAACCAAGTACCTTCTGAATTTAGCCGGATATAGCTACTTGCTCAAATGCCTTCGGGACTTAGCCCGGCTATAGTAACTAGCACAAGTGCCTTCGGGACTTAGCCCGGTTATAGTAACTCGCACAAATGCCTTCGGGACTTAGCCCGGATATAGTAACTTGCACAAATGCCTTCGGGCTTAGCCCGGAATTAGTTACTAGCACAAATGCCTTCGGGACTTAGCCCGGTTATCATCCGAATATCCATGCACATATCAATAAATCATGACACATCTATATTTCATTTTCATAACTAGAATTCAAACACAAGTCACTTATCAAGCATTATCATTTTTGGCTCAATAGTTACATACAAAGAGCAAGATTTTGATTTACTTAAAACATGATCTAATCGAATCATAATCTAAGATCCATTACTCAAAAACTTACCTCGGATGTTGTCGAACGATTTCGGCGGCTATTCAATCACTTTTTCCTTTACCTTATCCAACTTTGGTCCTCTAAGCTCTTGAGCTAATTCAAACAAATTTAACTTATTAAAGTCTCATTATGCTAGCTTATGGCCGAATATGACAAGGAGCTTGATAGGTCATATGGCCACCTTTAGCTCAAATACAAAATGGTCAAACGCATTTTTAATCACATTGAGCAATTTAATACAATTAATCTAACATTTCCTCATGTGCACCTTTATGACCGAATACACACATCATTAACCTAATATCAATTAACTAAGCACTTTAACAAATTCTCCTTGAGCCAATTATCTAAGTCAAGATAGATTCATCATTATGCTCGCCTATAACCGAATACATGCAACACCAATATATCTCATGTGGCCGAATATGCATGTCTATGTTGAGGCCAATTATATGCTTAATACTTCCTACAAATATGGTTACTTGTATTGACTACATACCATTTTGTTTCAAGTTCAAAACTCGGCTAATACACATATATACACTAGTAATCAAATACTAACATTTGCACTTCACCTTACTACCATTTTTCATCCAAATAACATGAATCAACAACCATATTTCTCTTCTACTTCCTACCATGGCGAATGCATCAAGATACCATACCATTTCAATTTTGGTCATGGGTTAAACAAAGAACTTAATGTCTAACTCAAAAATGCTAAAAAGAAAATCCAAGAGTCATCAATCCACCATCACATGTATCATTACAAAGCTTCACATTTAGCATGCAAATGACATCAACACAAATCCACCTTAGCGAAACTTAACTCATCTTCATGCCTCATCACCACAACATCAAACACCAACCAAGAAGACAACACCCATGGCGAATATCATCTCCAAGACATAGCAAAGATTTAAACCATGGGCTAGGTAGAACTCAAGCTAACAACTAAAAACATGCATGAATCTCGTGGAACAACATCAAACATACCTCCTCCTAAACACCAACCAACCGAACATGAAGCAAGAAAATCCTCTTCTTCTTCCTTCCTCAAGTCACGGCAATGGAGGAGTAGCCTAGCTCATTTTTTTCTTTTCTCTTTCTCCTCCTACTAACCACTATTATTTTATTACCCATGCTCCTTATTTTATCATTCCTCCCATAAAACACTAACATAACATGTTTATGACATGTTTTACCCATCACATTTTGTCCACCCTCATTGTCATGGCCGGCCACTACCAATTAAGTGGGGAAATTGACATGCAAGTCCACCTTTTTAATTGCATGCACTAATAGATCCTTATAGATTAACCTATCACATTTCACAAGTGTCACACATAAGTCCTATTAACTAAATTCACATGCAATTAACTAAATCGAAGCTTAAAACTTTCACACATTCATATTCACATATTTTAGACAATAATTATCATATTCAAATAATTTGGTGACTCAGTTTAGCGGTCCCAAAACCGCTTTCCGACTAGGGTCACTTTAGGGCTGTCACAACTCTCCCCCACTTAAGAAATTTTCGTCCTCGAAAATCTTACCGGTAAATAGGTTTGGGTATTATTCTTTCATAGAGTTCTCGAGTTCCCAAGTAGCTTCTTCTATCCCGTGTTTGAGCCATAACACTTTTACTAAAGGAACCTTTTTGTTTCGCAACTCTTTCACTTCACGAGCTAGGATACGAATTGGTTCTTCTTC
Source organism: Gossypium arboreum (assembly GCF_025698485.1). Lineage (NCBI taxonomy): Eukaryota > Viridiplantae > Streptophyta > Magnoliopsida > Malvales > Malvaceae > Gossypium > Gossypium arboreum. The sequence goes on from NC_069073.1 coordinate 42,387,690, forward strand.
ATAACTCATATCGGCTTGAATTTCAACCTTGGAGGGACTTATTATGTGCGAAGGATCAGATCTGTAACGTCGAAGCATCGAAACATGAAAAACGTTGTGGATCCTTTCAAGTTCAGGGGGTAAAAGCAACCTATATGCAACTGGACCAACTCGTTCGGAGATTTCATACGGCCCAATGAATCTCGGACTCAATTTGCCCTTACGGCCAAATCTGATTATCTTTTTCCAAGGTGAAACTTTAAGAAACACTTTGTCTCCCACTTGATACTTAATGTCTTTTCGTTTCAAATCCGCGTACGACTTCTGACGATCTGTGGCTGCCTTCAGACTTTCACGGATTACTTTTACTTTCTGTTTAGCATCTTTAATCAAATCAATTCCGAAAATTTTACTTTCACCGAGCTCGGTCCAAAACAATGGTGTACGGCATTTATGACCGTACAAAGCCTCGTAAGGTGCCAACTTAATACTTGATTGAAAACTATTGTTGTAAGCGAATTCAATCAAAGGTAAATACCGCTCCCATGAACCACTAAACTCGAGGATGCAACATCTCAACATATCCTCAAGTATCTGAATTATCCGCTCGGATTGACCATCGGTTTTGGGGTGAAAAGCGGTGCTAAAATGCAACTTGGTACCCAAAGCTTCTTGCAATTTCTTCCAAAATCGTGAGGTGAATCTCGGATCTCTATCCGACACAATAGAAATAGGTACCCCGTGTAATCTCACAATCTGAGAAACATACAATTCAGCTAGTTTATCCAATGAAAAATCCGTGCGTATGGAGATAAAGTGAGCCGACTTAGTCAGTCTATCAACAACAACCCAAATCGCATCTTTCTTACTTGCCGACACTGGCAACCCAGATACAAAATCCATCGTGACTCGATCCCATTTCCATTCAGGTATCATGATCGGCTGAAGTAAACCCGTAGGCACTTGATGTTCTGCCTTCACTTGCTGACATACTAAGCACTTCGAAACAAAATCAGAAATGTCTCGTTTCATACCATGCCACCAAAACTGACGTCTCAGATCGTTGTACATTTTCGTACTCCCCGGGTGAATTGACATTCGGCTACAATGAGCTTCGTTCAGAATCATCGAAATAAGTTCTGAATTTCTTGGAACACACAAACGGCTTCTGAACCTCAAACAATCTTCATCATCAATTTGAAACTCTGATTCCATATTCGAAACACATTCAGCCCATTTTGCAACCAGTTCATCATCGACTTTCTGAGCTTCACGAATTTGATGAATCAACAATGGTTTGGCCTTTAATTCTGCCACTAACACATTGTCAGATAGAACAGACAAGTGTACATTCATCGCTCGTAAAGCAAACAGTGATTTATGACTTAAGGCATCCACAACCACATTAGCCTTTCCCGGGTGATAGTCAATGACAAGCTCATAATCTTTCAACAACTCGAGCCAACGTCTTTGTCGCAGATTCAAGTCTCTTTGAGTCATCAAATATTTGAGACTTTTGTAATCCGAATATACATGGCACTTCTCACCAAATAAGTAATGTCGCCATATTTTCAAAGCAAACACGATGGCAGCTAGTTCAAGATCATGGGTCGGATAATTTTTCTCATGTGGCTTCAGTTGTCTCGACGCATAAGCTACAACTCGACCCTTTTGCATCAATACACAACCCAACCCAAGTAGGGATGTATCACTATAAATGACAAGCTCTTTGCCTAATTCAGGCTGCACTAGTATTAGAGCTTTAGTCAAACAAGTTTTCAGTTGATCGAAACTTTTCTGACACTTTTCTGTCCATTCAAACTTAACATCTTTCTGGAGTAGTTTCGTCATTGGTGTGGCTATCATCGAGAAACCCTTTACAAAGCGTCTGTAATGGCGGCAAGTCGCAAAAGCTCGAACTTGATAATATTTCTCGGAGGCTTCCAGTTAAGTATGGCGAAATTTTGTTCGGATCAACTCGAATACCGGCGAGATACCACATGACCCAAGAAGCTAACCTCTCTTAACCGTAACTCACACTTCTGAACTTAGCATATAATTGCTTATCCCGTAAAATTTGCAACACTAATCCCAGGTGTTCAGCATGATCGGTTTCATTTCTCGAATAGACCAAAATATCATCGATAAACACAACTACAAACCGATCCAAATACGGTCTAAAGATCCGATTCATCAAATCCATAAATACCGCGGGGGCATTAGTGTAGTGACCGTATATCGTTCTGAAAGCAGTTTTGGGTATATCCGATTCTCGAATTCGCAACTGATAATAACCCGATCTCAAATCTATCTTTGAAAACACCGAGGCACCATTTAGTTGATCAAACAAATCATCAATACGCGGTAACGGATATTTATTCTTTATTGCCACTTTATTCAGTTGACGATAGTCGATGCACAGCCTCATGGTTCCGTCCTTCTTTTAAACAATACTGGTGCACCCCAAGGTGAGAAACTTTGTCGAGCAAAACCCCTATCCGTCAACTCTTGTAACTGAGCTTTCAACTCTTTTAACTCGGTTGGTGCCATACGATACAGAGCTATCAAAATCGGTATAGTCCCAAGTATAAGCTCAATACCAAACTCTACCTCCCGAACAGGTGGTAAACCCGATAATTCTTCGGGAAAAACATCCGGGTATTCACAAACCACTAGCACAGATTCAGGCTTCTTTTCTAACTCTTTGTCATCAAGTACATACGCAAGGTATGCTTCACACCCCTTTCTTACATATTTCTGAGCCAACATCGATGATATTACAGCTGGCAACCTATTCAAGTCAGTAGACTAAACTCGGATTATCTCGTTATTTACACACCTTAAATCGATGGTTTTTCTTTTGCAATTTACAATTGCATCATGTACGGTCAACCAATCCATACCGAGGATAACATCAAATTCGTCAAACAATAAAAGCATCAAATCAGCCAGAAAACAGGAACCTCGGATTACTAGGGGACATTTCTTGCACACTTTGTCGACAAGCATGTAACGACTCAAAGGATTTGACACCCGAATTACAAACTTAGTAGACTCAACAGGTAGAGTCTTACTAGATGCTAAGGTTTCACATATATAAGAATGAGTAGAACCAGGGTCAATCAAAGCAATCACATTAGTATCAAAGAGAGTAAAAGTACCGGTAATAACATCTGGCGAGGAAGCATCCTCGCGTGCGCGTATAGCGTAAGCTCTAGCAGGAGCACGAGCCTCAGATCTGGTTGTAGCATCTCTAGATCCTCTCTGACCGCCACTAGCATTGCCCGTCTTTCTAGATGGTCTACCCCGAGCAGTAGTAGCACCAGGTTTCCCACTCTGATTTACGTTCTGTTCAGACAATCTCGGGCAATCTTTAATAAAGTGGTCGGTGATCCGCACTTGTAACAGAGCGGTCATGGAATCTACAACTCCCGAATGCCATTTGCCACAATCATCGACACTCCGATTCGTCTCGACGATCATTTCCAACACATGGCATCAAGTGACTCGTGCACTCACAGGGGGTCGATCACGATCTTGTCTAGAAAAACCCGAAGTGTCTCTAGATCGGCCTAAATCATCTCTAAATTTCTTCAATGACTGTTGAAAGGGCCTCCCCGAAGACCTCTTACGAAACTCCTTTGCTTTCATATCAGCTTTTCTTTTCTCCATACTGAGCTCCTCGGCTTTGCAAGCTCGTTCGACAAGTACCACAAATTCTCGGATTTCCAAAATGCTAACATACAACTTTATATCATCATTCAGTCCATCCTCGAAACGTTTACACATCACGGTTTCTGAAGAAATACATTCTCGAGCGTATCGGGTAAGCCTTACAAACTTTCGTTCATAATCGGTAACCGACATGGAACCTTGTTTAAGTTCAAGAAATTCCTTCCGTTTTTTATCCATGAATCTCTGGCTGATATATTTTTTCCGAAACTCGATTTGGAAAAACTCCCAAGTTACTTGCTCTCTGGGCACAACAGAAGTCAACGTATTCCACCAATAGTAGGCAGAATCACGTAGCAAGGAGATAGTACACTTTAGGCACTCATCGGGTGTGCAAGATAGCTCATCGAGTACCCGAATAATGTTGTCCAACAAAAATTCAGCTTGCTCGGCATCATCGCTGTGACAGCCCTAAATTGACCCTAGTCGGAAACTGGTCTCGGGACCACTAAACCGAGTCATAAAAATAATTAGCCGTCATAGTTGATGCTCATTATATGTACATATACATGTGTGAAAAATTCATGTTTGAATTTTGTTAATTGTAAGTGAATTTTATCAAATAGGACTTATGTGTGAAAATTCATAAATGTGCTAGGTAAATGTAAAGTGGCCTATTAATGCATGATGTGAAAATGATGGGCTTGCATGTCAAATTTCCCTAGATTAAAGCCTAGTGGCCGGCCATGACAAAGGGGGATGGGCAAAACATGTCATAAAACATGTTGTGTAAGTGGTTTATGTTGGAATAAATAAAATAAGGTGGATGGGTAATAAAGAAATGAAAAAAAAAGGAAAGAAGGTGTGTGATCCCCCCCATTGCCGTGAGTTGAAGAAAAGAGAAAAAAAAATTTTGTTCATCCTTTTCATTTTCTTTTGGCCGAAAATTCTAAGGAAGAAGGAAGGAATTCTTGCTCCATGTTTGGTTTAGAAGAGGATTAGGAGGAGGTTCGGCCATACTTGTATCAAGATTAAGGTATGTTTGATGTTGTGCCATGAGATTCATGCATGTTTTTAGTTGCTAGCTTGATGTTCTTATTAGCCCATGGTTCAAATCTTTGCTATGTCATGGGGATGGTATTCGGCCAAGGTGGATTTTGTGTTGATGTCATTGCATGCTAAATGTGAAGCTTGTTAATGATGCATGTGATGGTGGATTGATAACTCTTGAATCTCCTTTTTAGCATCCTTGAGTGAGACATTAAGTTCCTTGTTCAACCATGACCAAAAATTGAAATGGTAAGGTGTTGTGATGCATTCGGCCATGGTAGGATATAGAAGAGAAATAAGGTTGTTGTTAGATGAAGTAGAGTCTAACAAATGAGCTCGTATGTGCATTGGTTGCTAGATGGAGAAGAATCGGCTAGCAAGTTGTGTGCTAAGGCGAATGTAATTTGGTATATTATGGGTAATGCATGTGTTGAATTAGTGTAAAGGAGAGGATGCTTTAATAGTGTATATATGTGTATTAGCCAAGTTTTGAACTTGAAACAAATGGTGTTTAGTCAACACAAGTGACCATACTTGTAGAATGTATTAAGTGTTGCAATCGGCCTTAGCATAGATGTGTATGTTCGGCCATTGGTAGCCTATTGATGGCTTTAGCTTGACTTAGAAAATTGGCTAAGGGAAATATTAGCTAGTATGTTGAATTCAATTCGTGATTTCGTACATATGTGACTCTAATGTCTAATGTATATATATGGGCTAAGTACCTTGAGCTTCTCTTTTGATATTGAATGAATTGTATTAAATTGTTGATGTGATTAAAATGCGTATGATCATTGTGTATTTGAGCTAAAGGGTGGCCATATGACCTATCAAACTCCTTGTCATATTCGCCATAAGCTAGCAAAATGAGACTTTGATAAGTTAAATTTGTTTGAATTAGCTCAAGAGCTTAGGGACCACAGTTGGATAAGGAAAGGAAAAAGTGATCGAATAGCCGTTGAAGCCGTTCGACAACATCCGAGGTAAGTTTTGAGTAATGGAACTTAAATTATGATTCGATTAGATTATGTCTTAAGTAAATCAAAATCATGCCCTTTGTATGTGGCTATTGAGCGAAATTGTAAATATGATAAGTGTCTTGTGTTGAGCTTTGGTAATGAAAATGAAATATGGATGTGTCATGATTTATTGATATATGTGTGCATGGTTCTTGAATGATGTCGGGCTAAGTCCCAAGGCTTTGGGCTAAGTTACTAAATCGGACTAAGATCCAAGGCAATTGTGCGAGTTACTAAATCCGGACTAAGATCCGAAGGCATTTGTGCGAGTTACTAAATCCGGACTAAGATCCGAAGGCATTTGTGCGAGTTACTAAATCCGGGATAAGTCCCGAAGGCATTTGTGCGAGCTACTATAACCGGGCTATGTCCCGAAGGTATTTGAACGAGTAGCTATATCCGGTTAAACTCCGAAGGTACGTGATTCGAGAATGAATGAACTTGCTGTAAAAATTTCAGTTAATACGCTTGTGAAATCCCGACAATGAGGTATGTTTCGTATGTGCTTTGAATTAGTCGAGCCCTTACAAATAAGTATTCTCTCAGTTGATAAATGAGCTACCGGCCTTTGGCTAAGTTGATCTTTTGTGTATGAACATAAGGGTTGGTAATGTGAAGTAAGTATGATATTGAGAATTTGTGCATATGAAATTATCCGTTTAGCTATCTGAATGCTATGCTTTTGTTGTCTTGGAATCCTTGCTCAAAACTTACTAAGCATAAATTGCTTACTCCGTTTCTTTGTTTCTCTGTTTTATAGATTTTGGCTCGTCAGCTATCGGACTCGGGATATTTGGAAGTTGAAGTCTCCCACACTATCAAAGCCCCTTTTTGGTACAATTTTGGTTGAACTTTGAAATGGCATGTATAGGACTACCCTTTTTGTTGTTGGTCATGTACCCATGGATTTTGTGTAAATTTGGATAGCCATGCGAAAATTGCTTATATACGTTTTTAGCATAGTACTATAATCGTTTTGCATGTTGATCACTAAGAGGTATGGAAATGTATAGAAACGATTAGCCATTGGAATGGTTAATCATGATTATACTTTGTGCTATGTATGCAAAAAGGGCTAATTGAATCATGGAAACTATGAAATAGGTAAAGTCTACCTTAAAGGCGATCTTGACAGCAGCAGCGATGTGGATGTGAAAATCACTAAAAATATTAGGAATGGAATTAAATAGTGAATAAATTATTTAAATGAACCTTGATGAATCTACTTTCATATGGAAGAAACGAAACAGTCATATGCATTGTATGTTAAGAGATATTTAGGTTTTCGTGAAATAGGGCCAGAACGGTTTCTGGATTCCCTGTTCCGACTTTAGAAATTAATTATAAATTAACCAGAGATAATTAGGAGCCATGCCATATATTTATAGATTCCTCTCTGAGTCTAGTTTCTATAGAAACAAACAGCATCAGTATTTAAGCCCTGTACAGGGAGATATCCAGGTCGTAATGCATAAAGGTTAGTGTAGTCACACCCTGTAACAGGGGAGACTTTAACTAATAAACTGTCCTAATTGGTCCGACCAAAAATTCTAGAAAAATATTTTTAGATGCATATATGAGTCTAGTTTCAGAGAAAAATTAGGAAACTAATTTTCGAGTTTTCGATCTCAAGATATGATTTTTAAAGTGACAGTGATGCAGTTAGCCAACTGCCTGGAAAATTTTTAAAATGGACTGTGAAAATGAATGGTTTAAGCCGTTAACCCTCGTGTCGACTCGCAGCGATCTCGAGTGCGGGTGTTACAATTAGATTGGTATCGAGCTGCGGTTTAGTCGATTCTAGGACTACCGTAATGCGTTTGGGTCTAGCTATACATGCCATTTTCGTGATTATTTGATAGTGTGGTGATTTCGACATTTGCAAATGTGTTTATTTATAGTAATGGATCCCGATCCCGACCGAAAGCGATGGTGATGATCTTGAGAGTGTAGCGCTTTGCTCCCGACAAGGGACAATGGCCGGACTCTCAACCTAATACTAGTAATCCAAATGATGAAGCTAGACAAGCTTTCTATAGCATGATGAATGATTGGTTCAACCAATACATTCGAACTAATCTACTGTTCCACAACCTCCATTCCCAAAAACACAACCCCGCACCTACAATGCCTCCGATGGCCGACCAAATAAGGTCAAATAAGCCCCATTGATAGAATCCGAAAACACGGGCTCTTGAATTTAAGGCTACGGATAGTGATGATGCCGAGCAAGCTGAATTTTGGTTGGACAACACTATTCGGTACTCGATGAACTATCTTGCACACCGATGAGTGCCTAAAGTGTACTATCTCCTTGCTACGTGATTACGCCTACTATTGGTGGAATCGTTGACTTCTGTTGTGCCTAGAGAGCAAGTAACTTGGGAGTTCTTCCAAATCGAGTTTGAAAGAAGTATATCGATTAGAGATTCATTGACCAAAAGCGGAAAGAATTTCTTGAACTCAAACAAGGTTCCATGTCGGTTATCGACTATGAACAAAAATTTGTGAGGCTTAGCAGATGCACGACGAGAATGTATTTCCTCGAAGCCGTAATGTGTAAGCGTTTGAGGATGGACTAAATGATGATATAAAGTCGTATGTTGGCATCTTGGAAATCCAAGAATTTGTAGTACTTGTTGAGCGAGCTTGCAAGGCCGAGGAGCTCGATATGGAGAAAAGAAAAGTGAGGTGGGAGCAAGGGAGTTTCAGTAAGAGGTCTTGGGAAGCCCTTCCCACGATCATCGAAGAAATTTAGAGATGGCTTTGGCCGGTCTAGGGACACTTCGGGCTTTTCTAGACGAGATCGCAATCGACCCCCTGTGAGCACACGAATCACTTCGATCGCTAGTGTTGGAAATGATCGTCGAGATAGAACGGAGTGCCGATATTGTGGCAAATGGCATTCGGAAGTTGTAGATTCCATGACCGCTCTGTTACAAGTGCGGATCGGTTGACCACTTCATTAAAGATTGCCCGAGGTTGCTGAACAGAATGTAAATCAGAGTGGGAAACCGGGTGCTACCACTGCTCGAGGTAGACCATCTAGAAATACGAGCAATGCTAGTGGTGGTCAGAGAGGATCTAGAGATTCTACGACCAGATCCGAGGCTCGCGCTCTTGCTAGGGCTTATGCTATACGCGCACGCGATGATGCTTCCTCTCCAGATGTTATTACCGGTACTTTCACTCTCTTTGATACTAATGTGATTGCTTTGATTGACCCTGGTTCTACTCATTTTTATATATGCGAAACCTTAGCATCCAGTAAGACTTTACCTATTGAGTCTACTGAGTTCGTAATTCAGGTGTCAAATCCCTTGGGTCGTTACGTGCTTGTCGACAAAGTGTGTAAGAAATGTCCCCTAGTAATTCGAGGTTCCTGTTTTCCGGTGGACTTAATGCTTTTGCCGTTTGATGAATTTGATGTTATTCTTGGTTTGGATTGGTTGACCGTGCATGATGCGGTTGTGAAATGCAAAAGCAAGACTATTGATTTGAGGTGCGCAAATAACGAGATGATCCGAGTTGAGTCTACAGATTTAAAAGGGTTGCCAGCTGTAACATCATCAATGTTGGCCCAGAAATATGTAAGAAAGGGGTGCGAAGCATACCTTACGTATGTACTTGATGATAAGGAGTTAGAAATAAAACCGAATCTGTGCGGTGGTTTGTGAATACCGGATGTTTTCCCAAAGAATTACCGGGTTTGCCACTGTTCGGAGATAGAGTTTGGTATTGAGCTTATACGGGACTATGCCGATTTCGATAGCTCCGTGTCGTATGGCACCAACCGAGTTAAAAGAGTTGAAAGCTCGGTTGCAAGAATTGACGGATAGAGGTTTCGCTCGACCAAGTTTCTCACCTTAGGGTGCACCAAGTATTGTTTGTGAAAACGAAGGGCGGAACCATGAGGTTGTGCATTGACTATCGTCAATTTGAATAAAGTGATGATAAAGAATAAATATCCGTTACAGCGTATTGATGATTTGTTTGATCAACTAAAGGGAGCCTCAATGTTTTCAAAGATAGATTTGAGATCGGGTATTACCGATTCTTGAATTCGAGATTCGGATGTACCCAAAGCGCTTTGAGCGAGGTACGGTCACTCGAGTTCTTAGTGATGCCGTTTGGGCTCACTAATGCCCTGCGGTATTTATGGATTTGATGAATCGGATCTTGAGGCGATATTTGGACCGGTTCATAGTTGTGTTCATTGATGACATCTTGGTCTATTCAAGAGATGAGACCGAACATCTTGAACACGAGATTAGTGTTGCAAATTTTACGGGATAAGCGGTTATATGCTAAGTTCAAGAAGTGTGAGTTACGGTTAAGAGGTTAGCTTCTTGGGTCATGTGGTATCTGCGCCGGGTATTCGAGTCGACAGAGCAAAATTTTAGCCATACTTAGCTGAAGCCTCAGAAATATTCTTGAGGTTCGAGCTTTTGGGACTTGCGGTTACTACCGACGGTTTGTAAAAGGTTTCTCGATGATAGCCACACCCATGACGGCTACTTCAAAAGATGTTAAGTTCGAATGGACGAAAAAATGTCGAAAAGTTTTGATCAACTGAAAACTTATTTGTGGAAGCTCAATTTTGGTGCAGACCAAATCGAGCAAAGAGTTTGTCATCTATAGTGACGCCTCCCTACTTGGGTTAGGTTGCGTATTGATGCAAGAAGGTCGAGTTGTGGCCTATCGTCGAGACAATTAAAGCCACATGAGAAAAATTATCCGACCCATGATCTCGAATTAGCGCCATCGTATTCGCCTTGAAAATATGGCTACATTACTTATTTGGTGAGAAGTGCCATGTATTTTCGGATCACAAAAGTCTCAAATATTTGATGACTCAAAGAGACTTGAATCTGCGACAAAGACGTTGGCTCGAGTTGTTAAAAGATTATGAGCTTGTCATTGATTATCACCGGGAAAGGCTAATGTGGTTGCGGACGCCTTAAGCCGAAAATCTTTATTTACTTCTGACGATGAATGTACACTTGTCTATTCTACCCGACAATGTGTTAATAGCCGAATTAAAGGCCAAACCATTATTGATTCATCAAATTCGTGAAGCTCAGAAAGTCGATGATGAGTTGGTTGCAAAACGGGCTGAATGTGTTCCGAATGTGGAATCGGAGTTTCAAATTGATGATGACGATTGTTTGAGGTATAGAAATCGGTTGTGTGTTCCAAGAAATTCAAAACTCATTTCGATGATTACGAGCGAAGCTCATTGTAGCGAATGTCAATTCACCGGGAATGCGAAAATGTGCAACGATCCGAGACGCCAGATTTTGGTGGCATGGTATGAAACGAAACATTTCGATTTTGTTTGAAGTGCTTGGTATGTCGACAAGTGAAGGCGGAACATCAAGTGCCTACGGGTTTGCTTGACCGATCATGATACTGAATGGAAATGGGAGCGAGTCACAATGGATTTTGTATCCGGATTGCCAATGTCGGCAAGTAAGAAAGATGCGATTTGGGTCGTTGTCGATGGCCGACTAAGTCGGCTCACTTTATCCCCGTCGTATGGATTTTTCATTGGATAAACTAGCTGAATTGTATGTTTCTCAGTTTGAGATTACACGGGTACCGATTTCTATTGTGGGATAGAGATCTGAGATTCACCTCGCGATTTTGGAAGAAATTGCAAGAAGCTTTGGGTACCAAAGCGCATTTTAGCCTTGCTTTTCATCCACAAGCAGATGGTCGGTCCGGCGGATAATTCAGATACTTGAGGATATGTTGAGATGTTGCATCCTCGAGTTTAGTGGTTCATGGGAAAGGTATTTACCTTTGATTGAATTCGCTTACAACAATAGTTTTCAGTCAAGTATTAAGATGGCACCTTACGAGGCTTTATGCGGTCGAAAATGCCGTGACGCCATTGTTTTGGACCGAACTCGGTAAAAGTAAAATTTTGAGTGGACTTGATTAAAGATGCTTGAGCAGAAGTAAAAGTAATCCGTGAAAGTCTAAAAGCACCGCAGATCGTCGTAAATCGTCGCGATTTGAAGCGAAAAGACATTGAATATCGGTGGGAGATAAAGTGTTGCTTAAAGTTTCACCTTGGAGAAAGATACTTGATTTGGCCGTAAGGGCAACCGAGTCCGAGATTCATCGGGCCATATGAGATATCCGAACGAGTCGATCCGATTCTATGTATCGCTTGATTTTGCCCCGAACTTGAAAAGATTCTAGCGTCTTCCATGTTTCGATGCTTGAGGTTATAGATCCGATCCGTCATACGTAATTAGTCCATCGAGGTTGAAATTCAAGCCAATATGAGTTATGAAGAAGAACCGATTCGTATCCTAGCACGTAAAGTGAAAGAGTTGCGAAACAAAAGGGTTCCGCTAGTGAAAGTGTTATGGCTCAAACATGGGATAGAAGAAGCTACTTGGGAACCCGAGAACTCTATGAAAGAGCGATACCCAAACCTATTTACTGTAAGATTTTTGGGGACGAAAATTTCTTAAGTGGGGGAGAGTTGTGACAGCCCTAAATTGACCCTAGTCGGAAAGTGGTCTCGGGACTACTAAACCGAGTCATAAAAATAATTAGCCGTCATAGTTGATGCTTATTATATGTACATATGCATGTGTGAAAAATTCATGTTTGAATTTTGTTAATTGTAAGTGAATTTTATCAAATAGGACTTATGTGAGAAAATTTAGAAATGTGCTAGGCAAATGTAAAGTGGCCTATTAATGCATGATGTGAAAATGATGGGCTTGCATGTCAAATTTCCCTAGATTAAAGCCTAGTGGCCGGCCATGACAAAGAGGGATGGGCAAAACATGTCATAAAACATGTTGTGTAAGTGGTTTATGTTGGAATAAATAAAATAAGGTGCATGGGTAATAAAGAAATGAAAAAAAGGAAAGAAGGTGTGATCCCCCATTGCCGTGAGTTGAAGAAAAGAAAAAAAATTTTGTTCATCCTTTTCATTTTCTTTTGGCGAAAATTCTAATGAAGAAGGAAGGAATTCTTGCTCCATGTTTGGTTTAGAAGAGGATTAGGAGGAGGTTCGCCATACTTGTATCAAGATTAAGGTATGTTTGATGTTGTGCCATGAGATTCATGCATGTTTTAGTTGCTAGCTTAATGTTCTTATTAGCCCATGGTTCAAATCTTTGCTATATCATGGGGATGGTATTCGCCAAGGTGGATTTTGTGTTGATGTCATTGCATACTAAATGTGAAGCTTGTTAATGATGCATGTGATGGTGGATTGATAACTCTTGAATCTCCTTTTAGCATCCTTGAGTGAGACATTAAGTTCCTTGTTCAACCATGACTAAAATTGAAATGGTAAGGTGTTATGATGCATTCGGCCATGGTAGGATATAGAAGAGAAATAAGGTTGTTGTTAGATGAAGTAGAGTCTAACAAATGAGCTCGTATGTGCATTGGTTGCTAGATGGAGAAGAATCGGCTAGCAAGTTGTGTGCTAAGGCGAATGTAATTTGGTATATTATGGGTAATGCATGTGTTGAATTAGTGTAAAGGAGAGGATGCTTTAATAGTGTATATATGTGTATTAGCCAAGTTTTGAACTTGAAACAAATGGTGTTTAGTCAACACAAGTGACCATACTTGTAGAATGTATTAAGTGTTGCAATCGGCCTTAGCATAGATGTGTATGTTCGGCCATTGGTAGCCTATTGATGGCTTTAGCTTGACTTAGAAAATTCGACTAAGGGAAATATTAGCTAGTATGTTGAATTCGATTAGTGATTTCGTACATATGTGACTCTAATGTCTAATGTATATATATGGGCTAAGTACCTTGAGCTTCTCTTTTGATGTTCGAATGAATTGTATTAAATTGTTGATGTGATTAAAAATGCGTATGATCATTGTGTATTTGCAAATGTCAGAAATCACCACACTATCAAATAATCACAAAATGGCATGTATAGCTAGACCCAAACGTATTACGGTAGTCCTAGAATCGACTAAACGTAGCTCTGATACCAATAAAATTGTAACACCCCGTACCCGAGACCGTTGCCGGAGTCGAACACGAGGTGCTAACAGACTAAATTCATTTATTTTCACAATCCATTTTAAAAATTTCTAGACAAGCTGGCTAACTGCGTCACTGTCACCTTAAAAATAATATCTTGAGTTCCAAAACTCAAAAACCAGTTTCATAAATTTTACCTGAAACTAGACTCATATATCCATCTACAATTCTTTTTCTAGAATTTTTGGTCTAGCCAATTAGTACAGTTTATTAGTTAAAGTCTCCCCTGTTTCAGGGTTCGACTACTCTGACCTTCATGCATTACGACTTAGATATTTCCTTGTACAGGGCTTCAATACTTATGCCGTTTGTTTCTAAAGAAACTAGACTCGAAAAGGAATCTTTACATATAGGTCATGACTTCTAATTATCTCTGGTTAATTTATAGTAAATTTCCAAATTCAAAACAGGGGATCCAGAAATCGCTCTGGCCCTATTTCACGAAAACTTAAGCATCTCATAAAATACGGCTCATATGATCGTTTCGTTACTTTCATATGAAAATAGATTCATCAAGGTTCAATTACATAATTTATTCACTATTTAATTCCATTCATACTATTTTTAGTGATTTTTAAAATCCACACCACTGCTGCTGTCAGCATCTGTTTTAAGGTAAACTTTACCTATTTCATGGTTTTCCATGAATCAACTAGAATTTGTCATACAAAGCACCAAAATGATCATGATTAACCATTCCAATGGCTAATCGTTACCAATCCAAATTATACAAAACCAAAGGGTACATGACCAACAACAAAAGGGTAGTCCTATACATGCCATTTTCGAGTTCAACCAAAAGTGTACCAAAAGGGCTTTGATAGTGTGGACGACTTGACTTGACAATCCGAGTCCGATGGTGACGAACCAAAATCTATAAAGCAGAGATTCAAAGAGCGGAGTAAGCATTTAATGCTTAGTAAGTTTTGACACGTAAAGTGAAAGAGTTGCGAAACAAAAGGGTTCCGCTAGTGAAAGTGTTATGGCTCAAACATGGGATAGAAGAAGCTACTTGGGAACCCGAGAACTCTATGAAAGAGCGATACCCAAACCTATTTACCTGTAAGATTTTTGGGGACGAAAATTTCTTAAGTGGGGGAGAGTTGTGACAGCCCTAAATTGACCCTAGTCGGAAAGTGGTCTCGGGACTACTAAACCGAGTCATAAAAATAATTAGCCGTCATAGTTGATGCTTATTATATGTACATATGCATGTGTGAAAAATTCATGTTTGAATTTTGTTAATTGTAAGTGAATTTTATCAAATAGGACTTATGTGAGAAAATTTAGAAATGTGCTAGGCAAATGTAAAGTGGCCTATTAATGCATGATGTGAAAATGATGGGCTTGCATGTCAAATTTCCCTAGATTAAAGCCTAGTGGCCGGCCATGACAAAGAGGGATGGGCAAAACATGTCATAAAACATGTTGTGTAAGTGGTTTATGTTGGAATAAATAAAATAAGGTGCATGGGTAATAAAGAAATGAAAAAAAAAGGAAAGAAGGTGTGTGATCCCCCCCCATTGCCGTGAGTTGAAGAAAAGAGAAAAAAAAATTTTGTTCATCCTTTTCATTTTCTTTTGGCCGAAAATTCTAATGAAGAAGGAAGGAATTCTTGCTCCATGTTTGGTTTAGAAGAGGATTAGGAGGAGGTTCGGCCATACTTGTATCAAGATTAAGGTATGTTTGATGTTGTGCCATGAGATTCATGCATGTTTTTAGTTGCTAGCTTAATGTTCTTATTAGCCCATGGTTCAAATCTTTGCTATATCATGGGGATGGTATTCGGCCAAGGTGGATTTTGTGTTGATGTCATTGCATACTAAATGTGAAGCTTGTTAATGATGCATGTGATGGTGGATTGATAACTCTTGAATCTCCTTTTTAGCATCCTTGAGTGAGACATTAAGTTCCTTGTTCAACCATGACTAAAAATTGAAATGGTAAGGTGTTATGATGCATTCGGCCATGGTAGGATATAGAAGAGAAATAAGGTTGTTGTTAGATGAAGTAGAGTCTAACAAATGAGCTCGTATGTGCATTGGTTGCTAGATGGAGAAGAATCGGCTAGCAAGTTGTGTGCTAAGGCGAATGTAATTTGGTATATTATGGGTAATGCATGTGTTGAATTAGTGTAAAGGAGAGGATGCTTTAATAGTGTATATATGTGTATTAGCCAAGTTTTGAACTTGAAACAAATGGTGTTTAGTCAACACAAGTGACCATACTTGTAGAATGTATTAAGTGTTGCAATCGGCCTTAGCATAGATGTGTATGTTCGGCCATTGGTAGCCTATTGATGGCTTTAGCTTGACTTAGAAAATTCGGCTAAGGGGAAATATTAGCTAGTATGTTGAATTCGATTCGTGATTTCGTACATATGTGACTCTAATGTCTAATGTATATATATGGGCTAAGTACCTTGAGCTTCTCTTTTGATGTTCGAATGAATTGTATTAAATTGTTGATGTGATTAAAAATGCGTATGATCATTGTGTATTTGCAAATGTCAGAAATCACCACACTATCAAATAATCACAAAATGGCATGTATAGCTAGACCCAAACGTATTACGGTAGTCCTAGAATCGACTAAACGTAGCTCGATACCAATAAATTGTAACACCCGTGCACTGAGACCGTTTTGAGTCGAACACGAGGTGCTAACAGACTAAATTCATTTATTTTCACAATCCATTTTAAAATTTCTAGACAAGCTGGCTAACTGCGTCCACTGTCACCTTAAAATAATATCTTGAGTTCCAAAACTCAAAACCAGTTTCATAAATTTTACCTGAAACTAGACTCATATATCCATCTACAATTCTTTTCTAGAATTTTGGTCTAGCCAATTAGTACAGTTTATTAGTTAAAGTCTCCCCTGTTTCAGGGTTCGACTACTCTGACCTTCATGCATTACGACTTAGATATTTCCTTGTACAGGGCTTCAATACTTATGCCGTTTGTTTCTAAAGAAACTAGACTCGAAAAGGAATCTTTACATATAGGTCATGACTTCTAATTATCTCTGGTTAATTTATAGTAAATTTCCAAATTCAAAACAGGGGATCCAGAAATCGCTCTGGCCCTATTTCACGAAAACTTAAGCATCTCATAAAATACGGCTCATATGATCGTTTCGTTACTTTCATATGAAAATAGATTCATCAAGGTTCAATTACATAATTTATTCACTATTTAATTCCATTCATACTATTTTTAGTGATTTTTAAAATCCACACCACTGCTGCTGTCAGCATCTGTTTTTAAGGTAAACTTTACCTATTTCATGGTTTTCCATGAATCAACTAGAATTTGTCATACAAAGCACCAAAATGATCATGATTAACCATTCCAATGGCTAATCGTTACCAAACATTTCCATACCTCTCAATGAACAACATACAAAACGATTATAATGCTATGCTCAAAGTATATATAAGCCATGTTCGCATGGCTATCCAAATTTATACAAAACCAAAGGGTACATGACCAACAACAAAAAGGGTAGTCCTATACATGCCATTTTCAGAGTTCAACCAAAAGTGTACCAAAAGGGCTTTGATAGTGTGGACGACTTCGACTTCGACAATCCCGAGTCCGATAGGTGACGAACCAAAATCTATAAACAGAGATTCAAAGAACGGAGTAAGCATTTAATGCTTAGTAAGTTTTGAGCAATGAAATTAGGCACAACTGAAGTATAGCATTCATATAACTAAACGGATAATTTCATATACACATATTCTCAAAAATCAGTCCTACTTCACATTTCCAACCTATATATTCACACATAAGGGATCAACTTAACCAAAGGCCGGAAGCTCATTAATTGTCTGAGCGAATAATATTTAAAAGGAATCAACTACTCCAATGTATATACGAAACGTACCTCATCGTTGGGATTTTACGAGCGTATTAATTGAAATTATTACAGCAAGATCGCTCATTCCCAAACCAAGTACCTTCGAATTTAGCGGATATAGCTACTTGCTCAAATGCCTTCGGACTTAGCCGGTTATAGTAACTCGCACAAGTGCCTTGGGACTTAGCCGATTCTGATAACTTCGAACAAATGCCTTGAGACTTAGCCGGATATAGTAACTTCGCACAAATGCCTTGAGCTTAGCCTGAATTAGTCACTAGCACAAATGCCTTGGGACTTAGCCCGGTTATCATCCGAATATCCATGCACATATCAATAAATCATGACACATCTATATTTCATTTTCATAACTAGAATTCAAACACAAGTCACTTATCAAGCATTATCATTTTCGGCTCAATAGTTACATACAAAGAGCATGATTTTGATTTACTTAAAACATGATCTAATCGAATCATAATCTAAGATCCATTACTCAAAAACTTACCTCGGATGTTATCGAAGCGATTTGGTGGCTATTCGATCACTTTTTCCTTTCCCTTATCCACTTTGGTCCTCTAAGCTCTTGAGCTAATTCAAACAAATTTAACTTATTAAAGTCTCATTATGCTAGCTTATGGCGAATATGACAAGGAGTTTGATAGGTCATATAGCCACCTTTAGCTCAAATACAAAATGGTCATACGCATTTTAATCACATTGAGCAATTTAATACAATTAATCTAACATTTCCTCATGTGCACCTTTATGACCGAATACACACATCATTAACCTAATATCAATTAACTAAGCACTTTAACAAATTCTCCTTGAGCCAATTATCTAAGTCAAGATAGATTCATCATTATGCTCGCCTATAACCGAATACATGCAACACCAATCTATCTCATGTGGCGAATATGCATGTCTATGTTGAGGCCAATTATATGCTTAATACTTCCTACAAATATGGTTACTTGTATTGACTACATACCATTTTGTTTCAAGTTCAAAACTCGGCTAATACACATATATACACTAGTAATCAAATACTAACATTTGCACTTCACCTTACTACCATTTTTCATCCAAATAACATGAATCAACAACCATATTTCTCTTCTACTTCCTACCATGGCCGAATGGATCAAGACACCATACCATTTCAATTTTGGTCATGGGTTAAACAAAGAACTTAATGTCTAACTCAAAAATGCTAAAAAGAAAATCCAAGAGTCATCAATCCACCATCACATGTATCATTACAAAGCTTCACATTTAGCATGCAAATGACATCAACACAAATCCACCTTAGCGAAACTTAACTCATCTTCATGCCTCATCACCACAACATCAAACACCAACCAAGAAGACAACACCCATGGCCGAATATCATCTCCAGCACATAGCAAAGATTTAAACCATGGGCTAGGTAGAACTCAAGCTAACAACTAAAAACATGCATGAATCTCGTGGAACAACATCAAACATACCTCCTCCTAAACACCAACCAACCGAACATGAAGCAAGAAAATCCTCTTCTTCTTCCTTCCTCAAGTCACGGCAATGGAGGAGTAGCCTAGCTCATTTTTTTTGCTTTTTCTCTTTCTCCTCCTACTAACCACTATTATTTTATTACCCATGCTCCTTATTTTATCATTCCTCCCATAAAACACTAACATAACATGTTTATGACATGTTTTACCCATCACATTTTGTCCACCCTCATTGTCATGGCCGGCCACTACCAATTAAGTGGAGAAATTGACATGCAAGTCCACCCTTTTTAATTGCATGCACTAATAGATCCTTATAGATTAACCTATCACTGTAACACCCCTAACTCGTGACCGACGCCGGTGTCGGACACGAGGGGTTAGCGGCCAAACCCTCTCAAGATACCAACCAATTTGACATTACCAGTCAGGCTAGAAAACTGCGTCACCGTCGCCTTAAAAATCATATCTCGAGTTTCAAAACTCGGAAACTGGTTTCGTAAATTTTCCCTGAATTTAGACTCATATACCCATCCATGGATTTATTTTTAGAATTTTTGGGTGGTCCAATTGGTACAGTTTATTAGTTAAAGTCACCCATGTTACAGGGACCGACTGCTCTGACCTTCGCGCGTTACAACTTGAATATCTCCCTGTACAGGGCTTTAATACTGGTGCCGTTTGTTTATAATGAAACTAGACTCAAAATGGAATCTCTAAATATAAGGCATGACTCCTAATTCTTTCTGGATAATTTATGGTAAATTTTCAAAGTCGCGACAGGGGACCCAGAAACCGTTCTGGCCCTGTCTCACGAGAACCTTAATATTTCTCTGTATACCGCTCATATGGTCGTTTCGTTTCGTCCATATAAAAATAGATTCATCAAGGTTCAGTTCCATAATTTACTCCCTATTTAATTCTACTTCTACTATTTTTAGTGATTTTTCAATCTCATCTCACTGCTGCTGTCCGCAACAGTTACTGCAGTACACTATGCCAATTTCATGTATTTTTCCTTGGCCTTAATCATCCATCATACATGACACAAATTATGGCCACCTTATCAAGATTTGAGTTTCTAAGACTCGTGGCTATAGGTTCTAGCATCCCACTCGACGACCACATAGGCCATTTTCACATGGCTTAAAGTTTACAACCCACAATTCGACAAAATATAATAGCCTATACATGCCAAATGTTCTTCAACAACAAAAACAATACCACAAGATTTCAGCCGGTGTGATGACTTCAACGACGGTCCCGATCACGCAAACAATACGAGTCCGAGAGACCTAAAATGGGTGACAAGAAAACACCGAGTGAGTTTACAACTCAGTAAGTCATAAGCATTCATCAATCCACCGATAAAGTTACTACAACATGAAACAATAAACGAGGCTAGGTACTCATCCATATCGAATCTATACCATAATTCCTCGGACCTTTCGGTCCAATCTCATACCAAGTCATACATCCACATTTCATATTCTACACAACAAGATATTTGAGGCATTCTCACACACTAACTCATTTCCACCACAATCATACAATTTCAATCATCACATAGATTTAAGGCTTACCAAATTCAACCCCGAGCATGAACATATTTTCTATTCGTCAAGAGCTCGAGGTACTTACCCGATCCGCTGTCCGGGATTAGCTCGATAATGTCGCACACTCAAGTGCCAATTGTAATGCAAGAACATATAGTGAATCCGCACACTTAGTGCTATATGTATTCAACTCGCACACTTAGTGCTATATAATCAAACTCGCACACTTAGTGCTGTACAATTTTAAACCCGCACACTTAGTGCCAATCTTGTCACCGTGTCCATTTATACCCGCACACTTAGTGCCGAGACCAATACCTTATGTATTTTGCTGCCTTTATACATTCAACAATGGCATCATTCCATACACATACATTTCCATTTACACACCAACTCATTTAAACACATTTGCATATATATATTGATCATTTAAATCAACACCAAATATACGCTTAATGACTTACCTTGTGTTGGGTAAAACAGTCCAAGTCGGCTACTCGATGACCTTCGTCTTTCCCTTGCTTGATTCTCCTTCTTTAACTCCTTGAGCTTAATCAATAAATCAACTAGTTTAACCCTCTTGCTAAACATTCATAATTCAATTACACATGCATATGTATGTTTGTATATTCGCAACCATCCTCACTTATTACCCATTTGGTCAACAATCTAAGCCAAGATAAGGCTTCAATATGGTTGCCTCTAACCGAATACATGCACACCAATCTACTTCCTTTGGCGAATATGCATGTCTATGTGGAGGCTAATTTTACACTTAATACTACACAAAAAAACAGCATACATTTTCCTAATTAACGATTACATATTGTAGTTCTATACACATCTCTCATTTATTTCATAACCAAACAACATCACAAGCAAATAGACACCTTAAAATAGTATACATGTCATACCAATTCATCATGTGCAAACATATATTCATGTAGGTGCAATGGCGAATTCTCGGTGGCTTATATCCAAATATACACACATATCCAAATCTTAAATCTTACTTACCATGCAACATGCATGAATCATACTTATGGATACAACATGGTGAATACCACAACACCATACCGTTTCAATTTGGTCATGGTTAAACAAAGAACTTAGTATCTCATTCAAAATGCTAAAAGAAAATCTAAGAATCCTCAATCCACCATCACATGAATCATTATCAAGCTTGATATTTAGCATGCAATGGCATTAACACCATACTCACTTTGGCGAATTTCATTCCCATGACATAACAAAGATTTGAACCATGGGCTAACAAGAACATCAAGCTAGCAACTAAAATATACATGAATCTCATGGCAAAACATCAAACTTACCTTAATCTAGGTACAAGTATGGCCAAACCTCCTCCTAAACCTCTTCCAAACCAACATGAAACAAGAATTCCTTCCTTCTTCCTTAGAATTTTCAGCCCAAAGGAAATGAAAATGATGAACAAAAATTCTTCTTTCTTTCTCCACACTCACGGCAACAAGGGCATCCAAGCTCATCTTTCTCTTTTTTTTCATTTTTTTATGCTTATTTTTATTATAATACTTCCTACATAACTCACTAGCCAAACATGTTGGAAACATGTTTTCCTTGCCCATCATGCCCACCTTGGCGGCCACTATAGTCAAATTTGGGGAATTTGACATGCAAGGACAACATTTCCTAGTGTGCATCAATAGACCACTTCCACATTTGCCTATCTCAATTCTAAATTTTCTCACACAAGTCCTTTCTAGTGAAATTCACCTTTATAACACTAAATCAATCATCATAAAATGTCATACATGAGTACACACATATTATAGGCATCAAAATAAATTTTTAATTATTTTTATGCCTCGGTTTTGTGGTCCCGAAACCACATTCCGACTAGGGTCAATTTTGGGCTGTTACAATCACATTTCACAAGTGTCACACATAAGTCCTATTAACTAAATTCACATGCAATTAACTAAATCGAAGCTTAAAACTTTCACACATTCATATTCACATATTTTAGACAATAATTATCATATTCAAATAATTTGGTGACTCGGTTTAGCGGTCCTGAAACCGCTTTCCGACTAGGGTCACTTTAGGGCTGTCACACCAATATTAGGGAATGACTTAATATGGGTTAGTGAATGTGGGTTGGATTATGATGTTTCCGAATATAATGGTTCATCATCTTTATTACTCTTTTTCAAACTAATGTCCTCTTCTTATTCGATTAGAACAGGAAGGATATGATGTTTGCTTAAGATGTTTTTGGTTTGAGGCATGGTAAGTGTTGAAGGAGACTTTAGAATAGGAGGTGAAGGATATTTGGGAGGAGGATGATGATGATATTCTCATTAAACTCGAGAAGGTTATGGCTGGATTAGGCAAATGGGTGAAAGACATTAAACGAAAGAAGGCTAGGGTTAATAAGAAGTTGACAAGGAAACTTGAACTCTTGGTAGAAGGGAACAGAGATGATGATCACCTCATGGATTTGATCGATGCCAAAATTCAATTAAACTTTGAGATTGATATGATGAGCTCTTTTGGGAGCAGAGAGCGAGAGAAAATTGGTTAAGGCTGGGAGATAAGAACACAGCTTTCTTTCACAATTTTTCCTCCCAAAGACAGAGAATGAATCGGATAGGAGGTTGTCAGAGGCGAGATGGATAGGTAATGCAAGGTGAGTCTGAAATGGAGAATATTGTTAGAAATTATTTTGAAGCTCTTTTTTGAATAAAAGGGAATAAGAGATACTACCCATATTTTGTCTGGGGTTAAAAGGTGCATCTCTAATAATGATAATGCTTGGTTGATGAAGAAGTACACAGATAAAGAGGTTGTAGAGGCTCTAAATAGTATGGGGCCAACAAATGCCTCAGGTGATGATGGTTTCTCGGCTCTTTTTTATCAAAAATGTTGGCACATTGTTGGAGAGACGTGATTTCTCATTGCTTAGCAATGCTAAATGAAGGTAAAACCTTAGTTCTATTAAATGTTACCAAATATTATGCTTATCCCAAAAATCTCTAATCCAACAAACATAATGAATTTTAGGTTGATTAGTTTGTGCACGGTTCTTTATTAAGTGATTGCTAAAATGATAGCAAATTGATTCCAAAGAGTTTTGGAGGATTGCATTGATGGAGCCTAAAGTGCTTTTGTACTAGGTCGGTTGAATTTTTATAATGTTTGTAACACCCCAAACTCAGCCTGGACGTTATGGCCAGATCCAACGTGTCACATTGAAGTGTTTTATCGAAAACCTTGTTTTCATTGAAAACCTTGTTTTCATTGAAAACCCTTCTTTGAGATGAAAACCTTGAGCAAAAACCCAAGTTGTATTTGTTGCTTTCAAAGTGAGGTGTATTTTAAAAAAACTATTCCTTCTTTTATGCTAATAATTACTTTGTAAAATCTCTTTTCAGTTGCGGAAGTTTTATATCAAACAGATGATCTATGAAAACTTGTCATTTAAAAATTGAGTTGCGAAAATGTAGTATTCAAAAACAGTTATGGTTTTAAGAAAACCATGTTCTACTTCTAGCAAAAATAAAGCATAATAATAATGAATATAATTCTAATTTGAATAATAACCAGAGGAAAGGCCTTATTACATTCCGGATTGAAATAACTTTAAATAATAGAAATTATAAGCTTAAGAATAGAAGTCCAAGTCGTCTTACTAGCTGGCCACCTCGGAGTCCCTCCAACCGTCGAACCACCTACTGAGGATCACCTAAGAAAAATAAAAGAGGGGGTGAGTTTTCGAAAACTCAATGTGTACAACCCTCGACAAATAGAAAAGCACACGATAGCAAGTCTTTTTGGGCTTGAGCCCAATTCAATTTCAGAAAAAATGTAAAGCAATCAAATATGCATGGATCCTACCCATCCAACTGCTACACATCATCTCCATCCCCCGATACACACCATGTAGGGATATAAATATCAACCCACCCATCCGATACACTCTAATGGTAGCCCGGTTGCGGTACTACCTAACATTGTAGCAAGCTGCTACTCAAATATTGTGCTTAATAGCCATCGGCGGAACCACGGTCGTCAAGCAACCATGCGATCCTCATATACTTCATCCATTGCATAATTCCCAACCCATATGCAACCTAAATAGAATATCATATGAATGCAGCAGGTATACATGTAATATCCATAAATCTTACATTCCACACATAGGGGTATTTTAGTTATTTTCGCCCTTAGGGGAATTTTCGATAATTTTTCTTTATTACGGGTTTATTACTTACCTTGGCCCGTTAACAAGTCCTCGTTGGCAAAAGTGAACAGATACTATGCACCAGATAGGATTCCAGAGAAGAGGAGGTGAGTCATCAAGAAAGCTTAAGTCCCAAGCTCTCCCTAGATCCAATCCTAGACATGCATATACCCATTACTACAGCTTCACCTTATGACTCGTCCACGGTCACAATTAATTAATTATTTAAGTTTTATGCCTGATTGAGTAGTTACCAAAAACTGGGTCCACAACCCCTTACTAAACACTAACAGATCCATACTTATTCATTTGGCCCCTTTAGGCCCAATCTCATTCATATGGCCCATCGGGCCCAATCACTTTCATAGGGCCCGTCCGGCCCAATCACATTCATAGTCGTACAATCATATGATTTTTCATCACATAGTATCAAATTGCCAATTTTGCCTAGTTGTAGCCCAGTTGGCCAATACACAGCCCAAGTCTATGGAATCGCTCATGGGGCCTCTAATAACCTATCGGTTTCCCTCCTTACGAGTGTTCGATCACTCGCAAGACTATTGTAGCCAAACTTTCGACTTTTCAGCATTTTGGCTTTTTGAAATTTCGGGATTTGTCAGTCTACTGTGTGTGTGCAGTGTATGTACACACCTGGTACTAAAACGTGTCGCGATATCCTTAGCCATGAACCTAAAAACAATATCACTCAATGATTAATCACACACTTATCAAATACAATCACCAAAAACCGAAAATCTCACGTTTGTCTTACCTTAAATGACAAGCCTTAACAGCACTTTCTTGATCACTAATCACGAGTATTTCTTAAATCCGCATCAGTCTTAATCATTAAGAACCAAACAACAAGTGACTTGCAATCATCTTAAGTCACTCTTAAATCATCCATGAGCATTCGGCCAACCTTAACAAATAAAAGAGGAATACTTACCCAAAACCCCAAAATGCCTAAGGAGCAATTCGACAGAGATCTGAAATTCGAGATTCAATGCTAATTCCCTACCAAACTGATTTAGAAAGAGTGAGTGAGAGAAGAAATTGGTACTAGGAAGACCAATTAAAAGAAAGTAAAGCACTTACACAAGAATCGATCGGCCAACGTTGAAGAAAAAAGTGGAGACACAACAAGATTTTGGCCTAAAAGATATTCAGCTTTAGAGAAAGTAACTAGGAGCGAGAAAGAAAAAAGTTTGATGAGAAAGGAAGGGAAGAAATCGGCACAAACTAAAAGACAAAGAATAAAGGATTTCGGCTTTTAGATATTTGAAGAGAAAAGTGTTTTCAGTGGAAAGAAAGGAAGAATTCGACATTAGCTTTGAATTCCCAAAATCGACACCTATATAAACTATAACCGAATTTACCTATCCCCAAATTCCCAATTCAACTCCTCTTCTTTACACTCCTCATCTCCTAACTTTTCTCCCTGATAACTCTTTAATCCCTTCTTTAAATTTCTCTTCTAATCACTCCCTTCAGAGTTCACATCTAACACCACTACTGGCCATTTATTGAGCAAAAAAAAATAAATCCTTCTTTTGAGCAAGGAGGGATTCAAACCCCAAACCTCCTTGCCATGCATGTGACGCCACCTCTAAGCCCCACATGTGTCGCTGCTTGCCACTCCAACACAAGGCTCCTTATATCCAATTCCTCCTTCATTTATTTAAAAACCAAACTACTTGCCACCAAGGTTCTTTTAATTATTAAACTATAATTTCCTTCACCCCAAAGTTCAAACTCATGACTTAACCAAGGTCTATTATCACATAAATAACACTTGAGTAAGAATATTAAGCACACCTTTTATCAAAATAAAAAAAAAAGAAAGTTCAGGATTTTTGGGGTGTTACAACTCTACCCCTAAAAGAAATTTCGTCCTCGAAATTTTACCTGATCCAAGCAGTTGAGGATATTGATATCTCATCGCTTCCTCAGGTTCCCAAGTAGCCTCCTCAGCCTTATGATTATGCCAAAGCACTTTGGCTAATGGGACGGACTTCCTTCTTAGAACCTTAACATCACGACCAATTATTTGTATCGGCTCTTCTTAGAAAGTTAAGCCTGGCCTAACCTCGATCTCCTCAACCGACACTACATGTGAAGGATCTGAACGATACCGTCTTAGCATGGAAACATGAAACACATCGTGGATTTGGCTTAGTTCAGAAGGCAATTCCAGCTGATAAGCGACTGGCCCAATCTGTCTTACAACCCGATATGGCCCAATGAACCATGGGCTTAGCTTCCCCTTCTGTCCAAACCTTAATACCTTCTTCCATGGAGAGACCTTAAGAAAAACTAAGTCCCCTACTGCGTACTCTATCTCTCGACACTTAAGGTCAGCATACGACTTCTACCTATCCAAGGCCTCTTTCAATCGATCCCGAATCAATTTTACCTTACCCTCAGTATTTGCTACTAACTCAGGGCCCAAAACTCTTCGTTCGCCCAATTCTGTCCAACACGTTGGAGTTCGACACCATCGCCTATACAATGCTTCATACAAAGCCATCCCAATACTTGCTTGATAACTATTATTGTACGCAAATTCGGTTAACAGCAAATAGTCTTCCCAACTACCTCGAAACTCAATTACACATCCTCTCAACATATCTTCCAAAACTTGGATCACCCTTTCCGACTGTCCATCAGTTTTAGGGTGGAATGTCGTATTGAAGTTCAACCTAGTACCCAACGCCTCATGTAGCTTCTTCCAAAATCACAAAGTGAAACGTGGGTCCCTATCAAATATTATGGAAACTGGCACTTCATGCAATCTTACAATCTTTGCCACATACAACCTAGCCAGCTTTTCTAACGAGTAATCGGTGTGTACCTGTACAAAATGGGCAGAATTGGTTAACCGATCCACTATAACCCATATCGAGTCTTTCTTAGTAGGCATCAAGGGTAGCCCACTAACAAAGACCATAGTAATCCTTTTCCACTTCCAAAGTGGAATCTTTACTGGCTGAAGCAATCCTGAAGGAAACTAATGTTCCGCCTTCACCTTTTGATAAAACAAGCATTTACTTATGAACTCCATAACCTCGCGCTTAATTCCAAGCCACCAATAAAGCTCACGCAAATTTTGATACATCTTTTTTCTGCCAGGATGCATAGCATAGAGGCTGCTATGTGCTTCCTGTAGAATAGACTGCCTTAGATCCTCGTCCTTCGGTATACACATTCTCCCACGAAAACACAACAATCCTTCACTATTTATCCCAAAGTCTGACGTCTCTCCATTTTCTACTTGTCTAAAACAAGCACCCAAAGTCTCATCCACTAACTGCTTACTCTTTATCTCCTCGACCCACACCGGCTTTACTTGCAGCTCACCTAACAAACTACCATCATCCAACAAGCTTAAACGGGCAAGCATAGCCCTCAAGTACGACTTAACCCTATGGCTCAACGCGCCGGCCACCATATTTACTTTGCCAAGGTGGTATTCAATCGTACAATCATAATCCTTCAATAATTCCACCCACCTATGTTGCCTAATAATTCCACCCACCTATGTTGCCTAAGGTTTAGCTCTTTTTGGGTAAGGAGGTACTTCAAACTCTTATGGTCGAATAAATTATATACTTCTCTCCGTATAAATAATGCCTCCAAATTTTTAGCGCAAAAATCACCGCAGCTAGTTCCAAGTCATGGGTTGGGTAATTCACCTTGTGAGTCTTAAGTTGACGTGACGCATACGCAACTACCTTTCCTTCCTACATCAACACACAACCCAAACCCACATGCGACGCAACACTATAAATCGTAAACTCCTTCCCAGGCTCTGGCTGAATCAACACAGGGGCCTCAGTTAAAACCTTCTTAAGCTTTCCAAAACTCTCTTGCTGCTTGTCCGTCTAATCAAATGGTACCCCCTTCCTTAATAACTTAGTTAAAGGCGCAGGTGCAGGAATTAATGAAAAGCCCTCAACAAACCGAATATAGTACCCTGCCAAACCCAGAAAACTTCAGATTTCCGATGCTGACTTAGGTGTTTTCCAGTTTAACACTGCTTCAATTTTTCGGGGATCCACCTTAATCCCCTTAGCTGACACCACATGTCCTAGAAAAGTAACCTCCCTTAGCCAAAATTCGCACTTACTAAATTTGGCATACAACTGCTTCTCCCTCAAAATCTGCAACACAATCCTTAAGTGTGCATCATGCTCATCCTCATTTCCTAAGTACACTAAGATGTCATCTATAAAAACCACCACGAACCGATCCAGGTAGGGTTGGAAGACCCGATTCATGAGATCCATGAAAGCAGCAGGTGCGTTCGTCAGCCCGAATGGCATCACCAAGAACTCGTAATGCCCATAATAAGTTCTGAAAGGTGTCTTATAAACATCTGCCTCTGTAACCCTCAATTGGTGATACCCCGAACGCAGATCAATCAGCGAGAAAATGGAAGCTCCCTTAAACTAACCAAAAATATCATCGATTCTCGGTAAAGGGTACTTATTTTTAATAGCTAACTTGTTCAATTTTCGATATCGATGCACATTTGCAACGTCCCATTTTTCTTCTCTACGAATAACACCGGTGCTCCCCACGGAGACACACTTGGTCGGATGAACCCTCAATCCAACAATTCCTGAATCTGTGCCTTAAGTTCTACCAACTCCTTCAGTGTCATCCGATAAGGGGCGATGGACATTAGAGTCGTACCATGTAACAACTCGATTCCAAATTCCATTTCTCTATTGGGAGGCAACCCTGTCAACTCCTTGGGAAAAACATCAAGAAATTCTCTAACTATTCTCAGCTTCTTAACAGTAGGGCTATTAGCCTCCGTATCGCTAATATAAGCCAAATGGGCCTTACATCCCTTTCGTACCAACTTCTCAGCCTTTAATGCCGAAATCACATTCGACATATAATTTCAGCGTTCACCAATCACCACCACCTCCTTATCCTCCGCCGTTCTTAACACCATTTACTTTACAGCGCAATCCAAGGTTGCTCAGTGTTTCACCAGCCAATCTATATCCAAGACTAAATCAAACTCGCTAAACGGCAGTTCCATCAAATCTACTAAAAAGGTAAACCCTTGGACTACTAAGGGTACCTCCCAAAACAATTTATTCACTCCCACTGACTAGCCTAACAAACTTATCATAGTAATCTCATTCGCAGTAATTTCAAACATATTACTCGAAGGTTCAGTCATATTGCATGCAACATATGAATGCGTCGATCCAATATCAATCAATGCAGTGTAAGGTAACTCATGTATAAAGAACATACCCGTTATCACATCTGGGGCATCCCTGTCTTCTCGGTGACGAGCAGCATAAACTAAAGCTGGCTGCCTCGCCTCAGTATGGCCTGCATCTCCGCCTGGTGCTCCACGTCCACGTTCATTGTCGTTACCACCCCTGGCCTACCCACAGCCCCTTGGCGACAACTGACCACCCCTTGGTGGCTGAACACCACCTCAGCCCACGACTGGCACCTGACCTGGCCTTCTAGGGCAAGTGTTGATCCTATGCTCCACAGATCCACAAGCTAGACAAGTTCCTGTCCTCTTCCAACACTCGCCTACATGAGATTTCCCATAATCAGCACAAGGCGGCACCCCTGGATTAATAGCAGGGGGCCCTGCTCTAACTGGCCCATTAACTGTAGCCCTAGCCCTAGGCCTCTGTCCAACACCAAGAGTCTCAACCTCCCTTTTATTCTTACCCCCTTTTTTCCCCCAATTCAGGCGCTTAGCATACTTCACCTCCTCTGCTATCTTTTCTTTCTCTACCAACTCCGAGAAAATTCACTCTTTTTGTGGAGCTATCAATACTCTGAGGTTATCCCTAAGACCATCCTCAAACCTAACGCAATGCTTATAGTCCGTTGCCACCATAACTCTTGCATACCTACTAAGGCGTAGAAATTCCGCCTCATACTCCGCCACAGATTTGTTTCCCTGGGTCAAGTTTAGGAACTCCTTCCATCTAGCATCCACATAACTCACACCCACATACTTCCCTTGAAACGCAGTTTTGAAGAACTCCTGAGTGACCTACTCAGGTTGGGTGCCCTTTTTCACTGTCAGCCACCACTGGTAAGCTTCTTCCCTAAACAGTGAACTGCCCCTTTCAACTTTTGTTCAGGTGAACAGTCCAAGTCCTCCATTATTCTTTTAGTGGCCTCCAACCAGTATTCAGCCATGTTAGGAGCCACACCAGCCACGCCCTTAAAGATCTCAGCTCCATTTGATCGAAGTCGCTCCGAAATTGACCCTCGATTTCCCGTGCCATTATTGGGCCCTGGGACCCTTTCCAAAATCCTCAACATTGCCTGCGACAACGCATCATCCCTCGCGGTCCAATCATATGGCCCAGTCTCAGCCACAGGTGAGGTTGGATCCTCTTCTACTCCAACATTGGGTGTATGGCCCAATGTCGACGATTTAGCCCTAACACCTCCACGGCCTCGGCCACTGCCTCTTGCACCTCTTGTAGCACTCATCGTTGATTCACGTTTTTATCTGGATTAGAAATTTTATGAAGTTTTAATTAATTTCAATAATTAAGCCGATGTTTTATGATAGTATTAAAAAGAAAGTTGTTTTCGTAAATCCTCTACAGTTTCAAGGTCCTATGGGCTTCAGTTTCACTCCAACTAAAAGCCTTAGTATAATCATCTAAAATAGCCCACTAACTATCTATAGTATATCAAATTAAACAAGCTTAATAATAAAAAAACTTACTTGGTTCGACGTCGGAGACTCGGTGTGTCATACAGCAAAATCTTTTTCCAAAACATTGTGATCCAAGTATTTAAAAAAAAAAAAACAAACCCAAATAATAAGGCCCACTTCACAGCCCGAGTTTTGCAACTTGACTCTGATACCACAATATGTAACACCCCAAACCTGGCCGAACGTTATGGCCAGATCCAGTGTGTCACATTGAAGTGTTTTATCAAAAACCTTGTTTTCATTGAAAACCCTTTTTTGAAATAACAACCTTGAGTAAAATCCTAGCTTGTATTTTTTTTATTTCAAAGCGAGGTGTATTTTTAAAAAAACTATTCCTTCTTGCATGATAATAATTACTTTGTAAAATCTCTTTTCAGCTACGGAAACTTTCTTTAAAACAGATGATCTATGAAAACTTGTCATTTAAAAATTGAGTTGTGGAAACATAGTATTCAAAAACAGTTATGGTTTTAAGAAACCATGTTCTACTTCTAGAAAATATAAAACATAATAATAATGAATATAATCCTAAATTGAATAATAACTAGAGGAAAGGCCTTATTACATTCCGGACTGAAATAACTTTAAGTACTAGAAATTATAAGCTTAAGAAAAGAAGTCCAAGTCGTCTTGCTAGCTAGCCACCTCGGAGTCCTTCCAACCGTTGAACCACCTACTGAGGATCACCTGAGAAAAATAAAATAGGGGGTGAGTTTTCGAAAACTCAGTGTGTACAACCCTTGTCAAATAGAACAGCACGCAATAGCAAGTCTTTTTGGGCCTGAGCCGAATTTAATTTCAGAACAAATGTAAAGTAATCAAATATGCACAGATCCCACCCATCCAACCGCTACACACCATCTCCATCCCCCGATACACACCATGTAGGGATATAAATATTGACCCACCCATCCGATACACTTTAATGGTAGCTCGGTTACGGTACTACCAAATGTTGTAGCAAGCTGCTACTCAAATATTGGGCTTAATAGCCATCGATGGATCCACGGTCGTCAAGCAACCATGCGATCCTCATATACTTCGTCCGTTCCATAATTCCCAACCCATATGCAACCTAAACAAAATATCATATGAATGCAGTAGGTATACATGTAGCATCCATAAATCTTACATTCCACACATAGGGGTATTTTAGTCATTTCCTCCCTTAAGGGAATTTTTAGTAATTTTTCTTTATTATGGGTTTATTACTTACCTTGGCCCGTTAACAAATTCTCATTGGCTAAAGTGAACAGATACTATGCACTAGGTAGGATTCCAGAGAAGAGGAGGTGAGTCATCAAGACAGCTTAAGTACCAAGCTCTCCCTAGATCTAATCCTAGACATGCATATACCCATTACCACACCTTAACCTTATGACTCGTCCACGGTCGTAATTAATTAATTATTTATGTTTTATACCTGATTGAGTAGTTACCAAAAACTGGGTCTACAACCCCTTACTAAACAATAACAGATCCATACTTATTCATTTGGCCCCTTTAGGCCCAATCTCATTCATATAGCCCATCAGACCCAATCACATTCATATGGCCCATCAGGCCCAATCACATTCATATGGCCCTTCAGGCCTAATCACATTCATATGGCCCATCAGGCTCAATCACATTCATAGTCATGCAATCATATGATTTTTCATCACATAGTATCAAATTGCCAATTTTGCCTATTATGGGCCCTACCCAATTAGCCCATTCTGGCCTGGTTGGCCAATACACGGCCCAAGTCTATGGAATCGCTTATGAGGCCTCTGATAACCTATAAGTTTTCCCCCTTACGAGTGTTTGCGCACTTACAAGACTATTATAGCCAAACTTTTGGCTTTTCAGTATTTCGGCTTGTCGACATTCCGAGATTTGTCAGTCTACTCTGTGTGTGTAGTGTATGTACACACCTAGTACTAAAACGTGTTATGATCTCCTTAGCCACGAACCTACAAATGATGTCACTCAACAATTAATCACAGACTTATCAAC
The DNA here is from genome assembly GCF_025698485.1 of Gossypium arboreum. NCBI lineage: Eukaryota > Viridiplantae > Streptophyta > Magnoliopsida > Malvales > Malvaceae > Gossypium > Gossypium arboreum. The sequence goes on from NC_069073.1 coordinate 42,421,317, forward strand.
TACAATCACCAAAAACCAAAAATCTCACATTTACCTTACCTTGAACAACAAGCCTTAACAGCTTTCCTTGATCAATAATCATGAGTATTTCTTAAATCTGCATCAATCTTAATCATTAAGAACCAAACAACAAGTGACTCGTAATCATCTTAAGTCACTCTTAAATCATCCATGAGCATTCGGCCAACCTTACCAATAAAAGAGAAATACTTACCCAAAACCTCAAAACGCCTAAGGAGCAATTTGACAGAGATCTAAAATTCGAGTTTCGATACTAATCCCCTACCAAACTGATTTAGAAAGAGTGAGGGAGAGAAGAAATCGGTACTAGGAAGACCAATTAAAAGAAAGTAAAGCACTTACACAAGAATCGATCAGCCAACGTTGAAGAAAAAAGTGGCGGCACAACAGGATTTTGGCCTAAAAGATATTAGGATTTAGAGAAAGTAACTAGGAGCGAGAAAGAAAAGAGTTTGATGAGAAAGGAAGTGAAGAAATCGGTACAAACTAAAAGAGAAAGAATAAGGGATTTTGGCTTTTAGATATTTGAAGAGAAAAGTGTTTTCGGTAAAAAGAAAGGAAGAATTCGACATTAGCCTTGAATTCCCAAAATCAGCACCTATATATACTATTGTCGAATTTACTTATCCCCAAATTCCCAATTCAGCTCCACTTTTTTCACCCCTCATCTCCTAACTTTTCTCCCTGATAACTCCTTAATCCCTTCCTTAAATTTCTCCTCTAATCACTCTCTCCAGAGTTCAAAGCCAACGCCAGTACTGGCTATTTATTGAGCCAAAAAAAATCCTTCTTTTGAGCAAGGAGGGATTCAAACCCAAAACCTTCTTGCCATGCATGTGACGCCACCTCTAAGCCCCACACGTGACGCTACTTGCCACTCCAACACGAGGCTCCTTGTGTCCAATTCCTCCTTCATTTATTTAAAAACCAAACTACTTGCTACCAAGGTTCTTTTAATTATTAAACTATAATTTCCTTCACCCCAAAGTTCGAACCCATAACTTAACCAATGCCTATTATCACATAAATAACACTTGACTAGGAATATTAAGCACACCTTTTATCAAAATTGAGAAAAAAAGAAAGTTTGGGATTTTTGGGGCGTTACAACGTCATATTGGCCTATGAGATTTTACACTCATTTCAACAAAAAAGGGTAGGGAAGAAAGGCTGGACGGCACTTAAACTTGATATGAGTAAAGCCTATGATCATATGGAATGGGATTTTCTAAAGCTAATGATAGAACGAATGGGTTTTGCTAATGGATGGGTGGAAACCGTTATGAGGTGTATTTCTTCAGTTTCATACTCGGTTGTTCTAAATTGTAAAGTGGGGGAAAGGTTTGCACCAAGTAAGGGACTTCGACAAGGTGATCCTCTTAGCCCGTTTCTTTTTTTTATTTGTAGTGAGGGTTTATCTACTCTTATGAGATTGGCTTTAGATGAAAGATTAGTAAAAGGTGTTAGGGCAAGCAGAAGAGGTCCACAGATTACCTATCTTTTATTTGCTAATAATTGTGTACTTTTTGGTGAGGCTACTGAGAGAGGCACTATTGCTTTGAAATAGATACTGGAGGGGTACAAACTTTGTTCTGGCCAATGTATCAACTATGATAAAACTACGATATTTTTTAGTCGGAGCACTTTTGTGGGGATAGGATTTGAGTTTCAACCTTGATGGGAGTTTGTTCATCTAATGAAATAGAAAGGAACTTGGGACTTCCAAATATGGTGGGACAACGGAAGAAGACTGCTTTTCAAACTTTGAAGGATCGGGTTAAACAAAGAGTTGATAGTTGGAGTACTCGGCTCTTATAGCAAGGTGGAAAGGAAGTTTTCATTAAAACAATTTTGCAAGTAGTTCCAACTTATACTATGTCATGTTTCTTACTGCCTAAATCATTATGTAGCGAACTAGAAGGTATAATTACTCAATTTTGGTGGCAGAAAACCCATGGTAGGAAAGGTATTCATTGGTATCAATAGGTTAGATTGTGTGAGCTGAAAAAGAATGGCGATTTGGGTTTTCATTGCTTAAATTTGTTTAACATTGCTTTATTAGCCAAGAAGGGTTGGCGCCTTATTAGTAACTCAAATTCATTATTAAGTCAGGTATTAAAAGCTAAATATTACCCACAGTGCAATTTTATGGAGACAAGGTTAGGGAATGTACCTTTCTATACCTGGCTCAGTATTTGGGCAATAAGAGGTTTGTTGAAAGATGATCTTGGCTGGCAAATTGGAAAAGGAGACTAGATTTCTATTCGCGTGCATGCTTGGTTGGTTGGGGCTAAAAATTACAAGGTTTATGGGACGATTAGGAACAATAGTTTAACAATGGTATCGAAATTAATCAATCATTCAAGTAGGAGTTAGAATGTGGATTAACCTTTGAAAGAAGCATTGCGGGTAAAATCTTGCAGATTCAATTGACTGAATTAGAGCATGAAGACATGGTAGTGTGGAGAGGTGAGCCTTCAGCGTAACACCCCACACCCGTGCCCTACGCCGGGACAGAATACGAGGCGTTTCTAAACTTAAACACAAGCATTCAAACATTTACGAGTCACCAAGACTTGATTAAATTCAAAACTTTTTCAAACTTTTCCAAAACTTCTTATCAATGGCCTATAAGGCCCAAAGGATCTCTAGGAAATCACTCGGGACTAATTCGGGTCCTTTAATCAACACTAGAAAAATGACCTTTGAAACAGGGCACACGCCCGTATGGATGGGTGGCATGCTCGTGTGGAACTTGAACATGGTCGTGCTGACAGCCCGTGTGGTACACACGGCCTAAGCACCTAGGGACACGCCCATGTCCCATGCCCGTGTAAATTAAATTCTAATTTCGAACCTATAGGGGTTTTCACACGGTCTGGCACACACTCGTGTCTATGGCACGTGTCCCTTACACGGCCATGACATGCCTGTGTCCTGGCCCGTGTCTAAAAACCTTGACATTCTGCTTCTGACGTTAGCATCTAATTGGGGCACACGACCAAGGCACAAACCCGTGTGCTAGACTGTGCCCTTCACACGGCTGAGACACACGACCGTGTCTCTACCTATGTGTTTATTACCATGCATACTGACTTGTAAAATTTACGTGCAAGGGACACGCGGCCAGACAACACGCCCATGGGGCTGGCCATGTGTCACACACGGATTAGACAAATGCCTGCGTGTCTACCCGTGTGGATAATATAAAGCAATTTGCCAAGCCTTATGCCACCCTGAAACAAAATTTAATACTAATCAACATATTAAGGTCTAATTTAATATGAGTTCTCAACCAACAACCATAGCTAAGGCCTATATACATTTCACAAATTTAACCATGTCAACAATTTCACATTCGGAAAAGACTATCTTGCATTCATATAATATGGCCTTATACAAAATGAGTCAAATGTTAAAACAAGCCAACACCTTTGGCCCGAAAACAATGTGACGCAAAAATAAAATTAAAGATTCCTATACGTGCCATAATCAAAATGATAAAACTAGTTATACCAAGTGCTTCAAGGATAGTGTGACTGGCTTTTTCGACGTAGGCGACGATCCTCGAACTACTTTGGCTGCACTAAAAGGAAATGGAAAGGAAAAAGGGTAAGCATGGGAGCTTAGTAAGTACATATATGCAAATAAGTGTAATTAGAAACAAATTCATCAAACAATGGCTTATCATACTTAAATGATATATCATTTTAACCTCACTATCTTGCTCTTTCTTCTTTTATACATACTTACTACATCTCATCACAAACAAAGGTCTTCGTTCGAGAGTTTAGTATACATACCTGTAGTTACCTGTAAAATAACTCAAGTTCATTCTCTCTATTGAAATACCTCATTGGAAGTATCGCCAATCCATTCATCGAGTTACCCCTTTGAACACTTGAAAATACTAATGAATACATGCATAGTTTACTCCTAAGTACTATACAAGTAGCCAAAGCTACTAAGTACTTTGTAATACTTGCATATTTGAGCTATTCACGGGCCTTTTCACCAAATCAGTACCCGGACCCTATAGCTCTATCATGTAATGCCCGCTCATTGATCTATTCACGAATCTACACACAAAGTCAGTACCCGAACCCAAATTACATATTTCACTTGTCTCATGAACTCAAACTCAACTCATGAGTTCAGACCATTCAATTTCTCGTGACTTACCTTTTGTATCCTATACTATTTTCGAGGTTCGATGGGATCTTGTATCTAACCTGATGCTGCCGCACTTGTTCATAATGTAGGTTACTCTTATATTGCATTATACATACTTCCATGGTATCGAGTAGATTATGATACATGGTAAAAATAAAACATTTAAAAGTAAGCTACAATGACACATTATTTACATATGTACTTACCTCGGCACAAAATGATGGGAACAAGTCTAATCGTCGTAAATTTTGTTCTTCCCTCGACCAAGACACATATCACATATCTCTTGATCTAAAATGTCAAAAATTAGCTTATTTAATAAATTATTCAATTTAACTTAAGACTCATACTTTGGTAAAATGACTCTTCTGCCCTTAAACTTCGTAAAAATTACGATTTTATCCCTAGGCCTGAAAATCTATTTTTATCGAATTTTCTTATTAGCCAAGCCTAACCGACCATTTATTTCTCTAATGACCAACCCAAATTCTCAATATTTCACAACATTACTATCTATTTTACAAACTTTACAAAATGGTCCGATTAGGGTTTTCATAAGAAGTCCTTTCACAAAAGTTGTTCACTCAAAAACCAAAACTCTTTTTCTACCATAAAACTCATCAAACGTACAAATCCTTTCATGGTAAGTCCCTAAACTATCAATCATTTCACAAAGTTGTGACAGCCCTAATTTGACCCTAGTCGGAAAGTGGTTTCGGGACCACGAAACCGAGTCATAAAAATAATTAACAGTCATATTTGATGCTTATTATATATGAATATGCATGTGTGAAAAATTCATGCTTAAATTTTGTATATAGTATGTGAAATTTATTAAATAGGACTTGTATGAGAAAATTTAGAAATGTGCTAGGCAAATGCTAAAGTGGCCTATTAATATATGTTGGAAAGTGCTTATACTTGCATGTCAAATTAGCCAAACTATAGGTAGTGGCCGGCCATGCTACAAATTATATAATCAAATATGAATTTTCTATTAACTTTAATTAGCTAGATGCCATATTGTCATGGATGAATGTAATAAAATAAAGAAACAATAATTAAAGGAAGGAAATGGGTGAAAGAAACAAAGTCTTCATCCATGTTTCTTCCTAGCCGATTCTAAAGAAAGAAAAGAACAACCATGCGGTGATCTTGAACTCAAAATAAGGTGAGTAGTTCATGCTAATTCTTGAAATTTTAGTATATTTTGAGTTAGTTCTTAAGTTCTTTGCTTAACCCATGACAAAATTTTGAGTTGGGTAATGTCTTAAGCTTTCGGCCATAGTAGAAATTAAGGGGTTAGATTGTTGTTTTTTTTTTTTTTATGGTTATTTGAAGTTGAACTAGTTAATACTTAAGTGTTAGTATTTGTACATGAAATAGATGAATGTGGATTTGTTGAGTTACTTGAACAAATTCGACTTTGTAATTGATTTTTTTAGTATAAACCTTGAGTAATGCTAGACATAGATTTTGGTTTTGATAGTGCTTATATGAGTTTAATTAATTCAATTTTGATAATATAATGATAGCTTAAGATAAACAACATTCGGTTATGAATTTTGTGTTAAATCAAAATGGATGCTAGTTGAGCTATGAACAATTACTTAATAACGAAGAGAATATAAGCTTAATGCTAAAGTAGCATTCAACCTCGAGCAAGTTAAATTAGTAGGAAAATAAATTTTGAGATGGAAAATTATGTGTTTGACTAAAGAAAAGAAATCGTTGAAGAGTGTTTGTGAACATGGTAAGTGTATTCGGTTTAGTGAGCAAATGAAATAAAAATTTGGAATTTGATTTTTTTTTTATGGGTATGTATGACCAAGTATATTCGGCCACATAAATAATATAATTACATGATGTTATATTATGATTATTGAGCTTATGTATGTGGGTGCATGTATATCTAGTAATATAATGACATTTGGTTTTGATAGTCGATTGATAAGTTATTACTTTAATTACAAGAGCATTTGGTGAAAGTAACATTTGTGTATGAACATATATTAGTTATGAAATCGGTAGGTTTAAGACTAATTGTGGTAATGATAATATATCAAAATGAGATGGATATTTGATTATCGAATGTGAATAATAAGTAAACACTATTGATCAAAATATTAAACATCTCTATTTATACTTATTTAGCTCAAGAGCAAGGGGTCAAAGTTGGATAGGGAAAGGAAAAAGTGATCGAATAGTGTTGAAATCGTTCGACAACATCCGAGGTAAGTCTTTAAGTAATGGAACTTAGCTTATGATTTGATAAAGCAATTATATATATATGCATATATGTGTGAATGTTAATCGGGTTTAAATCCGAGCTTGGTCTTTAAGGGCTTTTGAGCCGTGTCATAATCCGAGCTTGGTCTCAAGGGCTTTTGAGCCGGTGTCATAACCGAACCTAGTTTGAAGGGCCTTCGGCCAATGTCATAATCCGAGCTTGGTCTCGAAGGGCTTTTGAGTCGATGCTAAGAATCGGGCCTGGTTCAGAAGGCGTCGTGACGGCATAATATTGAGTTGAAAACTCGTAAATATTCGCATGAGAAATCATATAATACATGTTGAAACAATTTTAAACCAATGTGTTACTTACAGTAAGATAACTAGGTAAGTAATTTACTCTCGTTGAGAATATGATTATGTTAAATTATGACTTTGAAATTGGTGGGGATGCTTAGACCATTGTTTAAAATCATTCGAACGTTTATGATCTGATTATGATGTATGAGTTCCGAATTAGAGAGTTCAACTTCACAAATGTGAGATGTAGGTGTATATGCATGAGATTGACACGGAAATGTGAGATGAACGTATTCGACTATAGAATGAATTTAGTTGGATATAAATATTGCTTTCACCTTTGTGATATGAATGATAAAAGTAGTACCTTAGTTATTTTCTATTCGGCCAAAGGATGAAACAAACAAACTTAGATATTATTATGCCATTCTTTTAAATGATTTCATTATTTAAAACTTACTAAGCATCGAAATGCTTATTCTTTTTCTTTAATTCTCGATTTTATAGATTTTGTTCGTCAGCTATCGGACTCAGAAATGTCAAAGTCAAAGTCATCCACACTATCTAAGCCACTTTTTGGTACTCTTCAGTTGAACTTGATAATGGCATGTATAGGGCTGACCCTTGTTGTTGATTAAGTATCTTTTGGTAATGTATATTCGTATAGCCATGCGAAAATGGCTTGTATATTTTGAGTATAACATTATGATCATTTTGTATATATGTTCTTATGATATGGTTATTAAGTGGTGTGGAAATGTTTGGTAATGATTAGCCATTGGAATGGCCAATCATGGTCCTATTGGTGCTACGTATGTCATGGCTAATCGTGATTATACTTGGAAATAATGTATGTCAAATTACTAGTTGATTCATGGAAAACTATGAAATAGGTAAAATTTACCTTAAAATAGATGCTGACAGCAGCAGTGATGTGAATTTGAAAAATCACTAAAAATAGTAGAAATGGAATTAAATAATGAATAAATTATGTAATCGGATCTTGATGAGTGTAATTTCATATGAAAGAAACGAAACGACCATATGAGCCGTATTTTATGAGATGTTTAAGTTTTCGTGAAACAGGGCTAGAGCGATTTCTAGATCCCCTGTTCTGACTTTGGAAATTCACTATAAATTAACCAAAGATAATTAGAAGTCATGCTTTATATGTACAGATTCCTTTTTGAGTCTAATTTCATTAGAAACAAACTGCATAAGTATTGAATCCCTGTACAGGGAGATATCTAAGTCGTAATGCATGAAGGTCAGAGTAGTCGAACCCTGAAACAGGGGAGACTTTAACTAATAAACTGTACTAATTGGCCTGACCAAAAATTCTAGAAAAAAATTAGTAAATATATGTATGAGTCTAGTTTCAGGAAAAATTTACGGAATTGGATTTTGAGTTTTGGAACTCGAGATATGATTTTTAGAGTGACTATGATGCAGTTAGCTAGCTCGTCTGGAAATTTTAAAAATAAATTGTATGAGTTGTTTAAGTAAGGAATTAAGTCCGTTAGCACCTCGAGTTCGACTCCGGCAATGGTCTCGGGTACGGGGTGTGACAAAAGTAGTCCCTCAATAGCTAGATTAAGCTTTAGGGGTCCCAAAAGTACAAAAATTATCAAGAATAACCCTCAAATTGACTTACTTGCAAGAGGCTAGCTTGGATGAAATTTCAAGGCTTCAAAACCCTTATTTTTGCTGAGAATTTTGGTGAAGAAGAAGAGGTGAAATGGGTGATATCATCTTTTATTTATTTTATTTCTTTTCAGTCAAACAAGTCACCAAATTTTTACCTAACATTGACTAACCTAATTCTTTGTCCCTATGGCCGGCCATACTGTATTTTAAGGGTCTTTTTCCCTTTAAAGACCTTAAATTTTAGCTTTCTAGCTATTTGGTATGTCTATCAAGTGAAATTGAACTTTTACTCTTTGTGCGATTTAGTCTTTTTTCGCAATTAAGCTCTCAAACGCTAAAATTTATTCACCAAATTTTTGTGCACCATTATAATCATGTCGTCACACATCAAATAATATTAAATTAATTTCTCCAGCTTTGAAATAGTGGTTCTGAAACCACTATTCCGGCTAGGCTCAAAATTGGGCTATTACATCAAGAGTCTTCTCGATAAGAAGTGCTTACAATTTTCTCCTTGATAGTAGTCAGGATTTACAAAGTACAAATCTTCAAAATGCCAAAAAGGCTTTTTACAGGAAATTATGGAATTTGAATCACAATACAAAGAAGAAATTTACACTATGGAGAATTTCCTAGAACTATTTGCCTACGCTAATTAATTTCTACAGTAGAAGAATTGGAGTAAATACTGCTTGTCCTAGATGTAGAGGAGGTCTAGAAACAACTAATCATGTGTTTCAAGACTGCTCTGTTTCGAAAAAAATGTGGACAAGGCTCAATCTTTTATAGATATTATCACAATCACAGTTAAATATCAAGGATTGGTTATCCTCGATTTTCTAGAATGGGTCGAATGAAGTGTGTAGGAAAATATGTTGCGTGATGTGGGTTACATAGAATGAGAGGAATAAAGCACTTCATGAGGGTATTAAAAATTCTGGTCAATGGGCAGTAGAAGCAGTTGGTAAATATCTAATGGAATTGGAAGAGTTAAGAGCTCGGGTACTTACCAAGAACTACACAATTTTAGAATGGATACCTCCAGTTGATCTTTTGTGCACATTAATTTTGATGTTGATTTTAGCTCCAAGGAGTGCAGATCGGGGACAGGCTTGGTGGCTAAGAATTCCAAAGAGGATATTTTGGCCTTTAGAACAGTACTACATGGGAATGTAATGTCACCGTTTGTGGTGGAAGCCCTTGCGTGCTCTCAAGCAGTGGCGTTGGGAAAGAGATTGGGGGTCATGGTGGAGATTGAAGGTGACTCATTAGCAATCATTAATAAATGCAACTCAAAGGAGATTGACATATTAGAAATAGGGAACATTATTAGAGATATTCAACACAACAAGGCAGGGTTCAGTGAAGTGCGATGTAAATATCTATCTAGAACAACCAACAGATTCGCACACAGTATTGCAACGAAAAGTTTAAAAAAGGAATGGAAATGTAACTAGAAGGAGCAATTTTGAACTTCATTGAAATGTCCAATGAACAGGGGATTCAACAAGAGCAGGAGCCACACTGAGTTAGGGTGAGGGTTTTTTCAATCAGAGATAGTGCAGATGCAAGAATCAAGGGGAAAGGGACTATACTCTGCTAGAATAGGAACCGTCAAAGAGGAAATGGAGCTTCCTAAATGGAAGGAGTTTTTACAGGTTTTCAATGTTAGGTTGGATATCATTTTATTTTCATTGTTTTCAAAGTTTCTTTTTTCTATTTTTAAGTTTATCTTTTGTTTGTTTTTCAGTGTGGGCTGAGCTGGCAATGTGGTTTAGTTCTTTTGTTTTTGGTTTTGGTTGTTTGTTAATAAATATCCAGCCCGAGTTTAAGTCAAAAAAATAAAAATGTTAAATGTTAGAAGACCATCAGACCTAAAAATATAACACCAAAAATTTTAGTCAAAAATATTTGATTTATAGTAAATAATATTTTAATTTTAATTAAAAGCACAATTGATTTTAGTCGGTGGCTCAATCCCCTGCGCACATCTTCTGTTAGGATCGACCCGATTAAGTAATAAGTAAAAAAAATAGCAGAATAAATTGAGAAATTGAACACACAAATTTAACGGGAAAAGATAATTTTACTATAATGGCAAAAGAATGAAGAGTACAAAAGATAGAGATAAAAACTAAACCCCGAAAACCCAAAAACAAAGAACCCTCAAAACATAAACACAAAATTCTCTAAATGTGTTGTGAGTTCTAATATCTAATGGGTGTATTTTCTAAGGTTGTAAAAAAGCCTATTTATAGTTTAAATTCATAGGTCAAATAATAATAAAATAATCTAAACTAATCAGTGTTTGATTGAAACAAATAAACAGAGCTTAACTAAAAGATTATTTCATAAATTTGACTAAAATAGGAGTCATACTTAACAAATCTCAACCTTGACTTATATTTCCACGACGCTATATTTGCCAAAGCCTGCCACGAGCCTATCTTAAACAATGCAGGGAATTAACCGGGTCGAATCTATGCTTAAAAACTAGAAGACTTCTAGGGTTCAACTTGTACACTGCCAAATCAAAACTAACTCGGGTTTGATTTTCACGAACACAATGCCCTAACTTTTCAAAACTTGCATCCAAAAGAGAACCTCTCTTCAATGAAATGGTCATAACTTTTTCCTTCCTATGACTAAGTTGCCTCCGCTCAAAACAAGTTGACTTTGAGTCTGTAATGGACGAGGGACGTCCAATTTCACCAGTCATTGTAGAACCGTCAGAATATAAAGACTGCCAGTTCTTTTACCTTTTAAAAAAATGATAGCTCCATAAGATACTTTAATGTCACTTGACTCGATGTTGATTCTGCTTTCTAGTCTAAAATACTCAATGAGATGAGATTCTTTCGTAAATTAGGTACATACCTGACATCTGAAAGTGTCCAAATCATCCCATCGTGTATCCTCATTTTAACAGTACCAATACCAATTACCTTACTAGATGAATCATTTCCCATGCGCACAACTCCATCTTCAACCGAACTGTATGTGGAAAACCATTCTCTATTGGGACACATGTGGAAAGAGCATCCCGAATCTAGGATCCATTCGAATGTGAGCTTAGAGTTATCGCTCGTTGACACTAACAAAAAATCATCACTGCTTTCATCGGCCAAATTAGCACCAGCTACATCTTCCTTGTTACTCTCAGCAGCTCTTTTATTTCGTAGTTTATAACAATCTGCTTTGACGTGACCTAACTTTTTGTAATAGTGACACATTTTGTCTTGTTTCTTTGATGCTACCAAAACGGATGCTTTCTTATCTGCCTTTTTATCCAAACCAAACTTGTAACACCCCTAACTCGTGACCGTCGCCGGTGTCGGACACGAGGGGTTAACGGCCAAATCCTCTCAAGGTACCAACCAATTTGACATTACCAGTCAGGCTGGAAAACTGCGTCACCGTCGCCTTAAAAATCATATCTCGAGTTTCAAAACTCGGAAACTGGTTTCGTAAATTTTCCCTGAATTTAGACTCACATACCCATCCATGGATTTATTTTTAGAATTTTTGTCCGGGCCAATTGGTACAGTTTATTAGTTAAAGTCACCCATGTTACAGGGATCGACTGCTCTGACCTCCGCGCGTTACAACTTGAATATCTCTCTGTACAGGGCTTTAATACTGGTGTCGTTTGTTTCTAATGAAACTAGACTCAAAATGGAATCTGTACATATAAGGCATGACTCCTAATTCTTTCTGGATAATTTATGGTAAATTTTCAAAATCGCGACAGGGGACCCAGAAACCGTTCTGGCCCTGTCTCACGAGAACTTTAATATTTCTCAGTATACTGCTCATATGGTCGTTTCGTTTCGTCCATATAAAATAGATTCATCAAGGTTCAATTCCATAATTTACTCACTATTTAATTCTACTTCTACTATTTTTAGTGATTTTTCAATCTCATCTCACTGCTGCTGTCTGCAACAGTTACTACGATGAGACTATGCCGATTTCATGAATCTTTCCTTGGCCTTAATCATCCATCATACATGACACAAATTATGGCCACCTTATCAAAATTAGAGTTTCTAAGACTCGTGGCTATAGGTTCTAGCATCCCACTCGACGACCACATAGGCCATTTTCACATGGCTTAAAGTTTACAACCCACAATTCGACAAAAATAATAGCCTATACATGCCAAATGTTCTTCAACAACGAAAACAATACCACAAGATTTCAGCGGTGTGATGACTTCAACGACGGTCCCGATCACGCAAACAATACGAGTCCGAGAGACCTAAAATGGGTGACAAGAAAACACCGAGTGAGTTTACAACTCAGTAAGTCATAAGCATTCATCAATCCATCGATAAAGTTACTACAACATGTACAACAAACGAGGCTAGGTACTCATCCATATCGAATCTATACCATAATACCTCGGACCTTTCGGTCCAATCTCGTACCAAGTCATACATCCACATTTCATATTCTACACAACAAGATAATCAAAGCATTTTACACATTAACTCATTTTCCAGCACAACCATACAATTTCAATCATCACATAGATTTAAGGCTTACCAAATTCAACCCCAAGCATGAACGTATTCTCTATTCGTCATGAGCTCGAGGTACTTACCCGAACAGCTGTCCATACTCAATTCAATGGAGACACACCTCCATATATATAGAGTACGCACACACAGTGCTTACTACTCGATTTCGCACACTTAGTGCCACGTAATTTAAGCCCGCACACACATTGCCATACCCTCCGAGCTCGCACACCCAAAGTCAGTATTTTTCCAGCTTGCACACATAGTGTCATATTTTTCCAGCATGCACACTTAGTGCCTTATATTTCCAGCACGCACACTTAGTGCCAATCTCGTCACCATACACACGTATTGTTCAAGACACACACAGTCAAAGCAAACTTTCTACACATTCCACTATTTCTTTTACATTCAACAATTATCCTCACTCCATACACATACAATTTCATTTATACATATATAGCATTCCATTAAACACAATTGCATGGATTTTCCAATCATTTAAGCAATATCAAACATATGTGCTTAATGACTTACCTTGTGTTGGGCAAAATGGTTCCAACTCGGCTACTCGATGTTCTTTCCTTTGCCTTTGCTTGTTTCTCCACCTCGAGCTTCTTGAGCTTAGTCAATAAATTAACTAGTTTAACCGTCTTGCCAAATATTTATACATATACACATGACATCAACTAAACTATCATTATTAATACATCAATTCACAAAATTTTATCTCATAAGCATATGACCCATTTTTACCCCATATGGCGAATGCTTCATTCATTACCCAACTAGCCATTCAACAATTTTCAACCTCATTACCACCCTTTTATGTCTAATTGTCTAAATGAGATTATCAACATGCCTATCTATAACCGAATGTGCTAAAATTGATCTAACATCACCTACACACTTGATTAAATGGCGAATACCCATACTATCAATTATGGCATCATTTTTTTTATTCTTTCAAACACTTAGTTTTCCTCCCATGAACACTTGGCAATTTCTTTTCTCTTCTAGCATAGCTTCACACCTATTTGTAACATCCTATGAATCCACATACATCACATTTCTACATAAATTTCTTTTACTTTTCTTCTACTTCCATTCACAACATCAAAGACACCATACACATATATCATTACTAAGCTTGACACTTAGCATGCAAATGACATCCACACAAACCCACCTTAGCGAAACTTAACTCATCTTCATGCCTCACCACCACAACATCAAATATCAAACATCAATGATACCAAGAAGACAACACCCATGGCCGAATATCATCCCCATTTCATGGTAAAGGTTTAGACCATGGGTTAGGTGGGATTCAAACTATCAACTAAAAACATGCATGAGTCTCATGGATAACATCAACATACCTTAGTCTAGCAAACTCCCATGGCTGATTTTCTCAAGCTTCCCCCCCCTTTCTTCTTAGTACATTCGGCCAAGCAAGGAGAAAATGAGAGAATGAACACTTTTTTTTTTCTTTTCTTTGTTTTTCTTCATATTCTCTTTTTTTTTTTTCATTTCTTTATTCTTCCTACATAATCCACTAACTAAACATGTTGGCAACATGTTTCCACTCATAGCATGGCCGGCCATCATGCTTCATTTTGGCTAATTTGACATGCAAGGACAACACTTTCCCACATGTATTAATAGGCCACCTTACATTTGCCTAGCACATTTCTAAATTTTCTCACATAAGTCCTATTTGATAAAAATTCACTTACAATTAACAAAATCCAGACATGAAATTTTCACACATGCATATATGCATATAATGAGCATCAATTATGATGGTTAATTATTATTATGACTCGGTTTAGTGGTCCCGAAACCACTTTCCGACTAGGGTCAATTTTGGGTTGTCACAACTCTCCCCCACTAAAGAAATTTTCGTCCCCGAAAATCTTACCGATAAATAGGTTTGGATATCGCTCTTTCATAGAGTTCTCGATCTCCCAAGTAGCTTCTTCTATCCCGTGCTTGAGCCATAACACTTTCACTAGCGGAACCCGCTTGTTTCGCAACTCTTTCACTTCCCGTGATAGGATACGAATCGGTTCTTCCTCATAACTCATATTGGCTTGAATTTCAATTTCTGATGGACTAATCACGTGCGATGGATCGGATCTATAGCGTCGAAGCATCGAAACATGAAAGACATCGTGAACCTTTTCGAGTTCAGGGGGCAAAATCAAACGATATGCCACTGGACCGACTCGCTCGGATATCTCATATGGCCCAATGAACCTCGGGCTCAACTTGCCCTTAGGGCCAAATCTGAGTATCTTTTTCCAAGGCGATACCTTGAGAAACACTTTATCTCCCACGATACTCGATATCCTTACGCTTCAGATCCGCGTCGACTTCTCGACGATCGGAGGCTATCTTGATTTTCACGGATTACTTTCACTTTCTATTCAAGATCTCTAATCAAATCCACCCGTAAATTTTGCCTTCACCGAGCTCGGTCCAAAAGCGGTGGTGTACGGCATTTACGACCGCATAAAGCCTCGTAGGGTGCCATCTTAATACTTGATTGAAAGTTGTTGTTGTAAGCGAATTCAATCAACGGCAAATACCGTTCCCATGAACCACTAAACTCGAGGACGCAACATCTCAACATATCCTCAAGTATCTGAATTATCCGCCGGATTGACCATCGGTTTGGGGGTGAAAGGCGGTCTGAAATGCAACTTGGTACCCAAAGCTTCTTGCAACTTTTTCCAAAATCGCGAGGTAAATCTCGGATCTCTATCCGACACGATGGAAATAGGCACCTGTGTAATCTCACAACTGAGAAGCGTACAATTGGCTAATTTGTCCATTGAAAAATCCGTACGTACGGGGACAAAGTGAGCCGACTTAGTCAATCTATCTACAACGACCCAAATCGCATCCTTCTTACTTGCTGACAATGGCAGTCCGGATACAAAGTCCATTGTGACTCGATCCCATTTCCACTCGAGTATCGTGATCGGCTGAAGTAATCCCGATGGCACTTGATGTTCCGCTTTCACTTGTTGACATATTAAACATTTCGAAACAAAATCAGAGATGTCTTGTTTCATACCATGCCACCAAAACCGACGTTTCAAATCGTTGTACATCTTCGTACTCCCCGGGTGGATTGCCATTCGGCTACAATGGGCTTCATTTAGAATTATCGAAATAAGTTCCGAATTCTTTGGAACACACAGACGACTTTTGAACCTCAAACAATCGTCATCATCGATTTGAAACTCGAGTCCTTGTTCGAACACACTCGGCCGTTTTGCGACCAACTCGTCGTCGACTTTCGAGCTTCTCGAATTTGATGTGTCAATAATGGTTTGGCTTTCAATTCAGCCACTAACACACTGTCGGATCGAACAGACAAGTGCACATTCATCGCTCGAAAAGTGAATAATGATTTACGACTCAAGGCATCCGCAACCACATTCGCCTTTCCGGGGTGATAGTCAATGACCAGCTCATAATCCTTTAACAGTTCGAGCCAACGTCTTTGTCGCAGATTTAAGTCTCTTTGGGTCATCAAATATTTGAGACTTTTGTGATCCGAGTACACATGGGACTTCTCACCAAATAAGTAATGTCGCCAAATCTTTAAGGCGAATACGATGGCAGCTAGTTCAAGGTCATGGGTCGGATAGTTTCTCTCATGCGGCTTTAGTTGTCTCGACGCGTAAGCCACAACTCGACCTTCTTGCATCAACACACAACCTAACCCAAGCAAGGATGCGCCATCAGATATGACAAACTCTTTCTGGGACTCATTTGTTTAGCATGGGGCTTTCGTCAAATGGGTTTTCAATTGGTCGAAACTTTTCTGACACTTTTCCGTCCTTTCAAATTTTGTCATCTTTCTGAAGCAGTTTTGTCATGGGTGTGGCTATCATCGAGAATCCTTTTACAAACCTTCGGTAGTAACCGGCAAGCCCCAAAAAGCTCCTAACTTCGGTAACATTCCTTGGAGGTTTCCAATTGACTATGGCCAAAATTTTGTTCGGGTCCACCCTGACACCCAATGCGAACACCACGTGCCCCAAAAAGCTAACCTCTTTCAACCAAAATTCACATTTACTGAACTTTGCGTATAACTACTTATCTCGTAAAATTTGCAACACTAGCCTTAGGTGTTCAGCATGTTCAGTTTCATCTCTCGAATAGACCAAAATGTCATCGATAAATACAATTACGAACCGATCCAAGTATGGCCTGAAAATTCTATTCATTAAATCCATAAACACCGTAGGGCATTAGTGAGCCCAAACGGCATCACCAAGAATTCAGTAGTGACCGTACCTTGTTCTAAAAGAGGTTTTGGGTATGTCCGATTCTCGGACCCTCAACTGATAGTATCCCGACCTCAAATCTATCTTTGAAAACACCGAGGCTCCCTTCAATTGATCAAACAAATCGTCAATTCGTGGCAACGGATATTTATTCTTTATCGTCACTTTATTGAGTTGACGGTAGTCGATGCACAACCTCATGCTTCCGTCCTTCTTTTTCACAAACAATACCGGTGCGCCCCATGGAGAAAAACTCGGTCGAGCGAAACCTCTATCCGTCAATTCTTGCAATTGAACCTTCAATTCCTTTAACTCCGTTAATGCCATACGATACGGAGCTATTGAGATCGGCATAGTGCCCGGTACAACTTCGATGCCGAATTCCACTTCTCGAACCGGTGGCAATCCCGGTAACTCCTCCGGAAAAACATCTGAATACTCACAAACCACTGATACCGATTCAAGTTTCTTTTCCGTCTCTTTACTTTCCAACACATACACAAGGTATGTTTCACACCCCTTTTTCACATATCTCTGAGCGGTCATAGAAGATATTATCGCTGGCACTCCTTTTAAATTAGTAGACTCGACTCGGACTACCTTATTATTTGCACTCCTCAAATCAATGGTTTTCCTTTGCGTCCACCATTTGCATCATGTACGGTCACCAATCCATACCAGAATAACATCGAATTCATCAAATGGTAGAAGCATCGGATCGGTAGGAAAATAGGATTCTCGAATTATTAGGGGCATCTCTTGCACACTTTATCAACGAGTACGTATTGACCCAAAGGGTTTGACACTGAATTACGAACTCAGTGAGACTCAGCAGTAAAGTCTTCTTGGATGCTAAAGTTTCACATACATATGAATGAGTAGAGCGGGGTCAATCAATGCAATCACACTAGTATCAAAGAGAGTAAAAGTACCGGTGATAACGTCAGGAGGATGCCTCCTCTCGTGCGCTGGATGGCATATGCTCTAGCAGAGCTCGGGTCTCGGATCGAACAGCCGTGTCGGTGGCTCCCCTCTAATTACCACCCCTACCTCCTGAAACCCTCGGGGTCTACCTCTAGTGTCGCCCACTAGATCTTGCACCTTGCATCTTATTCTTCTCATCTAGCTCCTGCAATCTCTAATGAAGTGGTCCTTCGAACCACATCCGTAATGAGCTGATTAACAGACTTACCCCAACATTCACCTAGGTGTCGTCTTCCATATTGGGGGCATTCAGGTCTCTCTTGACGATTATTGCCCACACTAGCTACCGAAGTAGCTCGAGTCCACCGATGGTGGGCTCTAATGGAAATTCCGCGATCGCCCTCGACTTCTTGGTGTCCTCCCTGAACCTCTTTACAGCCGAGAACGGAGCTTTACTCGTTAATCTTTTATGGTAATCTCTTGCTTCAAATTCAGCCTTCTTCTTCTCCTTCCCAAGTTCTTCCGCCTTGCGAGCTCGTTCGACTAGTGTCACGAACTCCTTTATCTCCAAAATTCCCACTAGTAACTTTAACTCTTCATTCAATCCTTCTTCAAATCTTTTGCACATAGCAACCTCATCGCCACACACTCCGAGCATACCAACTAAGTCTTACGAACTCATGTTCAGATTGAGATCTGATCATCGGCCTTGCTTGAGTTCCAAGAACTCCTTACGCTTCGATCGATGAACCGTTGACTAATATATTTCTTCCGAAATTCGTTTGAAAGAAATCCCAAGTAACTTGTTCCTTTGGGACTATGGAAATCAAGGTCCTCCACCAATAGTAGGTGAGTCTCAGAACAAAGATATAGCACACTTAAGACATTCATCGGTGTGCATGACAATTCATCAAACACTCTAATGGTGTTATCAAGCGAACTTGGCCCTTTCGGCATCGTCGGTAACTATGGCCTTAAACTCCTCGGCCCCACGCTTCCTAATCAAGTCCACGGTAGTTTACTCACCTCACGGGATCGATGAATCGATGGCATTACGGGCTCTTGGGGTGGATTATTTAAATTCGGGAATGGTTGGACAGCCGGATTGGTTCGGGCATATTCGCGACCCACTCATTCATCATGGTGAAGAAGGCTTGTTTCGCCCCTTCATTTTGATTATTCGCGGATGGTGAGGCTCAGCAGGCGGTGTCTCTTGCGCAGAGCAGCCGCTACACTTTCAACGTCATCCGCCAAGGGTCTCTCTATCCGGGTTCCATCGCTAATCAAAACAAAAATTTCAACCGTCGAAGTCATCACATTATTAAGCACTAACAATTTGGCATGTATAGCTAGACTCACACGCTCTATGGTAGTCCTAGAACCGACTAAACCATAGCTCGATACCAATAAAATTGTAACACCTAACTCGTGACCGTCACCGGTTGTCGGACACGAGGGTTAACGCCAAATCCTCTCAAGGTACCAACCAATTTGACATTACCAGTCAGGCTGGAAAACTGCGTCACCGTTGCCTTAAAAATCATATCTCGAGTTTCAAAACTCGGAAACTGGTTTCGTAAATTTTCCCTGAATTTAGACTCACATACCCATCCATGTATTTATTTTTAGAATTTTTGGCTGGGCCAATTGGTACAGTTTATTAGTTAAAGTCACCCATGTTACAGGGATCAACTGCTCTGACCTCCGCGCGTTACAACTTGAATATCTCTCTGTACAGGGCTTTAATACTGGTGCCGTTTATTTCTAACGAAACTAGACTCAAAATGGAATCTTTAAATATAAGGCATGACTCCTAATTCTTTCTGGATAATTTATGGTAAATTTTCAAAATCGCGACAGGGGACCCAGAAACTGTTCTGGCCCTGTCTCACGAGAACTTTAATATTTCTCAGTATACTGCTCATATGGTCGTTTCGTTTTGTCCATATAAAAATAAATTCATCAAGGTTAAATTCCATAATTTACTCACTATTTAATTCTACTTCTACTATTTTTAGTGATTTTCCAATCTCATCTCACTGCTGCTGTCCGCAACAGTTACTGCAGTAGACTATGCCGATTTCATGAATCTTTCCTTGGCCTTAATCATCCATCATACATGACACAAATTATGGCCACCTTATCAAAATTAGAGTTTCTAAGACTCGTGGCTATAGGTTCTAGCATCCCACTCGACGACCACATAGGCCATTTTCACATGGCTTAAAGTTTACAACCCACAATTCGACAAAATATAATAGCCTATACATGCCAAATGTTCTTCAACAACGAAAACAATACCACAAGATTTCAGCCGGTGTGATGACTTCAACGACGGTCCCGATCACGCAAAACAATACGAGTCCGAGAGACCTAAAATGGGTGACAAGAAAAACACCGAGTGAGTTTACAACTCGATAAGTCATAAGCATTCATCAATCCACTGATAAAGTTACTACAACATGTACAACAAATGAGGCTAGGTACTCATCCATATCGAATCTATACCATAATACCTCGGACCTTTCGGTCCAATCTCGTACCAAGTCATACATCCACATTTCATATTCTACACAACAAGATAATCAAAGCATTTTTACACATTAACTCATTTTCCAGCACAACCATACAATTTCAATCATCACATAGATTTAAGGCTTACCAAATTCAACCCCAAGCATGAACGTATTCTCTATTCGTCATGAGCTCGAGGTACTTACCCGATCCGCTGTCCATACTCAATTCAATGGAGACACACCTCCATATATATAGAGTACGCACACACAGTGCTTACTACTCGATTTTGCACACTTAGTGCCACGTAATTTAAGCCCACACACGATTGCCATACCCTCCGAGCTCGCACACCCGGTCAGTATTTTTCCAGCTTGCACACATAGTGTCATATTTTTCCAGCATGCACACTTAGTGCCTTATATTTCCAGCACGCACACTTAGTGCCAATCTCGTCACCATACACACGTATTGCCCTTTTACACACAGTGCGAAAGCAAACTTTCTACACATTCCACTATTTCTTTTACATTCAACAATTATCCTCACTCCATACACATACAATTTCATTTATACATATATAGCATTCCATTAAACACAATTGCATGGATTTTCCAATCATTTAAGCAATATCAAACATATGTGCTTAATGACTTACCTTGTGTTGGGCAAAATGGTTCCAACTCGGCTACTCGATGTTCTTTCCTTTGCCTTTGCTTGTTTCTCCACCTCGAGCTTCTTGAGCTTAGTCAATAAATTAACTAGTTTAACCGTCTTGCCAAATATTTATACATATACACATGACATCAACTAAACTATCATTATTAATACATCAATTCACAAAATTTTATCTCATAAGCATATGACCCATTTTACCCCATATGGTCGAATGCTTCATTCATTACCCAACTAGCCATTCAACAATTTTCAACCTCATTACCACCCTTTTATGTCTAATTGTCTAAATGAGATTATCAACATGCCTATCTATAACCGAATGTGCTAAAATTGATCTAACATCACCTACACACTTGATTAAATGGCGAATACCCATACTATCAATTATGGCATCATTTTTTTATTCTTTCAAACACTTAGTTTTCCTCCCATGAACACTTGGCCGAATTTCTTTTCTCTTCTAGCATAGCTTCACACCTATTTGTAACATCCTATGAATCCACATACATCACATTTCTACATAAATTTCTTTTACTTTTCTTCTACTGCCATTCACAACATCAAAGACACCATACACATATATCATTACTAAGCTTGACACTTAGCATGCAAATGACATCCACACAAACCCACCTTAGCCGAAACTTAACTCATCTTCATGCCTCACCACCACAACATCAAATATCAAACATCAATGATACCAAGAAGACAACACCCATGGCCGAATATCATCCCCATTTCATGGTAAAGGTTTAGACCATGGGTTAGGTGGGATTCAAACTATCAACTAAAAACATGCATGAGTCTCATGGATAACATCAACATACCTTAGTCTAGCAAACTCCCATGGCTGATTTTCTCAAGCTTCCCCCCCCCCTTTCTTCTTAGTACATTCGGCCAAGCAAGGAGAAAATGAGAGAATAAACACTTTTTTTTTCTTTTCTTTGTTTTTCTTCATATTCTCTTTTTTTTTTCATTTCTTTATTCTTCCTACATAATCCACTAACTAAACATGTTGGCAACATGTTTCCACTCATAGCATGGCCGGCCATCATGCTTCATTTTGGCTAATTTGACATGCAAGGACAACACTTTCCCACATGTATTAATAGGCCACCTTACATTTGCCTAGCACATTTCTAAATTTTCTCACATAAGTCCTATTTGATAAAAATTCACTTACAATTAACAAAATCCAGACATGAAATTTTCACACATGCATATATGCATATAATGAGCATCAATTATGATGGTTAATTATTATTATGACTCGGTTTAGTGGTCCCGAAACCACTTTCCGACTAGGGTCAATTTTGGGCTATCACAAAAATCATTGTTGAGTTTGTCTCTACTCAACAAATGACCCTTCACATCTTCGAACAAAAGTTTGTCTCTGCCATAAATCAGGGTTTCCCTGAAAGACTTGTGTGAAGGGGGTAAAGAGCACAATAATAGCATAGCCTAATCTTCATCGTCAATATGAATCTCAACATTCTTTAAATTATTTAAAAGAGTAATGAATTGACTGATGTGATCTTTAAGAAGCTCACCTTCGTTCATACGAAACGTAAATAGACGTTGTTTCAACAGTAAACGGTTAGCCAGAGACTTAGTCGCATAAAAAGTTTCTAGCCTTTTTCACAAGGCGGATTACGTTTTCTCCATCAATACCTCCTGCAATATTGTATTCGCAAGGCACAATTGGATAGTAGACAAGGCCTTTTCATCAAGCTTTTCTCATTCTGTTTGATTTAGATACTTAGGTTTTTTCCCGGTAACAACCTTTTTCAAGCCGATTTGAACTAAAATTGTCATCTTCCGAACTTGCCACAAATTAAAATTTATCTCACCATCAAACTTCTAAATTTCAAACCTTGTTACTGCCATATCTGAATAGGCTGATCTATGAAAATTAAACTAGCTCTCATACCTCTTGTTAGGATCGACCCGATTAAGCAACAAGTAAAAAAATAGCAGAATAAATTAAGAAATTGAACACACAAATTTAACATGGAAAAACCCCTCCAAAGAGGATAAAAAAACTACAGGAAAAAATAATTTTACTATAATGGAAAAAAAAATGAAGAGTACAAAAGATGGAGATAAAAACTAAACCCCAAAAACCCGAAAATAAAGAACCTTCAAAACGTAAACACAAAATTCTCTAAATGTGTTATGAGTTCTAATATCTAATAGGTGTATTTTCTAAGGTTGTAAAAGATTCTATTTATAGGCTAAATTCATATGTCAAATAATAATAAAATAATCTAAACTAATCAGTATTTGATTGAAACAAATAAACAGAGTTTAACTAGAAGATTATTTCTTAAATTTGACTGAAATAGGAGTCATACTTAACATCTTCCATGATTAATTACCTACATATCCTTCAGGTACATATCTTCTCCACTAACCGAGGCATTCCCACTCTGTGAACCCGTGAGGTTTCCACAAAGTTAGGAGACAAAACCCGAGTTCTAGTGTCACAGACTTAGAGTTTTCACAAGCAATCTGTACGGCCTTAGGCGGTTTCTTTGCTCACAAACGCCTAAGTTAGCCTAACTTGTAGAAATTTATGATTTAATAGAACTCCTCTAAGGCACCCACGAAGAACAGCAGAAGAACGAATTAAGAATGATCTCGAAAGATGAACAAAAGCCACAGAAAAATAAAAACACTTGAGAGAAAAGTTTGAGTGAATGCTCTCAAAATTCTATTAACAACTGAATGGATTACAATAAGGGGGAGAGGCCTCTATTTATAGTTGAGCCTTCCCAATATCAACGGTACAGATCGAAATACATCAATGGCTAATATTCAAAGCTAACTAGATATCAAATCTCTAAGATTATAGAATCGTATCTTCTAAAGATTACATTAAAGTCTAGGATCACATATCTTTGAAGATCCCCTTTCATATTTTCCAAGCATATCTTTGAAGATTACTTTCCATATTTTCCAAGCTCCGAAGATGGGCTTTCAATCTTTCCAAGCACTAGACCAATCTGATTGGGCCAAATGACCTCCCTCAAATGCGATGGATCATACAAGTCCGTCATGGTTACTGCTTGCCCTTCGCAACCCATGACATTCTCCCCCACTTGTTCTAGCGACACCCTCGTCATGTCCTCCTCATGGAATTGGGCTATCTTATCTTGGAACTGCCACAATGCCTCGACAAGTTCCCAACTTGCTTCACTGTCCAAAAGTCCCTTCCATCGAACCAATTATTCATGTCGCAGCCAATGATACTTTCATCTAACCATAGGATCTGCCTCAATGTTTTCAACTTCACGGTCGTAAGAGACCTTTACCCCCATTGGCGCTCGTTTGGACTTGCCTCGATACGGATCCTCTCGATCCCCATGGTATGGCTTAAGCATGCTTACATGGAAAATTGGGTGGATTTTGAGCTTTGGTAACAACTCAAGTTTGTAGGCCACCTTGCCTACTCTCTTCAAGACTTTAAATGACCCCTCAAAACTTTGCACAAGCCCCTTGTGCAAACCCGTATATCGCAACATCAGGTGTAGTTTGGCCAGGACTGAGTCACCCACCTGAAACTACACATCTCTTTGATTCTGATCGGCCCACTTCTTGTTGCGCTTGCCTACTTTGTGTAAACAAGCTCTAGCCAAGTCATTCTTCTCTTGCCAATCCTTCGTAAATCGGTACGCCGCAGAATTTGGTCCTGTATAACGGGTCGTAGTAGCGTTGGGTGTGAGTTGTTGTTGGCCCGTCACTATCTCAAACGGACTTTGATTCGTCACCCCACTCAGCTGCAAGTTGCACGAAAATTGGGCCACATCCAACAGCTTGGGCCAATCTCTTTGTGTGGCACTCACATAATGTCGAAGATATGTCTCTAACAATGCATTTACTTGTTTGGTTTGCACATCTGTTTGTGGATGCATGCTTGTAGAAAAATTCAAGTCCGAGCCCATTGAGTTGAAAAACTCTGTCCAAAATCGACCCATAAATTGCCCATCTCGATCACTGATAATAGACAGTGGCACCCCCCAATATTTTACCACTTGTCTAAGAAATAAACGAGCTGCCTCCTCAGTGTGGCGCTCCTTGGTAGCTAGAATAAACGTCGCATACTTTGAAAACCTGTCTACCGCAACAAGAATACTTACAAACCCATCAGACTTAGGCATACCAACAATAAAATCCATGGAAGTACTCTCCCATGGTCTCTCCGGAATGGGTAAGGGTTGTAACAAGCCGGCCAGACTCTTTAACTCAACGTTGTCTTATTGGCATACTAGATAGGTCTTCACATAGGTCTCCACATCTTCACCCATGTGAGGTCAATAGTATCGTTCCTCCAAAACGGCCAAGGTATGATGCATTCCCGGATGACCCGCCCATTATGAGTCATGACATTCTTCCATGACTTCCTTGCGCAATATCCCATGGTGAAGCACATAAAGGCGGTTCCCATGAGTGTATAGCAATTCCCCATCAAGCCAAAATCTCCTCATTTTCCTCTCCTTGGCCAACTCAATCAAGCTTTTGGCTGTGGGGTCATGGGACAACCCTTCTCGAATGCACTCTAACAAGGACCTATCGGGTTGGCTGATGGCCGTAAATTCCATCTTTCAGCTAAGTGCATCAGCCACAATGTTGGCACTTCCTGGCTTATATTCTATTGTGAACTCGAACTCCGCTAGAAAAACTTGCCAATGAGCCTGTTTGGGAAACAACTTTTTTTGGGTTAGAAAATAACTGTTGGCAATATTATTGGTAAAGACCATGAACTTGGAACCCAGTAAATAATGCCTCCATATGTGCAAGCAATGCACCACAGCAGTCATTTCCTTTTCTTGGACCGTATATCTCTTCTCCTTCTCATTAAGCTTTCGACTCTTAAAAGCAATTGGATGACCATCTTGCATCAGTACTCCCCCAATGGCATACTCTGATGCATCCGTGCGTACTTCATAAGGCTACGAGTAATCCGGTAGTGCAAGTACGGGCTCCCTTATCATTACTTGCTTCAATTGGTTAAAGGCCTTCTCACACTGTGGGTTCCAATCCCATGCCTTACCCTTTTCAGCATGTCCGTTAAGGGTGAGGTAATTCTAGAATAACCCTCGATAAAGCGTTGATAATAGTTTGCCAACCCAAGGAAAGATCTCAACTCTGTCACCTTGGTTGGAGCCTCCCACTCAGCAATGGCCCGAACCTTGCTTGCATCCATCCGAATCTTGCCACCTCCCACAATGTGGCCTAAAAATGGCACCTCTTGTTGAGCAAATGAGCATTTCTCCTATTTGACGAATAGCTCATTCTCCCTCAAAGTTTGGAACACTTCCCTCAAATGTTTCACATGCTCGTCGAGTGACTTACTGTACACCATAATATCGTCAAGGTAAACAACCACGAAACGATCAAGGAAAGGTTGAAGTACCTTATTCATCAAGGTGCAGAATGTAGCTCGGGTATTCGTGAGTCTGAAGGGCATCACTAAGAACTCATACAAGCCATACCGTGTCACACAAGCTGTCTTTGGCTTATCCCCTTCGGCTATCCATACTTGATGGTACCCCGATCTCAAGTCCAACTTGGTAAACCATCTCGCACTACCAAGCTGGTCGAACAAGTCTGCAATAAGGCGAATAGGGTACCTATTCTTCACGGTGATCTTGTTTAGGGCCTGATAATCGATACACATATGTAATGACCCATCATGTTTCTTTTGAAATAACATCGGTGCACCATACGGAGATTTAGATGGCCTAATGAATCCCGCATCTAAAAGCTCCTTCAACTATTTCCGTAGTTCCTCCAATTCTGGCGGGGACATACAATATGAGGCCCTAGCTGGCGGCACTATGTTGGACACTAATTCGATCCTATGATCCACCTCCCTCTTAGGTGGCAAACTCTTTGGCAACGTTGCAGGCATCGCATCTCGAAAAGTTTGTAGTAATTGGCCAACTTCCTTAGGGATCTCACCAACGGTCTTAACGGTTTCCTCTATCTTCAAAATGGCTAAGTAGGAGGCTTCATCTCTATGTACTCCCTTAGCAAATTGGATTAAGGATAATATTTTCCCTTCTAGGCTCCCATTTCTTGTCAATCTCACCATGCATTGATGGTTCGAATCCGAAATCACCATGAAATTACCGGAAGGACAAATGGATGCATTAACCTGTTCAAGGAAACTCAATCCAACTACAAAATCATAGTCATCAAGTGGTATTACCTTGATGGATACCTTACCGGTCCAATCGCCAAGTTAGAGATTTACTTCCTTAGCAACCCTCTTGATTGGAACACTTTTCGAATTTACCATTTTAATCCGACCCGGCTCATTTTCAATCTTGAGGCTAAGTTAATGAGCAGCCCCTTCGAACATGAATAAATCAGACACACCTGTGTTGACAAGTGCATTCAACTTTCTGTCAGCCACTATGATGTCTGCAAACATCAGCCCACGACTCATCTTGTCTTCGACACCCCCTAGTATCTAACCAAGATTGTTGTCCTCCACATCGGACTCTACTTTCGCTTCCAAAACGGAGAGCGCAGCCTTCTTTGGACAGTCCTTAATCATATGCGGACCATCACAATGGAAGCAACTTATAGGCCCTCCCTTCTTTTTGTCCTACGGCTTTTTACCATTGCCATTTCTAGTGGGCCTTTCTTTGTCTCCCCTACTATTTCCCTTCGGATTGGATCTGGGCTTAGAAGACTCAGGCCTGTCTTTCTTCCCACCAAATTCAACCAAAAATTCTACTACGGACATGGCTTTGGTAAGCTCTTGCACTCCTTGGCGTTGCAACTCTTGCGTCACCCATGGTTTCAACCAATCCATGAAGGAAAAGAATACCTCTTTCTCACCCATATCTGAGATCTGAAGCATGAGTTTGCTAAACTCCTACACATACTCCCTCACAGTATCTTATTGCGAAAGCCGACGCAACTTTGCCCGAACTTCATCCTCGGCATACTCTAGGTAAAACTGTGCCTTGAACTCGCATTGGAACTCCTTCCAAGTTCCAATTTCTGTCCCACCCCGCCTCACATCGGTGGACCTACGACGCCAACACAACAAGGCAACGTCAGTAAGATACATAGCAGCAATGATTACCTTAGTGGCATCATCCGTGATGCCTTTGGCACAGAAGTATTGCTCGACTCCCCACAGGAAGTTGTCCACATCTCTTGTGGACCTTGTTCCTTTGAATTCCTTGGGCTTGGGAACATCTACACTGGGCTTGGGCGCAACAGCAACTAACCCACCATTGCCCAAAGCAGCCTTGTAGATTGTGAGTTCACCCTTGAGCTCCGCAATCTCCTCTTTCAAGGCCGCCATCATAGCCTCAATGGCATCATTCCTGCCACTAAGCTTTTCCTCATTGCATCATCCCTAGCAATCAGCTTTTCAACATGGTCCAACACATAATCTCTAAGTTGCTCCTTCATGGACAGCAACCCATCGTTAACCCTATCATCGATATCATCAACCCTTTCCTTGACATCCCCCACGAATTCCTCGAGAGTGATGACTCGATCCTCCAAAGCCGACAGTATGTCCCTCGAACGGCTAGCTTTCCTAGCCCTCCCACGGGTCTCCACTCCATCTATATTCTCAGCAACTTCTTTCAACATCTTTTAATGGTGCCTTCGAACGCTAGCTCGGATACCAACTGTCATTAACTTAGAGTTTTCACAAGAAATCCATACGGCCTTAGGCAGTTTTTTTGCTCACAAACGCCTAAGTCAGCCTAACTTACAGAAATTGAGGATTTAACAGAACTCCTCTAAGGCACCCACGAAGAACAGCAAAAGAACGAAGTAAGAACAATCTTGAAAGATGAAAAAAAACCATAGAAAAATAAGAACACTTGAGAGAAAAGTTTGAGTGAATGCTTGCAAAATTCTATTAACAACTGAATGAATTACAATAAGGGGGAGAGGCCTCTATTTATAGTTGAGCCTTCCCAATATCAACGGTACAAATCGAAATACATCAATGGCTAAGATTCAAAGCTAACTAGATATCACATCTCTAAGATTACAGAATCGTATCTTCTAAAGATTACATTAAAGTCTAGGATCACATATCTTTGAAGATCCCCTTTCATATTTTCCAAGCATATCTTTGAAGATTACTTTCCATATTTGACAAGCTCCGGAGATGGGCTTTCAATCTCTCCAAGCACTAGACCAGTCTGATTGGGCCAAATGACCTCCCTCAAATGCGATGGATCGCACAAGTCCGTCATGGTTGCTGCTTGCCCTTTGCAACCCATGACACTAGGACAATACTTTTGATTGTTAAGAGTTGTATTGATTGCATGTCGATTAATACTTCGAAGAGTTCTCCTGAAGAAGTTGATCCCCCTCAACAATAAAAATGAAAAATATGCAACATTATACTACTATATAATTTTGATAAAATATATATATAGTTCACTTGAATAGATAGACTAATAGAATAAATATAATATATAATATAGTAAATAAAGAACTTTGATAGATTCAAATTATCTTTATTAAATACTATACATGAGATAGAATAGGGTTAGAGACTTTCCATGATTTGCTACTTCTAGACATTATAATTAGAAGAAATTTGTTTCATATTAAATTTTGGAGTGGAAGCAAGATCCTTAAAAATGTTTCTTCACTATGAAGCTTTTAATTAGATAATTCCAACTCATTTTAAGAGATACAACTCTAATTAGTTTAAACAGCAATCCAAGTATTTTCTTCATCAACTAGGAGCATAAGGATAAAACAGGATTGTGTATAAAAGAAAAATACACAATGCATTGGGCATAAGTATTCTCTTCAGTAATCTTAACTTGCTTAACCTATCCCCCACCCACAATATTGTATAAAAAATCTTCTTCGGTAATTTTTTACAGATAATTTTAATGTTTATTTCTTATCAACTCTTAATCTAATTAAAGAGATTAAAATAAAATAGAATAAGTTGTATTTAAAATTTTAGCAATCTTTAAAAAAATAAAAATAATGAAAATTTTGAATTTAATCTCTTTAAAAATTTTATGTTTTCAATTAATAAAAATAAAATTATATTTTAACCTTTTAAAATGATAAAAATTGATTTACTTTTTTAAAATTATAGATATTTATGCTATTAAAATGATAAATTTACATTTTACTATCATAAAATTATAATTTAATTTTGGCCCTTAAAAATTTTTCTAGCATTTAATATAATCTTATTTATTTTATTGCATAAGCATGACAATATTGAAGTGTTTTATAATATATATATATATATATAGTAACATAATCAATACAATAACCAAAATGGATTGCAACCTTTTGCCATAATTGCAAAATCTGTGTCACAAAAAATGAATAATTATCCAATTCTTAATAAAATCTCATTAATTTAGTATATATGTTTATATGTAATTTAGGGTCCGTTTGTTTATATGTAAAAGATTTTACGAAAAATATTTTCTGTATTTTCCTGTGTTTGTTTCACAGAAAATAGTTTAATCAACGGAAAATGGCTTACAAGTTCAGGTAAAATAAGCCATTTTTCCTATAAAATAACTTACTATTTTGAAAAGCGTAAGTTATTTTCCGGAAAAACTCATCTATAGATAATTTTATTTTTATATAAAAATAACTTAAATCAACTTAATATTATTACATTGATATTAATTTTTATTTTTATTTTAAAAATATTTAAAATATTATATTTTTAATATGATTAAACATACATATTTAATTATTTATATTGAGTCATATTAATAAATTATTAATATAATAAATATAATTTATTATTTTAATAATTTATTTAATATTTCAATGTTATTTTAATAATAAATTTTAAAATAATAATTTTAAATAATATTATTTACATATTATTGAAAATATTCAATATTAATATTTTAATAATAAATATTTATTATAATTATAAATATATTAATAATAATTTTTTAGTATAAAGGTTAAAATATGTCATAAATCTATGTACATTTCATGATTTGTAATTTAGTCTTTGTTTTTTATTTTCAAGAATTTAGTCCTTTACTTTTCAAATTTAAAAATTAAGTCCAATTGTTAACATCGTTAATTTTTTTGTCAATTTTGTTGATGTCACATTTTTAAATAAAAATACTCATTTAGTAGTCATGTAATTAAAAAATGACGTCGTAATGAATCTAAATTTAATTAATATTTTAATATATGCAAAAACAATGTAAAATATAAAATTATAGATAAAAATAAATTCAATTAAACAATGAAAAATAAGAAAATCTCAAATGTATGTTTGTTTAATTGAAAACAACTTTTATGAAATATTTTAAGAAATCTATCAAACAACAGAAAATATTTTACAGATCTATCCAAACACCGAAAATATTAACTTTTTCAGAAAAGTAAATTATTCTCCAGAAATTATTTTCGTAAATCATTTTCAATAGAACAAACAGAGCCTTTATTGGGAAGTAAGCATTAATAAAAAAAATATATTTTACGTTTGCTTATTGTTTTTATGAACAATTTGATATACATTGAAAGTATTTTTTTTATTGATAAATTTTAAATTTATATCCAATCTTATAAAAATAATAAAAATGAACATAATAATATTTATAAAAAGAACTTAAATTAAAAATTAATCAACATAATAAATATCGTCTTTAAGTTATAAATTAATTTTAAAATTATATTTATGTATATTAAGAAAATAAGTTTTATGAATATATAGATGATCATAAATTAAAGCAAAATTTTAATATCTAAAACCAAATATTTATAGCAACTAAAACAATTTCTCCATCACTCATTTGCAAAACAATTTTCATACTAAAACTCCAAAAAAAAAAAACAACTAATCTCTAAAACCAAATATTTATAGATTAGAAAATTTAAAATAAGAAAATAACTGAAAATTTTAATATTTAATAATTTAATAATATTAAATTTTTGAATCAATAACTTTGAAAAATAAAATGAGATCAAAGTTTAAATTTGATACAATTTAAAGATCATTGGTTTTTTAATATTATAACTCTTTATTAAAAATATATACTAGGCAAAAATTTATTAATTTAATAATTATTTAAAAGATTACCATAATATATTAAAATTAGATTGAAAATTAAATTTGATAAATACCTTAAAAGTCATTGCTTTAATTTTTTAATATTATAAGCCTATTTTAAAATATATCTAATATGTAAAATATTCATTTGTTTAATTATTATTTGAAAGATTACTATAATCTATTTAATTAAAAATGTAAATAAAAATTAAAACATCTACATGTAAATGTAACTTTTGTCATGGAATAACGTTAAAATGCAATAATAAGTTTATTTAATAATATTTTATTGATTTTTGGTACATATATTATTGGTTTTAATAAAAAATATTTTATTCAGTATGTGACTGTTGGAGTAATTAAAGAAGCAATAAAATTTGTTATTTTATTTTGGTGAATTATAATAATAGAATAAAGCCCGAACAACAAACACGACTAGCACGACTCAAACCGAGGCTACACCTATGACGATGAACACCCTTAACCATTAGGCCATTATATAAGGTTCAAATTTACTAATTTTTATTTAAATTTAACATGTCTATTTCATCTTTAATTTTAAGTGAATGTTGTTATTCTACTCCTATTTATTTAAGAATAGAATTAAAAATAAATTACATATATAGATTTTCCTCTTCAGAATATCTAAATTGCCTTTATTTTTTACACTAAAATGGCCGATTAAAAAGTTAAAACCAAAATGTAAAAAATAGTTAAAAGTAATAGAAATTAAAATTGAGAGTATAAAAAAGTTTTTTTTTCTAAAAATGATGGATAAAAGACAAAAGTAAAAAAAAAATAAAGGGTGTTTGATAAATAGAGTTTTAGGTATTTTTTTAGTTGATTTGGGCACAAATGAAGAATTGAGTAGTCAAATCCTCTAATTGCAGTGTTTGGTGAATGAAGGTTTATAGGAACTTGTTGAACTAAAACCTCTAAAACAAAGAAGGGAAGGATAAACAATTTTTTTTACAATTGATTGGGAATAAGATATTGGAATGGCATATCTAACCATGATTGCTCAAAAGTTACTCCCTTTGCCACATGCTCTCAAACTTAATAAAGGTGTCAAGATATCAATAGCCTTCATTATTTTATTTTCACTTTTACCTCTAAAGTTCAAATTGAATCTCAAAAAAAAAATATTTACCACGAATCTACAAAAATCAACAATGGAGATTCTTTTGCAAGATGGTTTCATCCATTAAGGTTAGCTCTTTCGATACTTTTAAATTGTTGTACTTTATTTTTTTTTTTGCCTTTATTTGTCAAAATTTTTTACCCCTATAAATCTATTTTTCCCCATGTATTTCGTCTTTTTTTGTCCATGTAATTTGAATTTTTGATCCCTATAATTCTAATTTTTTTGTCCATGTAGTTCATTCTTTTCCATGTAAGTCAATTTTTTTCTCCTTGTAATTTGATCTTTTTTTTTGTCTCGACAAATTGAACCAGTTAATCAAACCAGCCACTGCAATAAGCAATCAACTATCAGCCAATTGTCAAACCGAGCATACAATTATCCTATTTTGTTAAAAGACAAAACCAACCCTTTTAATTAAGTAAATTACCAAATCAATCCTATTTACTCCTAAGATTGTTTTAGTAGTTGGTTTTATATTATATTTTTTTTGGTGAATTACAAGAGGAGGACAAAACTCTAACAATAACGCGACTAACGCAATTTGAACCCAACCTACACTTGAGGCAATGAACACCTAACCATCAGGTCAACACACGAGGTTCAGTTTTATATCATACATAGATATGATTATACCAATCATATATACATTATATTATATTATATTATATTATATTATATTATATTATAAGGTCTTAAGATCTCAACTAATGTGAAAATCTATATTTTGACATGTGACGTATTTATATTGTTAACGCATAGCATGTGTTTAATTTTACTTAAATATACATATATTTAAATATTTAAAATTAATTTATGCATAGCAAAAGTTGCAAATTAGTTATAGACATAATAAATATCCAAATTCAAAAAACAAAATCAAGGCAACATGTACGAAGAGAAATATACATGTATTGTAAACGCATAGCAAGAGTTTTTTTTTAATAAAAAATGAATATTATAAAAAGTATAGAGTTTAAAGTAGAAAATTCAAAAATAAAATACTTATCATAAATATAAATAATATTTAATTAAAATAAATTTATCTAAATATTTAAATAATATGTTATAGAATTACAATGTTTTATTTTAGAAATTTTAATTATATTATATAATTCACATAATCAAAATTAATAAATTTAAATTCTTTATTTTACTTATTCAAATACAGTCTAATTTAGATTTATTATTCACTTCAATATTATTTTGAATTTTATTTAAAATTTATCTAAACATATGTAATATAATATCATATAAAATTTTAAATTTTATCTCAATTCCTATTAAGGCTCATTTAAATTTATTTCAATGATTTAACTAAAACCATTAAAAACCATATATTTTTAGTGAGTAGGAGAGAAGTTAGTTTACCTTTTAAGCACTCAAATTTAGGTAATTCAACAATTATTTTAATATATTTGAATCTATGTATTTATACATTAATAACAATATCGATATTAATTAAAATATATGAATTTTAATTATTTACTTCTAGTTGTTTTGATGCAGCAACCAGCATGGAAGTAAGTTAAAATCATGTTAGCAAAAGACGATATTAATGAATTAACATTAAAAAATTTGAGAGTTGGATTTTTGATGACTTGCAACTCTTGAATGTGTAATTACTGATAATGTATTTCTTCAATTAAGCATCAATGTTTTGGTTAGGATGTTTTACAGACCACCTCATTTCTTTTTGTGTATATGATCTGGGAGGTCAACGTGCAAAATCAGATTCCTAAACTTCATTTATCCACATATTCAATATTTATCATAAAAAATAATTTATCCACAGCTACCCTAATATTTAAATTATATAATTTATATATTCCTTATGTCTTATCATCATATTCAAATAACTTTTAAATGATTATTATATATTTATACTATCCTAAGTATTTGATTAGATAATAAAATTTTTAAATTTTAGATAAATATTTAATTAAATAAAAATAATTATCTATATATTCATTTGATAAATTAAAGTATTTAACTTAACTAATTTAAATTCTATTACATGGTTAATATTTTTTTAAATTAAATTAAATAAATATTTAATTAGATAATAATTTTTTAAAATTTAGATAAATATTTAATTAAATAAAAAATTGATTAGATAATTTATCTTCTATATTAGTATCTATTTTAAAATTTGATTTTAACATAAAAATTTTAAAATTAATTTATTGTCTTAATTACTAAAATAATTTTTAATATATATTTTAATTTATATATACAACTAAGCCCAAGCATTAAAAAGGGTCGATTCAATACATTGCACTTAGCAACCAAAAGTCAACAAATGATTATATGCAAATATTTTATATATAAAAATATGAATTAATTAAATGTATCTTTTAATTTAAATACAATAAGCCTATACATCTATATATAAGAATTAATTTACACTATTATTAATTAGGGTAAAATTCAAAATATTCACTTTTGTTTGCCTCAGATTACATTTTAGTCACTTATGTTTGAAATGTCACATTTTAGTCACTTATGTTATCGTTTTGTTACGAAGTGGTCACTCTACTGTTAAGCTCCGTTACCTCCCTAACATATGTCTTATATGGCAGTCCAAATGGGTTTTAAATGCCAACTTAGATGTCCTACGTGGCAGTCAAAATTAAATTTATTTAATTAAAAACTATTTGCATCCCAGCAGCTAGACATCAAAATGGGCATTTAAAACCCATTTGGACTGCCACGTAAGATTGTCGTTAGGGAGGTAACAGAGTTTAATGGTAGAGTGACCACTTCGTAGCAAAATGATAACGTAAGTGACTAAAACATAACATTTCAATCATAAGTGACTAAAATGTAATTTGAGGCAAACAAAAGTAACTATTATTGTAGTTTACCCTATTAATTAAAGGCACATTAATTATTTTATAATTATAATCAATATTACCATCTACATATATTAAATTATTTAAATTTACTTATTAAATAACTTATTATTAAATTCAAATTTTACAGATTTTCATAACTTTTAAGATTAAACTTAGTGCATCACACATATAAGAAAATTAATATATATTAAAATTTTAAATATAAGATTATATTTAGATCGTAAAATGGATGATAACACATGTGATTATATTAATATATATTAAAATTTTAAAAATTAAATGTATTTACATAAAACATGTCCCCATATCTAATTTTCTATTATGGTACTAGAGAAAGAGAAAGGATCGTATGAAATAGGGGCACCATGTCATACTGTATCGTGTATCCCCATTGATACATAATTTTGGTAATTTTTTTAACTAAACCCTAAGCCCTAAACCCTAAACTTTATCTCAAACTCTAAATCTTGAATCCTAAACTTGGCCTTTTGGTTAAAGGTTTGGAGTTTAGAATTTGGTATTTGAGTTTAGGGTTCAATTCAGGATTCAAGTTAAAAGAATTATCAAAATTATGTATCAATGGTAAAAAATTGCTTAAACGTCTTTAAATAATTAGGATCAAGTTTAGGGTTCTAGGTTTCGAGTTCGAAGTTCATGATTTGAGATTTAAGATTCAAGTTAAAAAATAATTATATATGAATGAAGAAAATTACTTAAATTTCATTTAATAATTAAAAAGATAGACGAATTAGGAGAGAGGAGGTAGGGCAAGAAATCCATAAATTAAAGTTTAAACTCTTAAATATATAATTGAGACAGCACCAAGTTAGGTAGGACAAGGGAGAAAGATAACTCAAGCCGGTAAAGACGGCAAATCTACATTAATATTTCTTTCTAGCCGGCCATTTCTAATTTGCTCTCCCTACAAGCTTCCAAACTCATAATATTTTTACTTCTCCTCTTATCATCCCTTTAAATCCCTCTTCCTTGGAGGACTCAGTCATATCTTTTCCATTTTTTTTTTAAATTTTCTCTCTTTTCTTTTCGTTGAAATACGTAGCTGGTCATCAACGTTTTCATGGCGAAATTATCACAGCAGAATCACAAGAACACTACACAGAATAATACTAGCACTGCCAGTAATGGTGTTACTAAGGTCAAGAGAACTAGGAGAAGTGTTCCAAGAGACTCCCCTCCCCAACGTAGCTCCATTTATCGAGGGGTCACCAGGCAAGTTATTTTTAGTTTTTTATGTATGTATGGTGTTTTGAATTCTTGATTTCTGTCAGTACCTAACTTCGTTGTGATATATGCTGAGTACTGTTTCAGACATAGATGGACAGGTCGATATGAAGCTCATCTATGGGATAAGAACTGCTGGAATGAATCACAAAACAAGAAAGGACGTCAAGGTTCATTACCCTATTTTTCTTTTCTTTTTCTTATTGATCTTAATTGACTTATACTAGAAGCTGATGAAGGTTTTTTTTTTTTTCTCTTCTTCCTTTATGGTTGCTGGTGTGGTGGTTTGTTGTTGCTAATTACGCTCCATGCAGTCTATCTTGGTATGTTTAGTACTACTTTGAGGGGAATTTTTAATGCCATTCTTTTATGCGTTTATTCTGAAATTTGGGATTTTTTTTTTTACTTTTTTAGGTGCTTATGATGATGAAGCAGCAGCAGCACATGCTTATGATTTAGCAGCACTCAAATACTGGGGTCAAGATACCATCCTTAACTTTCCGGTAAGTTTATCTCTTATATTTATATATATGGTTTGTGGGAGGATTGAGGAAGAAACTTATTTAACATCAACAATGCAGTTATCAACGTACCAAAAAGAGTTGAAAGAAATGGAGGATCAATCTAGAGAAGAGTATATTGGATCATTGAGAAGGTGAGATTAATGACTAATCCATTACATTAATACACTCAATCAAGAACTTATAAGTATTGGATTGAAAACACAGTTAAATCATGTATTTGTTGTTGAATTTTCAGGAAATCTAGTGGTTTCTCTCGAGGAGTCTCGAAATACAGAGGTGTCGCTAGGTATATATATATTCATATATTGTTTTCCTCATCATCTTAAAGGGTAAAAGTATCATAGAAACCGTTGTATTAAAAGTTGTATTGCATTTTAGCTCATTTAATAAAAAAATGAACAAATTAATCCCTATATGCTAGATCAAAAAGTAAATTGGTCTTTTTGTTAAAGAATTAGTCCATTTTTACTGTAAAAAGTTAGTCTGCATATGTCAGCATAAAGTATACATGGCACACACGTGTTATTGTCTAGTTATTTTGTAAGCCACACATATTTTTAATAGCACAAAATGATTAAATTTTTAACAGAAATAATTATTTTCTCTTTATCTAATATATAATAACTAGTTTACCCATTCTTTTTAGTAAAGAATTTAACTGTTAGTACATAGGCTTGTTGTGGATGCAATGTAATCTGTGAGATGTATGATCTACAACATCTCAAATGCAGCATGATGTTACAAAATTTGGTGTTATTTACATGTTTCTCTATGTGAATGAACAGACATCATCACAATGGAAGATGGGAAGCACGCATTGGGAGAGTGTTTGGAAACAAGTACCTGTACCTTGGGACATATGGTATTTTGAACAACTCCTTTGTTTTCTTCATCTGTCTTTTCTTCCTTCTAAGAAAAAACAAAAACAAAAAAGGCTTAGGTAATCATTTTGGTTTTAGGTGGACACATTTAACACTTTTTCTTTTGGCGCATTGCTATGATAGTTTGTGGAAATGGACATTCACCTATAGATGCATTAATGACTTGACTCGATTTCTACCCAATAGCAAAGGGTAACTCATTTTTTAGGTTGATTGACTAAAATAATCCCAAAATCAAGACTGAAAACGACATGTTAGCTTATCAAAATCCTTCAAGTTATTGTCAAACAAACATTCATTAATCATATCTGTTATCTCTTTATCTAACTAACTATCCAACGAGGCCAAGCACATGCTACAAGTTATGTAATTTCCTTGGAAGCTAACTGGGGCATGCATGCCAAACTCATAAATTCACACTGTTTTAGTAGGATGCAATGGTCCAACCAAGGTTTAAGCCGCAGATTTTAATTAAGAAAATTTTGAGAGCCAAATCTGAAAAAAAACTTAAATTGAATTATTAGATCTGTTCACTGGGTTTTGCAGCTACTCAGGAAGAAGCTGCCACAGCATATGACATGGCTGCAATAGAGTACCGGGGATTAAATGCTGTCACCAACTTTGATTTAAGCCGTTACATCAAATGGCTTAAGCCTAACCAAACCAAACCTGAAAATAACCCTAACCCTAACCCTAATATCATAGACACTACCACTACTTCACTAGTAACACCAAACCCTGATCAAGAACTTGATCTAACCTTCTTCAACGGCAACAACCACAACCAGAAGCTACAAGAATCCGATGTAATTAGTGAAACCTTGCTGACTCAGCCCCGACCGGTGAATGCCACGTCAGCCCTAGGGCTTCTCCTTCAATCTTCTAAGTTCAAGGAGATGATGGAGATGACATCCGCTGCTACAGATCACCGCCAGTCCACATCAATGATATCGGAACCAGTGCGGTGCGGCTTCCCTGAAGACATACAAACCTACTTCGAGTGTCAAGATTCCAGCTGTTATGGAAATGGGGATGATCTCATTTTCGGTGAGCTCAACTCCTTCGGACCATCAATGTTTCAATGCGACCAGCTTGATGCCTAGAGGAACTAGAATTTCAGTGCTTAAAGACATCTTTTGTTTTTATTTATTTATTTATTATTCATATATAAACAAATAAAGGTGCATGACTTAACAAAAAATAAAGATGCATGTGTAGATGCTTTGTGAATACAAGACTAATGGCCTTAGAGATTAGAATATTGGATGAAGTGGAGGATTTTAGATTTAATTTTGCCTAGAAAAGAGGAGAAGAATATATATATATATATATATATATATAGCTTCCTTATTGCAGGGTTTGAAGTCGATAAAGATGGTGGCCAATCAATACATTTGATTCATTTCTTGTAGATTAGAGGAGAAATAAATATTTGTATTTATTTTTTTTTCTGTCAATAAGAATCATCATTAAAAATTAAATGTTTGTTAACAACTTTATTTTCCTTGGCAAAGGTTAAAATTATAAAAAGAATATTGCATGTAAGTGGTTCCTTTTTGTTTTATGGATTTCTTCCACAATAGCAAGCTCCCCATCAGCCCACTAATTAGGTGCGTGGCATTAGACTCATTTAACACAGTTTTAGTATTCACACCACCGATAATAGCACGTAGGGTTATGGTTAGATGGAATGGAATGTAAAAAATTTGAGTTAATTAAATTAGTAAGTTTTATTTTATTATTTTAATTTGATTTTAATTTTTTAAAATTGAGTCGAGTTGAATTGAGTGAAATTGTTCGAGTTAAATTAAAATTTTAAATATGTCAAATTAATACCTTGTTATAGCATAACTAATTTCATGTTAGAGCACATAATTTTGAAACCTTAATGAACTATTAATTAACTTATTTAGATGCTAAAATTATTTATTTTAGAAAATTTTAAATTTTAAATTTTCTTTATATATTCTTTAGAATTTTCTTTTAAATTTTTATAAATATTTTGAATTTTAAAAATTATTTTGATTTTTTTAAAGTTTTGTTGAAAGAAAGACCAATTTGCTCATTTTCTAAGTTAACAAGAACCAAAGAGGTATCTACACTAATCTAATATTTGAGTTATTCGAATTATAAAATCTAACTTGATTAAAAATTGAAACTCAAATTACTTGATTTAATTAACTCAAAATTTATTTTTTTTATTTTTTCGAATTAAATCCAATTTTACTAATCCTAATAAGCCTTTGGAAACGTCTCCCACCAAGCTGACTTCTTTTTGGAACCATCCATCCACTTTCAAAATGTTCTAACTCCACAATTGTTCTAGCATTATGATTTTCATAATATTTAATATTTTAATAAAATGGCATGTTGTTCGTTCATAATAAGAATTATTTCTGTAGTTACTTTGATAATTCAGGATTCCACTTGCCAAGCATACAAGTGTTTTTATATTGAAACATACCAAATATGCAACAAAACCTTGTTATGGTATATACTAATTTATATATTCAAGATTTAAAACTTTAGCATTTAATATTATTATATTTTTCATTGTGTTTATTTTCACATATAAATTATTGCAGGATTATAGAAATGAATTTCATTAATATAAAGAAAAACTTCATATATTAGAGTATAAAGGTAAACATATTAGACAACTTTTGTTGCAGAATTTAAATGATTTGAGATAATTTGAAGTAATTAAAAATGATAAATTTGATTATTAATTATGATACTATGAAATAATAATAAATAAATGTTTAATGGATTAATTAAGATTACGAGTATTGATTAGGCAATAAACTTAATTGAGAGGAGTATTCATTGTTGGAAATTGTAGATTGCAAATTCATCATTATTCATGACCATTTATTAAAAAGTGATGATTCATTCAATAGATACATTTGATTTCCATTGGACATGTTTGTTCTAAGAAGTATGTCTAAGGAAAATCAAATGTAAAGGGTTGTGGCTCTCCAAAATAGTATCCATTGAATGTATATAAACAGAGGGACTATGGTGCTTACAAGTATTATTTACAATCAATCCAATTTCAGATATTAGAGTAAGAGTTAGGGAATTCCTCGATTTTGCTAATCAAAGGAAATTCAAAAACTCCATTGTATCCCATGGGACCTTTGTCTTAACCTTTTAGCAACTTTGTATTGAGCCATATAGAACTCTTTGGAAAGCTTCAACCGCACCTCGAAGTCTACTATTTTAATTCCATATCGTCTTTGAATCTATTGTCCCCACTCAAATTCTCCAATAATCAAAGAAAACTAATTGGAGATTGCGGTGGAGGCTACCATCGCATTCAAAGTGATGAACCAAGATTTTGTAAAAGTTGACCGATTTGATGGTTCAAACTTCTATCGCTGGAAGGACAAAATATTTTTCATTCTTACCATCTTGAATGTGGCGTATGTTATGGATCCAAACCTACAACCTATGGAGGATCCCGCCCTCAATGCAAACCCCGAGGAAATTGCGAAAGTGGCCGAATTCAAGAAGAAGTGCGAAGAAGACAATTTCATATGTCGTGTCTGATTGATTGTATGATCTTTACTTGTCGATGCAATCCCTAGTGGAAATATGAAAAACTCTTAAAGCGAAATACAACACTGAGCGATAAGGTACTAATAAATTTTTAATATGAAGTATTTCGAATTCAAAATGCTCAATAGTATTCTGCTCATGGATCAAGTCCATGAACTACAAGTCCTTTTAATTAGCTTCATGACATGGAAGTTGTTATTCCAAAATTGTTACAAGTTGGGGCTAACATCTCGAAGTTTCCCTCGTATTGGAACAATTACCAGAAAAAAACTTCTGCATATGGAAGAGGACTTCACTGTGAAGAAAATACTTAGGCATTCATGTATTCAAGAAGAAACTCAGAAGGGTGATGCGGTGTATCTTCTCCAAAATTCTAAAGTGAACCATGTGAGCGAGTCGAAGGACTCTCGAAATGGTAAGCGAAAGGCCACATCTGAAACCAAGGACATGCAAGACAAGGAAAAAAAATCTCGCAATTGTTATAATTGCAATAAGAA
Organism: Gossypium arboreum; assembly: GCF_025698485.1. Lineage (NCBI taxonomy): Eukaryota > Viridiplantae > Streptophyta > Magnoliopsida > Malvales > Malvaceae > Gossypium > Gossypium arboreum. The sequence goes on from NC_069073.1 coordinate 42,464,387, forward strand.
AGGACACAACATTAAGGATTGTAAACTTCTCAAAAAGAATCAAGATGCCACAACTTCCAAAGCCAATATGGTAGAGGACATGGACTTTGTGACCATGGTTACGAAAGGGATCGAATGTTTGGAGATTGGTATGATTACCAAACTCAACATAGCTATGAGTGATAAGTTCTACAATTGGTAGTTGTACTCCGGAGCTACTGTCCATGTGTGTAATGATCGAAAACAATTCAAGAGTTATGAACTAATGGCAAACTATGAAATGCTTATGGGCAACTATAAATTCATTAAGGTTCTCAGTCAAAGGACGGTGGAACTTAACTTCACATTCGTGAAGAAATTAACTTTGACCAATGTGTTGTATGTTCCCGATGTGAGAAAGAATTTAATGTCTGTGGGTCTTCTGTGTAACAAGGGGTTCAAGGTTATCTTGGAATCCGATAAGTTAGTCTTGCTTAAGGGTGATATGTAGTAGAAAAAGGATATTGTATCGAGGGAATCTTCAAGTTGAGCATTGATATGAAGAAAGTTAATTCTTCTACTTATATTGTTGAATCTTATCCTTTGTGGCATGCACATTTAGTAAATTTTAATTTTAAAACTTTACAATTTATGGAAAGGAATGGTTATATCAATCTAAGTAATGATGATTTTGTAGATAAATTTGAAGTTTGTATTTAATCAAAAATTACCACGTTTCCTAATAAAAGTGAAAGGAATTTGTAAGTGTTAGATTTAATCCGTTTTGATGTTTGTGAATTAAATGGAACTCTAACAAGAGGTGGAAAATGCTATTTTATCACTTTTATAGAGGACTTGACTTACTTATATGTATCTCATGAGATATAAAAATAAGGCTTTTGATATGTTTAAATGTTTTAAAAATGAGGTTGAAAATTTGTTTAGTACAAAAATCAAAGTGCTTTGTAGTGATAGAGGTGGTGAATATTTTTCAAATGAATTGAATGTATTTTGTGAGGAACAAAGTGTGGTACATGAGTGTTCCACGCTTTATACTCCGCAACAAAATGGTTTGGTGGAAAGAAAGACCTGTACTTTAATGAATATGGTAAACTTGATGTTGTTAAACGCTAAACTTCCATATAATCTATAGGGTGAAACATTATTGACTACATGTTATATCTTTAACAAAATACCATCGAGAAAATTCAAAGTATCTCCATATGAGTTATAGAAGGGTCGGATGTCAAACTTAGATTATTTCAAAGTGTGTGGGTGTTTGGCTTACTATAGAGTTCTTGACCAACAGAGAAAAAAGTTAGGACCAAGAGCTGTCAAGGGTGCATTTGTTGGATATGCCTAACACTCTAACGCTTATCATGTTCTTGACTTAATGTCAAATACGATAATTGAAACAAGAGATGTTGTATTCATTGAAAATAAAGTTTCCAATGATTCAATAGATTCAGAAAAAGAATATCAACCAATGTTCTCAAGTGATCAAACTAAGAGAAGTCTTTGTGACAATAAGGATACGGAGCCGAGAAAAAGTCAAAGAGTGAGGAAAGTAAAAGACTTTGGTCTCGATTTCATTTTCTTGCAATCTCTAGCATTTCTCGTTGAGGGAAATAAATAATCTGTAATTAGGAAAATCCTCATAATGTTTAATGTGGATGGTGATCCACAATCCTATGGTAAAGTCATGACTTCTAGGGATACGATATTTTGGAAAGAGGCAATCAATGATGAAATGGATTCAATATTGTCCAACAATACTTGAATTCTAGTTGATCTTCTCAAGGATTGAAGCCTAGGTTGGTGGTTCTCCAATAGGGGGTCCTCCAACCTTTAAGGCTAGGTTGGTAGCAAAAATATTTAGGTAAAAGGAATGCCTAGATTATTTTGACACCTAAACACTAGTGGCTAGGATGACCTCCATTCGAATTCTTATACCACTTGCATCTATCTATAAGTTACATGTACATAGAATGGATGTTAAGGCGACTTCTTGAATGGAGATCTCGAAGAGGAAGTCTACATGGAGCAATTAGAAGGCTTTGTGATTCTTAGGAATGAACATAAGGTGTGTAACTTTATCAAGTCATTATATGGTTTAAAACAAGCACCTAAACAGTGGCATAAGAAATTTGACTCGGTTATCTTACCATATGGTTTTTTTTACATAATGGTGCAAATAAATGTATTTACACTAAATTCATCGATAGGTAGATATAATTATTTGTCTCTATGTAGACAATTTGTTAATTTTTGGGACGAACATGGAAAGTGTTCATGAGACCAAAGAGAATCTAGCCTTGAATTTTAAGATAAAGGAACTCAACGAGGTAGATACAATTCTAGGTATAAAAGTGCAAAAGCACGAAAGGGGCTTTGCACTAAGCCAATCTCACTACATCGATAAAGTATTGGAAAAGTTCAGACACTTGAATATCAAGGATTCAAACACTCCATACAATTCGAACTTCAATTTAAGTTAGAATAATGGCAGGGTAATAATGCAACTTGAGTATGCTAACACAATTTGTGACAGCCCAAAATTGACCCTAGTCGGAATGTGGGTTCGGGACCACAAAACCGAGGCATAAAAATAATTAAAAATTTATTTTGATACCTATAATATGTGTGTGCTCATGTATGACATTTTATGATGATTGATTTAGTGTTATAAAAGTGAATTTCACTAGAAAGGACTTGTGTGAGAAAACTTAGAAATGAGATAGGCAAATGTTGAAGTGGCCTATTGATGCACACTAGGAAATGTTGTCCTTGCATGTCAAATTCCCAAATTTGACTATAATGGCCGCCAAGGTGGGTATGATGGGCAAGGAAAACATGTTTCCAACATGTTTGGCTAGTGAGTTATGTAGGAAGTATTATAATAAAAATAAGCATAAAAATGAAAAAAAAAAGAAAGATGAGCTTGGATGCCCTTGTTGCCGTGAGTAGAGGAAAAGAGAGGAGAAATTTTGTTCATCCATTTTCACTTCTTGGCCGAAAATACTAAGGAAAAAGAGGGAGGATTTTTGCTTCATGCTTGGTTTAGAAGAGATCTAGAAGGAGATTTGGCTAAATTGCATCAAGATTAAGGTATGTATGAGGTTGTGTTGGGAGTTTCATGCATGTTTTGGTTGCTAACTTGATGTGCATGTTATCCATGGCTCAAATCTTTGTTATGCCATGGAAATGGTATTTGGCCAAAGTTGTTATGGTGATAAAGCCATTGCATGCTAAGTGTGAAGCTTGATGATAATGCATGCAATGATGGATTGTCTACTCTTGAGTAAGATTTTGAGTTTTCTTTTGTTTAATCATGATTGAAGTTGAAAAGGGCATGATTGTCATATTCGCCATGATGCATTCATGAGCATGGTTCATGCTTCTTGCATGTTAGTTAAAATTTGTGTTTTGGATGGCTATGGACACCTTGAAATTCGGCCATGCTCATATATGTATATATATGTTTGCACATGATGTTTTGGTTATGAAGTAAGTGATGAATATGTTTGTTTAAAGAAGAAGATGTTGAAGAATGCTTGTGAAATTGCAAGCACATTCGGCCTAGCACACATATGAGTGCTTGATGCTATATTATAAGTTTTGAGCTACAATATGCAAAGCATTAACTAGTAAAATGCATGCTGTTTTTGTGTGGTATTAAGTGCATAATTGGCCTCAACATGGACATGTATATTCGGCCTAAGGTAGCCTATTGATGGCCTTAGCTTTTCCTTGATGCTCGAATGAATTGTATTGAATTGCTTGATGTAGTATAAAATGTGCATGACCATTGTGTATTCAAGCTAAAGGGTGGCCATATGATCATTTAAACTCCTTGTCATATTCGGCCATAAGCTAGCACAATGAGGTTTTAATAAATTGAATTTGTTTGAATTAGCTCAAGAGCTAAGAGGGCCACAATTGGACAAGGGGAAGGAAAAAGTGATCGAATAGCCGTAAAAGCCGTTCGACAACATCCGAGGTAAGTCCTCAAGAAGTGACCTTAATTGAATTATGTGGAATGAAATATGGATGTATTGATTATTGATTTATGTGTGTATGAGTATTGAATTCTACCCGGGCTAAGTCCCAAGGCGATTATGCTAATGATTATAATTGTGTTTGAGCCTTAGTAACGAAAATGAAATATGTATGTCCAATGATTATTGATGTATGTGTGCATGAGAAATTGAATGATATCCGGGCTAAGCCTCAAGACAATTATGCTGAAATTATATCCGGTTAAGACCCAAGGCAATTGTGCTAGTGGCTATATCCGGCTAAGACCAAGGCATTCGTGCTAGTCATTCTATCTGGGCTAAGACCAAGGCATTTGTGCACATGCTTATATCCGGTTATATTCAAGAATCTTGGGCTGGAGGTGAGTGTTGGTTGCTGTAATAAATTCAATTAGTACACTCGAGAAGCCCAAAGAATAAGGTACGTTTATATGTGCATTGAATGTCGACATGTTTGAGCAACATTCGCTCAATCGACTAATGAATTTCAGTTATTGAATTGATTGATACTTTGTGAAAGTATATAATGATGAAGTGTGAAGTAAGAATGTGTATTAATGAAATGATGCATTTGGCTATGTGAATGTATTGCTGTAATTAGAGTTGATTATATTCCTTGAGACTTACTAAGCATAAAAATGCTTACCCCGTTGCTTTGGCTCTCTGTTTTATAGATTTCGCTCGATAGCAATCGGATTCGGGATCAATAAAGTCGAAGTCATCCACACTATCAACGCCTCTATTTTGGTATAAATTTTTGGTTGAACTTTGAAATGGCATGTATAGGACTACCCCTTGTTGGTTTAAAAATGTGGTGATGTATATGTATACGGCCATGCGAAAATGGCTCGTAAAAGGAAGCATGAACTTGGACTATTTTTGGTTTGTTGTATATATATGGTGTCATGATGTGATTTTGGATTGGAAATGGGAGTGTTGGTCACATGATCAGCCATTGGTATGGTTAAAATGATCATATATGAACCTATGTATGGCAAGACTAGTTGGTTCATGGAGACTACAAAATAGGTAAGACCTACCTTAAAAACAGATGCTGCCAGCTGCAGTGACGTGAATGTGAAAAATCACCAAATTTGTAGGAATGGTATTAAATAGTGAATAAGCTATGTAAATGAACCTTGATGAGTCTATTTTCATATGGAAGAAACGAAATGGTCATAGGAGTTACATGTTAAGAGATATTAAAGCTATTGTGAGACAGGGCCAGAACGGTTTCTGGGTCCCCTGTCGCAACTTTAAAAATTTACTATAAATTATCCAGAAAGAATTAGGAGTCGTGCCTTATATGTACAGATTCCATTTTGAGTCTAGTTTCATTAGAAAGAAACGAAACCAGTATTAAAGCCCTGTACAGAGAGATATTCAAGTTATAACGCGCGAAGGTCAGAGCAGTCGATCCCTGTAACATGGGTGACTTTAACTAATAAACTGTACCAATTGGCCCGACCAAAAATTCTAGAAATAAATCCATGGATGGATATATGAGTCTAAATTCAGGGAAAATTTACGAAACCAGTTTTCGAGTTTTGAAACTCGAGATATGATTTTTAAGGCGACGGTGACGCAGTTTTCCAGCCTGACTGGAAATGTCAAATTGATGGGCAAAACATGTGAACTTGGCTTGTTAACCCTCGTGTCCGACACCGCGATGGTCTCGGGTTCAGGGTGTTACAATTTTATTGGTATCGAGCCACGGTTTAGTCGATTCTAGGACTACCGTGATGTGTTTGGGGTCTAGCTATACATGCCATTAAATGATGACTCGATAGTGTGGTGATTTCGAAATTTGACTTTGTGTTTGTTTATAGCAATGGATCCCGATCCCAACCGAAGCGATAGCTGATGATGTGGAGAGTGTGGCGCTGCTCCAGCGCAAGGGACAGCGCGGCGGACTCTCAACCTATGGCCAGCAATCCGAATGACGAGGCTAGGCAAGCCTTTTATAGTGTGATGAGCGAATGGTTTAATCAATACATTCGAACTAACACTACTGTTCCACAACCTCCATTCCGAAAAATGCAACCCCACACCTACAATACCTCCGGTGATGACCAAATAAGGTCAAGTAAGCCCCAATCGATAGGATTCGAAAACATGGGGCCACTGAATTTAAGGCTACGGATGATGATGATGCCGAAGCGAGCTGAATTTTGGTTGGATAACACTATCCGGTGCTCGATGAGCTATCCTGTACACCGATGAGTGCTTAAAGTGTACCATCTCCTTGCTACGTGAGTCCGCCTACTATTGGTGGAGTACTCGACTTCGTGGTACCTAGAGAGCAAGTGACTTGGGAATTCTTTCAAACCGAGTTCAAAAAAGTATATCATCGAGATTCATCGACCAAAAGCGAAGGGAATTCCTTGACCTTAAGCAAGGTTCTATGTCGATTCGACTACGAACAAAAATTTGTGAGGCTTAGCAGACTGCGAGAATACATTTCGTCCAAGCCATTATGTGTAAACGCTTGAGGATGGGCTGAATGATGATATAAGGATGTTCGTTGGCATTCTCGAGATACGAGAGTTCGTAGTACTTGTTGAGCGAGCTTGTAAAGTAGAAGAGCTTAGAAAGGAGAAACAAAAAGCTGATGTGGGAACTGGAGAATTCGAAAGAGGTCCTCGGAAAGTCTCTTCAACAAGCATCAAAGAGATTTCGAGATGATGCGAGCCGGTCTAGAGGCGTTTGGGCTTTTCTAGACGAGGACGCGATCGACCCTGTGACCACACGAGTCACTTCGATCGCCATGGTGGAAATGATCACCGAGAGAGGCGGAGTATCCACATTGTGGCAAATGGCATTCGGGAGCTGTTGGTTTCGTGATCGCTCTGCTATAAGTGTGGGTCGGCCGACCACTTTATGAAGGATTACCCGAGGATGCATGAGCAGAATGTAAGTCGAGTGGAAACCCGGTGCTACCATGCGCCGAGGTAGGCCACCTAGAAATATGGGCAATGTCGTGGCGGTCGAGAGGATCTAGAGATGCTACCATCGATCGAGGCTCGTGCTCTGCAAGGACTTATGCCATACGCGCACGTGAGGATGCTGCCTCTCAGATGTCATTACCGGTACTTTCACTCTTTTCAATACAAATGTGATTGCTTTGATTGACCCTGGTTCTACTCATTCATATATATGTGAAACCTTAGCATCCAGTAAGACTTTGCCTATTGAGTCTACTGAGTTTGTAATTCGGGTGTCAAACCCCTTGGGTCATTACGTGCTTGTCAACAAAGTGTGCAAGAAAAGTCCCCTAGTGTTCCGAGGTTCTTGTTTTCCGGCGGACTTGATGCTTTTGCCGTTCGATAAGTTCGACGTTATTCTTGGTTTGGATTGGTTGACCATGCACGATGCGGTTGTAAATTGCAAGAGCAAGACTATCGATTTGAGGTGCGCGAATAATGAAATAATTCGGGTTGAGTCTACGGACTTAAAGGGGTTGCCATCTGTAATATCAGCGATGTTGGCCCGAAAATATGTAAGAAAAGGGTGCGAAGCGTACCTTGCGTCGTGCTTTCGATGACAAGGAATCGAAAAGAAACCCGAATCGTGTCGTTGGTTTGTGAATACCGGATGTTTTCCACGAAGAATTGCCGGGTTTACCACTGTTCGGAAATAGAATTTGGCATCGAATTGGTACCGGTACCACTCCAATTTCGATAGCTCCGTATCGTATGGCACCAACGGAATTAAAGGAGTTGAAAGCTCAGTTGCAAGAATTGGTGGATAGAGGTTTTGCTCGCCCGAGTTGTTCGCCTTGGGGTGCGCCAGTGTTGTTTGTGAAAAAGAAGGATGGAACCATGCGGCTGTGCATCGACTATCGTCAGCTTAATAAAGCGACGATAAAGAACAAATATCCGTTACCACGTATCGATGACTTGTTCGATCAACTGAAGGGAGCCTCGGTGTTCTCAAAATAGATTTGAGATCGGGCTATTATCAATTGCGAATCCGAGATTGGACGTACCCAAGACCGCCTTGAGCGAGATATGGTCACTATGAGTTCCTAATGATGCCGTTTGGGCTCACTAATGCCCTGCGGTATTTATGGATTTAATGAATCGGATCTTCACACCATATTTGGATCGATTCGTAGTCGTGTTCATTGATGACATCTTGGTCTATTCAAGAAATGAGACCGAACATCTTTGAACACTGCGGTTAGTCTTGCAAATCTTACGGGATAAGCAATTATATGCTAAGTTCAGCAAGTGTGAGTTCGGTTAAGAGGTTAGCTTCTTGGGTCATGTGGTATCGATCGGGTATTCGAGTCGACCGAATAAAATTTCAGCCATACTTAATTGGAAGCCTCAGAAATATTCTCGAGGTTCGAGCTTTTTGGGGCTTGCGGTTATTACCGACGATTTGTAAAGGCTTCTCAACGATAGCCACGCCGATGACGGCTTACTCCAAAAGGATGTTAAGTTGAATGGACGGAGAAATGCCAAAAAGTTTCGATCAATGAAAACTTATTTGATGAAGCCCCAATTCTAGTGCAACCCGAGTCCGCAAAGAGTTTGTCATCTATAGCGACGCCTCCTACTTGGGTTAGGTTGTGTATTGATGCAAGAAGGTCGAGTTGTGGCCTATGCGTCGAGGCAATTAAAGCCACACGAGAAAACTTATCCGACCCATGATCTCGAATTGGCCGCCATCGTATTCGCCTTAAAGATTTGGAGACATTACTTATTTGGTGAAAGGTGCCATGTGTACTCGGATCACAAAAGTCTCAAATATTTGATGACCCAAAGAGACTTAAATCTACGACAAAGACGTTGGCTCGAGCTGTTAAAGGATTATGAGCTGGTCATTGACTATCACCCGGGAAAGGCGAATGTGGTTGCAGATGCCTTGAGTCGTAAATCATTATTCGCTTCTGGCGATGAGCGTGCACTTGTGCATTCGATCCGATAGTGTGTTAGTAGCTGAATTGAAAGCCAAACCACTATTGATACATCAAATTCGAGAAGCTCAGAAAGTCGACGACGAGTTGGCTGCAAAACGGGCTGAGTGTGTTCCGAACAAGGACTCGGAATTTCAAATCGACGATGATGATTGTTTGAGGTTCAAAAGTCGTCTGTGTGTTCCAAAGAATTCGGAACTCATTTCGATAATTCTGAATGAAGCCCATTGTAGCCGAATGGCAATCCACCCGGGGAGTACGAAGATGTACAATGATTTGAAACGTCGGTTTTGGTGGCATGGTATGAAGCGAGACATCTCCGACTTTGTTTCGAGATGTTTAATATGTCAACAAGTGAAAGCGGAACATCAGTGCCTTGAGATTACTTCAGCCAATCACGATACCCGAGTGGAAATGGGATCGAGTCACAATGGACTTTGTATCCGGACTGCCATTGTCAGCAAGTAAGAAGGATGCGGTTTGGGTCGTGGTAGATAGATTGACTAAGTCGGCCCACTTTGTCCCCGTACGTACGGATTTTTCAATGGACAAATTAGCCGAATTGTACGTTTCTCAGATTGTGAGATTACACGGGGTGCCTATTTCCATCGTGTCGGATAGAGATCCGAGATTTACCTCGCGATTTTGGAAAAAGTTGCAAGAAGCTTTGGGTACCAAGTTGCATTTCAGCACCGCCTTTCACCCCCAAACCGATGGTCAATCCGGCGGATAATTCGGATACTTGAGGATATGTTAAGATGTTGCGTCCTCGAGTTTAGTGGTTCATGGGAGCGGTATTTGCCGTTGATTGAATTCGCTTACAACAACGACTTTCAATCAAGTATTAAGATGGCACCTACGAGGCCTTATGCGGTCGTAAATGCCGTACACCATTGTTTTGGTGAGCTCGGTGAAAGCAAGATTTTCGGGTGGATTTGATTAAAGATGCTGAAGAAAGTGAAAGTAATCCGTGAAAGTCGAAGATAGCCTCCGATCGCCGAGAAGTCGACGCGGATCTGAAGCGTAAGGATATCGAGTATCGGTGGGTGATAAAGTGTTTCTCAAGGTATCGCCTTGGAAAAAGATACTCGATTCGGCCGTAAGGGCAAGTGAGCCCGAGGTTCATTGGGCCATATGAGATATCCGAAGCGAGTCGGTCCGGTGGCATATCGTTTGATTTTGCCCCCGAACTCAAAAGGTTCACGATGTCTTTCACGTTTGATGCTTCGACGCTATAGATCCGATCCATCGCACGTGATTAGTCCATCGAAATTGAAATTCAAGCTAATATGAGTTATGAGGAAGAACTGATTCGTATCCTATCACGAGAAGTGAAAGAGTTGCGAAACAAGCGGGTTCATTGGTGAAAGTGTTATGGCTCAAGCACGGGATAGAAGAAGCTACTTGGGAGACCGAGAACTCTATGAAAGAGCGATGTCCAAACCTATTTACGGTAAGATTTTCGGGACGAAAATTTCTTAAGTGGGGGAGAGTTGTGACAGCCCAAAATTGACCCTAGTCGGAATGTGGGTTCGGGACCACAAAACTGAGGCATAAAAATAATTAAAAATTTATTTTGATACCTATAATATGTGTGTGCTCATGTATGACATTTTATGATGATTGATTTAGTGTTATAAAAGTGAATTTCACTAGAAAGGACTTGTGTGAGAAAACTTAGAAATGAGATAGGCAAATGTTGAAGTGGCCTATTGATGCACACTAGAAATGTTGTCCTTGCATGTCAAATTCCCCAAATTTGACTATAATGGCCGCCAAGGTGGGTATGATGGGCAAGGAAAACATGTTTCCAACATGTTTGGCTAGTGAGTTATGTAGGAAGTATTATAATAAAAAAGCATAAAAAATGAAAAAAAAAGAGAAAGATGAGCTTGGATGCCCTTGTTGCCGTGAGTAGAGGAAAGAGAGGAGAAATTTTGTTCATCCATTTTCACTTCTTGGCCGAAAATACTAAGGAAAAGGGGAGGATTTTTGCTTCATGCTTGGTTTAGAAGAGATCTAGAAGGAGATTTGGCTAAATTGCATCAAGATTAAGGTATGTATGAGGTTGTGTTGGGAGTTTCATGCATGTTTTGGTTGCTAACTTGATGTGCATGTTAGCCATGGCTCAAATCTTTGTTATGCCATGGAAATGGTATTTGGCCAAAGTTGTTATGGTGATAAAGCCATTGCATGCTAAGTGTGAAGCTTGATGATAATGCATGCAATGATGGATTGTCTACTCTTGAGTAAGATTTTGAGTTTTCTTTTTGTTTAATCATGATTGAAGTTGAAAAGGGGCATGATTGTCCTATTCGGCCATGATGCATTCATGAGCATGGTTCATGCTTCTTGCATGTTAGTTAAAATTTGTGTTTTGGATGGCTATGGACACCTTGAAATTCGGCCATGCTCATATATGTATATATATGTTTGCACATGATGTTTTGGTTATGAAGTAAGTGATGAATATGTTTGTTTAAAGAAGAAGATGTTGAAGAATGCTTGTGAAATTGCAAGCACATTTGCCTAGCACACATATGAGTGCTTGATGCTATATTATAAGTTTTGAGCTACAATATGCAAAGCATTAACTAGTAAAATGCATGCTGTTTTGTGTGGTATTAAGTGCATAATTGGCCTCAACATGGACATGTATATTCGGCCTAAGGTAGCCTATTGATGGCCTTAGCTTTTCCTTGATGCTCGAATGAATTGTATTGAATTGCTTGATGTAGTATAAAATGTGCATGACCATTGTGTATTCAAGCTAAAGGGTGGCCATATGACCATTTAAACTCCTTGTCATATTCGGCCATAAGCTAGCACAATGAGGTTTTAATAAATTGAATTTGTTTGAATTAGCTCAAGAGCTAAGAGGGCCACAATTGGACAAGGGGAAGGAAAAAGTGATCGAATAGCCGTAAAAGCCGTTCGACAACATCCGAGGTAAGTCCTCAAGAAGTGACCTTAATTGAATTATGTGGAATGAAATATGGATGTATTGATTATTGATTTATGTGTGTATGAGTATTCGAATTCTACCCGGGCTAAGTCCCGAAGGTGATTATGCTAATGATTATAATTGTGTTTGAGCCTTAGTAACGAAAATGAAATATGTATGTCCAATGATTATTGATGTATGTGTGCATGAGAAATTGAATGATATCTGGCTAAGCCCAAGACAATTATGCTGGAAATTATATCCGGTTAAGACCGAAGGCAATTGTGCTAGTGGCTATATCCGGGCTAAGACCAAGGCATTCGTGCGAGTCATTCTATCCGGCTAAGACCAAGGCATTTGTGCACATGCTTATATCCGGTTATATTCGAAGAATCTTGGGCTGGAGGTGAGTGTTGGTTGCTGTAATAAATTCAATTAGTACACTCGAGAAGCCCAAAGAATAAGGTACGTTTATATGTGCATTGGAATGTCGACATGTTTGAGCAACATTCGCTCAATCGACTAATGAATTTCAGTTATTGAATTGATTGATACTTTGTGAAAGTATATAATGATGAAGTGTGAAGTAAGAATGTGTATTAATGAAATGATGCATTTGGCTATGTGAATGTATTGCTGTAATTAGAGTTGATTATATTCCTTGAGACTTACTAAGCATAAAATGCTTACCCGTTGCTTTGGCTCTCTGTTTTATAGATTTCGCTCGATAGTAATCGGATTCGGGATCAATAAAGTCAAAGTCATCCACACTATCAACGCCTCTATTTTGGTATAAATTTTGGTTGAACTTTGAAATGGCATGTATAGGACTACCCTTGTTGGTTTAAAAATGTGGTGATGTATATGTATACGGCCATGCGAAAATGGCTCGTAAAAGGAAGCATGAACTTGGACTATTTTTGGTTTGTATGTATATATATGGTGTCATGATGTGATTATGGATTGGAAATGGGAGTGTTGGTCACATGATCAGCCATTGGTATGGTTAAAATGATCATATATGAACCTATGTATGGCAAGACTAGTTGGTTCATGGAGACTACAAAATAGGTAAGACCTACCTTAAAAACAGATGCTGCCAGCTGCAGTGACGTGAATGTGAAAAATCACCAAAATTTTTAGGAATGGTATTAAACAGTGAATAAGCTATGTAAATGAACCTTGATGAGTCTATTTTCATATGGAAGAAACGAAATGGTCATAGGAGTTACATGTTAAGAGATATTAAAGCTATTGTGAGACAGGGCCAGAACAGTTTCTGGGTCCCCTGTCGCAACTTTAAAAATTTACTATAAATTATCCAGAAAGAATTAGGAGTCGTGCCTTATATTTACAGATTCCATTTTGAGTCTAGTTTCATTAGAAACAAATGGCACCAGTATTAAAGCCCTGTACAGAGAGATATTCAAGTTATAACATGCGAAGGTCAGAGCAGTCGATCCCTGTAACATGGGTGACTTTAACTAATAAACTGTACCAATTGGCCCGACCAAAAATTCTAGAAATAAATCCATGGATGGATATATGAGTCTAAATTCAGGGAAAATTTACGAGACCAGTTTCCGAGTTTTGAAACTCGAGATATGATTTTTAAGGCGACGGTGACGCAGTTTTCCAGCCTGACTGGAAATGTCAAATTGGTGGGCAAAACATGTGAACTTAGCTTGTTAACCCCTCGTGTCCGACACCGGCGATGGTCTCAGGTTCAGGGTGTTATACAATTGGAAGTCTAATGTATGCAATGCATTGCGTTATTGTAACTTGAGATTTCTACCAACGACACTTCTCTAAAAATAAAACTGCCATCTATAAGATTTCCATCGATGACACTTTTTCAAAAATAGGATTGTCATCTATAAAAAATAGATTAGTCAATCTCAACCCTCCATACAAATACGTGTCTTTTTCAACAATCCATCTAACCTTGCCAATTGTAGAAGCGTAGAAAATCCTTCAGAACAAATAAGAAATTGGTAAGGGCTAAGCGGATCATCTTGACATAGTGCTCTTTGTAGGAAAATTATTCTCCAGTAATCCCATTTATGCAAATTTAGTAGGAAACTGATTTGACACAGTACATTATTAATTCAATCCAAGTAGTATTAAGCCTCATATGTACCAGAATGGCTTCGATAAAGTATCATTCTACTCTGTCATATGCCTTACTCATATCCAATTTTAAAGAAAAAGACCCTTTCAATCCACCATGATGGTTTTAAAAGAAAGAAGGACCTCATATGCTAATAAGATATTGTCTAAAATAAGCCTCCTAGGCCCAAAGGCATTCTGTGCAACATCAATATGTTCATTAAGAACCAATCAAAATCGATTTGCTAAAACCTTGGAAATAATTTTAAAAAAGACATTACAAAGACTTATGGGTTGAAAGTTACCCATACTACATGCATTTTCCTTCGGGATCAAAACTATGGTCATACCATTAATCTTATCTGCACTAATCTCTTTGTTCAAAACTCACATGCAATAGATTTTAATGTTTGATTCAGCTATATGCTAAAATTTCTAAAAGAAGACAGTCGAAAAACCATCGAGACTCGATGCTTTAGTAGGATGCACACCTTTAATAGTTTAGAGAATTTCCTCCTCATTGGAAAGTACTAGAAGAGAATTATTCATATATTCTAAAATGCAACGATCAATTCTTGTAAGAAGAAATTATGGATCTCTTTCCCCTTGTGATGTGAACATATCAGTGAAGTAATCCTTTGCTACAACTTACATAGACTTATTGGAATCAACCATCATATCGGCCCAACCCATCTTCCAAACACCTTATCCTATTTATTCTCCTCCTCTGATTGGCAAATAGATGAAATAATGCAGTATTCCAGTCATTGTTCTTAAACCAATTCACTCTTGCTCTTTGTTCCCAATAAGCTTCTTCCTTATCAATCTCCTAATTCATCTTCAACTTCACATCTGTTATTTTCTTGAGGATATCTTCTTCCAAATCCATATTACATAGATCAATAAGCCGATCAGTTAAGGTTCTCTATTTTTTCTTGGACACATTCTTCTTATTTCGAGCCCACAACTATAATCCTTTCCCCAGTAGATTAAATCTAGTCAACACATCACCTATGTTTTTCATCCACAGTTGATGAACCTTGTCTTCGAGTGCTTTTTCCAAAATCCAGCATGCCTCAAAAGTAAAATATATTATTATAATTTTAAATAATAAATTTGAAATATATTTTGACATTATTATTAAAGTTACTATTTGTAAACTTAATGTGATTTATGTAAATCATTTGCTTACATGTAAAATACAAAAATATCAAAATTAACGTCTATGTCAAAAATCGTACCATGCATGCGCGTACTTTATTTTATTTAATATAATAATCTATAAATTAATACATTCATTTAAAATTTTGAGATGAATCTAATATATTATAAATCAATATATTTATTTAAAAATTTGTAATTTGTAACAAATAATGATAAAATTGAATTTTATTATACTTTTTAGGTAAATTGATTTTTGTTGTAACTCTAATAAACTAAGGGATAAATTTGAAGGATAAATAAATAAAGATTAAAACTCCTATTTTTCCAGAAATGATATATTTTGGAAATAATTATAATAAATTTTCATTTTAAAATTATACATTTTACAATTAAATAATATTCGTAATAAATTAATACTTATCCTTTAAAAATTGCCTAAAATTTAAATGCAAAGATGTTTTAATTTCAAAATAATTACATGATAATAAAGTTTTAAATGTATTATTTTGTTATGAATATCTTATTAAGTGGATGTCCATTATGATCAAGATAAATTTTTATGTACTTTAAATTCTAATAGTTATTAGAATTAGATCTCTACTTCTTTTATACTTCTTATGCCTATAAATAATAGAGACTCTGATGAAGCATTGTAATCACCCCTTTTGATCAATAAAGTACATTATCTGTTTCTTTCATGTTTTCTTTGTTCTTTATTCTCCCCCATCTCTCTTTATTTTATAACACGTTATCAGCACGATCTTGCTCAAAGTGATAGTTCCTTTTATCGACGATCAAATTTATCCTCCATGATTTTTAATTTCTTTGACGGCAAGATGCAAAGTTTTTACAGGAAGTTTCTTTTATTTAATGTTTCATATCTGATTATTATTTTTCATTCTTCTTTCATTATATGTTTTCATTATTTTGATTAACTTATTTTACTTTTTGTTCTTAAGGATGGTGAAAGATTTGATATCGTTTTCCATATGAAATCAAGAATATTTTCGAACTATCTCATAGTTTCTAGTGATGAAGATGATGCTAAAAATCTTCAGGTATATTTTACTATGTTTTATTTATTGTTTATTATAATTAGAGACTAATCATGACAACATGCATAGATAGATTTTGATTTGAAATCTCACGCATATTTGCGATGGTAATTATGAAATAAAGAATCTATTGAGATGTTTATAAGTCTATCCTACTAGATTTGTTGCATTCCCCAAAGTGAATATAAACATAAAGAAAATAAAAGATATACTAATGGACCACTAAAAGTGGGAACATAACAATAAATAAGAGAATAATGAGAGTTCTCAAGATAACTCTTTAAAGGATAAAGATAACTTATGTTATCAATATGTGATATGAAATATTATGGCCACATATATGGCGTATGCCCAAATATTTTGTTTCTGTTAATATTCTTTGAGGAATGATATGAAAATGTAGGAATTAATTCTATCATTATAGATAAAAAAATATTTATCTTATTTGGTATTGAAACAAATAAATATTATTCCAATATTTGATATTACAAAATTAGTTGAAAGCTTGAGAAGAACTAATATATCACTATCTAAAAACAAAAAATTTGTGATGGTTAATGCATTACTTTTAAAAGTTATTTTAATGGGTCTCATAATGAGATTGTAAATGAGGAAAAGATTTATTTCATATGAAAAAAAAAGAGGACTGATTTATTAATTTATAATATTTATGATATTCTTTTGTCATCATCCTATTAAAGGGTTGAAAGCAAAATATTTAACTGTGAAAGATCTACTCATGAGCAATAGAATATGATAATTCTATCTAAAGCTTATTATGGTTGGATGCATCTAAAGTTGCAAGTATCTTTTAAAAACTGTGAGTATAACTCTACAGTATTCAGAATAAATTCTCAATTAAAATTATATGGTAAAATATTAGTAATGAGAACTTGCAAGAGAGAAAACTTATGTATGAAAAGTCTTTGGTTATTTACCTGTTTTACACATGGAAAATAAGATCCACTCTCAAAGTTTGCTATTAATAGATTTTTGGGCATTTGAAGATTTTGGCATATTCCTGAAGCGAATACTGCATATAATTATTTGGAAATTATATTTATTGACTTAGTGACATTATAGAATTCTCAATGATTTAGACATTTCCAGTAGTAAATGTCACAATAGTATTTAATATGGATAAAAAATAAAAAGAATGACAATAAAATCATTAATTTGTTACAATTTAGTAAAATTGAAACACATGTTAAAGTAAACCAGAAGTTTACTAATACAAATGCATTTACTACTTGGCATGACCAGTTAGACTATCCTAGATCGTATATGATGCAAAAATTAATTGAGAATTCATAAGGACATCCATTAAAGAACCTGAAGATTCTTTAATTTAAAGAATTCTCACTTTTTGCTTGTTCTCAATAAAAATTAGTTCTTAGAAACTCACTGGCTAAAGTTGAGATTTAATGTCTTACATTTCTTAAATGAATATGGGCCCATTCATCCACCATATGGATGGTTTTGATATTATATGATTTTGGTAGATACATCTACAAAATAATCACATGAGTTATCAACTCGCAACCTGTCGTTTGCAAGATTGCTTGTTTAAATGATTAATTTCAGATTATGCAATTAAAACAATCCATCTTACTAATGTTGGTGAGTTTACATCCCAAGTTTTCAATGATTATTGTAGTCAATTAGGATAAAATTTGAACACTCTGTAGCTCATGTTCACACACAAAATGATTTAGCTGAATTGTTTAACAAATGCCTCCAACTAATAGCTAAATCATTACTTATGAGAACAAAACTTTCTATTTCAACATGAGATTGTATTGATTTACATGTTGTACGCATCAAGCCAATAAATTATAAATATTCCCTATTACAATTTATTTTTGGTCAAAGTTAAATATTTCCCATCTTAAAATTTTTGGATGTGCGGCATATGTTCCAACTGCTTCACCACAACGCAAAAAGATGTTTCATAATAAGAGATTGGGAATGTATATTTATATGATTATCCTTATAATATTTTTGAGCTATTAATGTGAGATTTAATTATGACATGAGTTGTTAGTTTTCCCAACATTAGGGGGAAAGAAATAATAACTTATAATGAGTTAGGGGGAGAGTAATTTAAACTAGAAGTTCAATAAGGATAACTCATTACAAGTTAACTATTAGATGTATTTACAAACTTAATAAAAATAACCAAGTGTTATATAGATTGATCAGTTCCAAAGATGAAAAATTCTTCTAGATGGTCATATAGTGGAGGCGGGTGCTCTAGAAGAGGCCCAAGACATAACTAATATGTAACAACCCGTTTTTAGGGTTAATCAGAACAGTGGTTTCGGGGCCACTAAATCCGATGAGTAGGTTTGTAAATATTATATTTAATATTTATGAGTTAATTGTGAGTTTAAAAAAGGTTTTTGATATTGTGATTTTTGTTTTATAAGCGATTTATTAAGCTCAAGTGGTATGACCCTAAGGTCAAGTGAGTTTAGAAAATGAGGTATCGAGACCTCATTTCTATAAACTGAGTCGTAAATATTTTATAAATATTTACGAATTGTAATAAGATGATATTAAAGTTTCGTTGAAAAATTTTATTGTTTTGATAGTTAATTAAGCAAAAAGGACTAAATCGCATAAGCGTAAAAGTTGTGTTCTATAAGTTAAAGATATTAAATAGCTATGGAATTAAATAGTGGGAGTCCTTAAGTGGTAATTATTCCATAATTGTTGATAGTGGAATTCCATGGCTTGGTATAATGGAAATTATTAATGTATATTAAGGTTAAATATGGTATTTGGTAATTATAATAAAATAAAATAAAACAAAAGCCAAATTACATGCTATCATCTTCATCAATAGCGAATGTGAGAAAGAAAATAAGGTTCTCAAAGCTTTGAAGGTTCGCCATGGTTGTTCATGCATGTAAGTCCATGTCGTCTCGATTTTAATAATTTTTACGTTTTTGAGATCGTTGCTTCGTAATCTAGCTGGCCTGTACCTCTAATTTTAAATTTGTTAAAGTATTTGGATGATGCCATTATTGAATGTTTGAGTATCTTGTTGTTTGATGATGAGTAATAAATCTTTGATGTTTGATTTTCATGATTGATTAAGTGATTTTTGATAAAAATGTGTATTAAGGACTAAATTTAGAAATTTGTAAATTGAGGGTCAAACGTGAAATAAATAAAAGAAATGGGTTGCTAGAGACTTAAGGTAAATTCAGCCTAACATGGGTTTGATGAAATTTTGAGTAATTTGTGTTATTTTGAAATAGGGATTAAATTGTAAAAATATGAAATGTTAGGGGATAAAATGCAAAATGCCCAAATTATGTGTCTTTAGATAAAATTTAATGAAATGTTGAATAAGTGAGTTAATTTTGATATTAATTAGATTGGCAAAAGAAGAATTGGATTTGGATCGGGGAAAATCAAAATGGTCGATTAGTCGTCTCGTTAGATTATCGTCTTAGAGGTAAGTCCTTAAGTAATTATATTTGATTTGCTCTGGCGCTTAAGATTATATAATATGATAAGTAATTATTTGACGTTTAGAAGTTCGATTTGCAATAAGTATATTAAATTTGGCTATAAAGCCGAATATGAAATGGATGATTTATGTATATAATGTGGCGAATGACTATTAAGTGATGATGTGAAAGTGAGTAATATGTGTATACAATTTTATTGTACTTGTTTGTATAAATTGAAGGTGAATTGAATGGTATATATGTGGTGACAGAATAGCTATTATGAAACAAAGTCAAAGAATGGGATATTTGTATAATAGATGAATTGTGACTATTGTTCCTACTTGATCGAGGTTGTGTGTGAAATAATTTGTGAATATGGCATATAGTCGAATGGTTATTAAAAGTGAAACCGGGATAATGAAAAGATTATGTGTTCCTTGTGTATGATTATTGAACCGAAGTTAAAAGGTAGGTGTACATTTTGTGCTTATATTGAATGAAGCAATTAAATTGTTAATGTGAAATATTATGTGAAATGCGTTAACATGTGAATAAATATGCAAGACACTGGAAATGTATCAAGGGCTAAAGTCCCATGAGCTTCGTCTTTGAAATGTATCCGGGCTAAAGTCCCATGAGCTTCGTCTTTGGAAATATATCCGGGACAAAGTCTCATGAGCTTCGTCTTTGAAATGTATCCGGCTAAAGTCCCTGAGCTTCGTCTTTGAAATATATCCGGCCAAAGTCCCACAGAGCTTCGTCTTTGAAATGTATCCGGCTAAAGTCCATGAGCTTCGTCTTTGAAATGTATCCGCCAAAGTCCATGAGCTTCGTCTTTGAAATGTATCAGGTTAAAGTCCATGAGCTTTGTGCTGATAATATAATTTCGGGTTTTATACCTAGTAGGCCAAGTGCCGATGAATTTAATAAAGTATACAATTACAAGATCCTACACTAAGTTGACAAATTGAAAGTGCATTACATATTAAGTTGGCGGTATGTATCATGTACTCGTATGCGATTTTGATTTGAATTAAATTATAAATATATATAAAGTGATGCATCTGTGAATAAGTGTTATGACTATAAATGTGATTGTGATATATTAGGTAAATATGTGAAGTTATGTGAAGTGATTCTATGTTTATATTCAAATATAAACACTTGGTCCTTAATGGAAAGGTTTGTGGAAGTATATGATTTTATTTTTAGGTGATTACGATCTTGGAAAATTAAATGCGAATATGATATTGTATTTCATTCGTTTCAATTGAACTAAAGCTGATAGTGAAGCATTTTAATGCCTATGTTATATGAGTTCGATCTTGAATGACATGATATACATGTTTAGATAATTTGAATGCAAGGAATGTGTGAAAGAGCAAATTTGTAATAAATCTGCTTGGGAAAGAAGCGTATCGTGATTTTGGAAAATCACCATAAATTGTGGAAATTGAATTAGAAGCTGAATAAATTATGAAATTAAAGCTTAATGAGTCTAGTTTCTTATAAAAGAAACCGTGTAAGCAAAAGAATTTTAGAGATATTTGAAGTGGAGTGAGACAGAGTCAAAATGACTTTGAAATCCCCTGTTCTGTCTTTAGAAAATTATTTTAAATTGTACAATGATGATTATAAGATAAAATTTATATTCTTAGACTCCTTAATGAGTCTGGTTTCAAATGAAGTAAACGATAACATATTTCGAATTCTGTGTAATGAGAAAATTGATTTGTAGTGAAGAGTGGTCAGAATAGTCAAATAGTGAAATAGGGGAAACTTCAATAAAAATCTGGTATTGATTGGTCAAACCAAAAATTCTGAAAATTTTATGGATGGAAGATATATAAGTCTATTTTCAGGAAAAATTAACGGTACTTTATTTGGAGTTTCTTATCTCCAGTTATAAATAATTTAGTGACTGTTGCTCAGGAAAATAGCTTGTAGTGAATTTGTGATTTTGTTGCAAACATGGTTAAAACTAGTTAATGAGATACTTTTCGAGTTCTTATGATCTTATTTGTGATTTCAATATTTGGTTTTAATTGAGTTCAGTAAGTGAGGTGAATTTGCTAAATATGCATTATGTTCATGGATACTTGGCCGAAATGGCAATTACCTAGGAATGATTTCTTGAAAATTTGAAATAATCGATCTATAAGTAAATTAATTGTTTGCATTGCTTAAAACTTACTAAGCATTGAAGCTTACTCGTGTTCTCTTTTCCATTCCTTATAGGTTTATCCTTTAGTTCGAGTTGGAAGAGCGGAGATATCATCACACTACTAGAGTCATTATGTGAGTTGAGAAGATGGTATATCATCATGATTTAAGGCATGTATAGGATAGACTATAGGTAGAATGATATTTTGAATTTGTATACATTATAGCCATGCGAAGATGGCTCGCTTATTTTGTTTAGAGAAGCCTTATAATTGAACTAATGTGTTGAAATGTTTTAGTTATAACTTGATAGTAGTTAATTTGTTATTAGATATTCGGTTATGTTTTGATAGTTAGTCATTTTGGAAATTTATAAGAGCTCTTATGAAAAAGTCAATAAGACAGGTTGCATTGTTGATAATTTATGTCTGGTAAATATCTTTCACCTTATAGAAGTTTTGTTCAGTCAAGTAATACTTCATAACCTTATTCCGGCAACGGATACGGGTTAGGAGTGTTACATTTAGTGGTATTAGAGCTATGGTTTTGTCGATTCTCGGACTAACCTAGCGTATGTAAGTCTAGCTATACATGCCATATTACTACTCGTGATAGTGTGACATCTCCCGGCTCTAACGAAATTGTTTTGTAAGACAGCTATGCTTTCCAACCGAGCTAATTCTGATAGTACAGAATGTTATACTCAGACGTTTGAGTGAAAATGTGTTGGTGATGAGTTGAAACTCATAAAAGGTATGATACAGAATGCATGATATTCTGCTATTGATAAATGTTATAATTATATGAGTATATGAGTTGTGATGTTGGGTAAATGATGGTTGTGTGAATATTTTGACTTAGAATTTATGATTTGATTTAGTGTATGTGTAATATCCTGATTTTGGCCTAGTCGGAATAGTGGTTTCGTGACCACAAAATTCGAGATAGAAATAATTATTTTATGATTATTTTTAGGTCTATGATATGATTGCATGATTGTGTGAAATTTTCGTGAAGAAATTTTATGCATAAAGTGCTTAAATTGAAATTAGGGACTAAATCGAATAATTTGTAAAATTTGCATTCTAGAAGTTTCTAGTATGAAATTGTTTTGAAATATTAATTAGGAGGTCTTAAATAGAAATTTTACCAATTTCTAAGTCTATGGACAAAAATTGGACACGGATGGAATTTTTGGAAAGTTTAGTAGTAAGGGCATTTTGGTCATTTAGGGGTAAAATGAATTAAAATACAAAATTAAAAGCCAATTTGCTCATCTTCAACCCCATGGCCGAATATAGCAAGGAGAAACCATGGCTAGGGTTTTCAAGCTTCCAAGCTCGATTGTAAGTCCGTTCTAGCCTCGTTATTAATGATTTTTACGTTTTGGAGTCCGTAGCTCGATTTAGCTTATGCTAGCAATAATTTAACCTAGGGTTTATATTTGGAAAAATACCCATAGGTGAAATTTGTGTATTTTGGTGTTTTATGATAGAATATGAGGTTTTAAATTATGTTAGACAACTTGTGCTACTCGTTTTTAAGCGAAAACTAGCAAAAGGGCTTAATCGGTAAAAATACCTAATAGTCATAAGTACATGTTAGAGTGAGAATTTGATGTTGCCATAGAATGGAAAAATGATCATCATGTCATAAAACATAATAAAATAGGCTGAAGTTTAATTTACGAGCTTTGGGGCAAAAGTGTAAATATGCAAAAGTTTAGGGGCAAAACTATAATTTTGCCAAAATATGATTTTGGGTCAATTTGAATAATGTGAGTCCTAATTAGACTATATTTTAAATAATAGAGCAAGGAAAACTAAATTCGGGCTAAAATGGGGAAAATACCAAGTTGTGGACGAAATGGTAAAAGTAGCCATTTTCGCATACGAGGTAAGTTCATGTGTAAATGTAGTAACATAATTGTCATTTTAAGCAATTTAATGTTGTTTATATGATATGATGCTGATTATTATCATGAAATATTATGCTTTGTGGTTATTGTTGAATAATATGTAATTATGTGAATTACTTGATGAGTATGAACTATCACCGAAGTATCAATTTTGATATTCCGTGGAAGATGGCAAAGATGTGTGATCGAGGAAAATGCCCGTTTGAACCTTAGGAATAGATTAGGATACAAGTGACATGTCACTAGGATATTTGGGCATCCGAACTCGTTGAGTTGAGTCCGAGTTCACTTATGGATGCGAATGTCCGAACTCGTTGAGTTGAGTCCGAGTTCGAGAGATGTAACTAGGCATCCGAGCTCGTTGAGTTGAGTCCGAGTTCACTTATGGATGCGAACGCCCGAGCTCGTTGATTTGTGTCCGAGTTCACTTATGGGCGGGTTACATGGTAGCTTGGCTACATATGTGCACTTATGTGCAAACTTTCCATGTATCCGAATTATATTCCGATGTGTTCAACGGGTAAAATTCTACTCAAATGGAGGAATACTCGAGATGAAAGGGACGTATTGGTAAGTGTTGTGAAATGAATAATTTGAACAGGTATGTACTTAACCCTCGGGTTGAAAACTCGATATAACAACAATATGGTAAGATGATAAATGAAAATGTGATATGAATGTCTCGGTGATGATTATGCAAATGATGTTTTATGTTTGCTTATATAGTTGTGTTACTTGCTATTTGCATGTGAGCTTACTAAGCATTTATGCTTACTTCCTCCTTTTCATTCCTTGTAGTGTTGACAAGCCAGCTCGGAAATCGGGAACGGTCGGAGGCATGCTCACACTATATACGTATACCATCTTGGCATAATGGCTTGCATATTTTGAGTATGGCATGTATAGCATTATAATCATTTTGTATATATGGTCTTATGATATGGTTATTGAGTGGTATGGAAATGCTTGGTAATGATTAGCCATTAGAATGGCTAATCATGATCATATTTGGTGTTATGTATGCTAAATTACTAGCTAATCCATGGAAAACATGAAATAGGTAAAATTTACCATAAAATAGATTCAGACAGCAGCAGTGATGTGAGTTTGAAAAATCATTAAAAATAGTATAGATACAATTAGATGGTGAATAAAATATGGAATTGAAGAATTATGAGTCTATTTTGATATGGATGGAACAAAATAGGTATATGAATTATATTTTATGAGATGTTTAAATTTTTGTGAAATAGGGCCAGAGCGATTTCTGGATCCCCTGTTTTGACTTTGGAAATTCACCATAAATTTTTCAAAGATAATTAGAAGTCATGATTTATATTTACAGATTCCATATTGAGTCTAGTTTTATTAGAAACAAACGGCATAGTCATTGAAACTCTGTACAGGGAGATATCTAATTTGAAATGCACAGAGGTCAGAGTAGTCGAACCCTGAAACAGGGGAGAATTTAACTAATAAACTGTACTAATTGGCTTGACCAAAAATTCTATAAAAAAAATTAGTAAATAGATATATGAGTCTAGTTTCAGGAAAAATTTATAGAATTGAATTTCTAGTTTCGTAACTCGAGATATGAATTTTTAAGCGACTATGACGCAGATTGTTAGCTTGACTGAAAATTTTAAAAATAAATTGTTTGAGCTGTTTAAGTAATGAATTAAGTCTGTTAACACCTCGTGTTCGACTCCGGCGAAGGTCTCGGGTACAAGGCATTACATTTGGTGGTATCAGAGCAGGTTTAGTCGGTTCTCGGACTAACCTAGCATGTGTAAAAGTTTAGCTATACATGCCACTGATCTGTGATAGTGTGATGTCTTCCGACGCGTATGAGTACCGTATTATTTAGGCAGGTACTCTCCAACCGAGCTGCTTGACCATGTTCAATGTTATGTGAAGGTATTTGAGTAAAATTATGATTATGATAAGTCTCGGTTCAGAAAATTATGAATAAAAGTTTATGATACATATGTGATAAATATCCATATTTGCTTAATGCTCATACGATGTAGTATATGTGGCTTACTTGATAAGATGAACGGAATAAATAGAAAGTAGTAGAGGTATGAATAAAGGTCATAATATCATGATACGAATGAAAATGTCCTTGTCTTGATTGGACGTTGAATGTTGATGAATGTTAATGATATACAATTTTTATGAGATAAAGGATTATAATGAAATAAACTTATCTATGTTAAATTGTTGGACTGAATTATATGATTGTAATGATATGTACATGATGATGCACGAAATGAAAGTTGTGATTGTGATGCAAATATCTATGTTTGTTTGGCCTTATATGATGTCATGAGCATGAACTAATTTAATTAAATGAATGGATAAGTAAAGCTATCTAGAAAACATAGAATGTATGCATAAGTATATTGTCTAAATGGGACAATAGGAAAATTGGTGTAAGCCAACATGAATGTTGCATTACTGAATGAATGACATGATTTTGATGATGTTGCTATGATGATGGAAGTTGTGTCATATGTGTATGTATAAGAAAGTCGAGTCGGAGGTCCTACAACCCTCCCCTTACAAGTGGTACTTATAATGGAATTTCATGAGATTTGTATTGAATAAGTTTCGGTTGAGAAACCAAAGAGTTCGATGATAGAATAATTATATGTATGATCAGAGATTGAAAATGAGCTGATAAGTAAAGTCGAGTCGATAAAGTATCGGATTGATATAAAGATTATTGGAATTATGCCTTTGTTCGAGTTAGAGAAGGAAATTCTCTTTGGTAAATCGAATTACTCAGGTGCAAGGTCGAGAAAAGTGTAAATAAAAAATTTATTCAGAATTGACCTTCTTTAGTGAATGGTTTAATATGAAATTTGTGATGGCGAACTAGTTGGGAAATGATATTTGAAATGTGAACTATTTGAGTGTGACGATTATGGTGGACAGATTTAGATCTCTCACTCTTTTGAGATGTTCTATGTGTTTACCGTTCTCGAAATATTTCTATGGCTATTGATCTTCGAAGAAATTCTTGTTATATGGGAATGTCTTCTAATTACGGTGTTGGATGAAAGCATTGGTAGTCTGACTGGTTTATAATTTATATTGCTCTATTTCATCGGGTATTCTATTTCATTTAAATCGTCTGATAAGAATTGATGAGAGAATATGTAAGATATTATGTTTCTGTTTCTTCTACTTGATGCTTCATCTGATATATATGTATGGGAAGATATATTGTTCTTGTTATATTTGATTCTAGTGGGATTAAATGATGTTTTCTTTTGGACTTTCTTTCTTTGAAGAATTATCGGGGTATTCTGTATTTTCTCTATGAGTTTGGTTTTCGATTCTCTGGCATAGTATCATATCTTGGGTTTCTTTATCCTGGATCTCTTTATTCTGGATTTCTTTATTCTGGGTTTCTCTATCTTGGATTTCTTTATTCGGTTTTCTTGTTATCTTTGTTCCATAATTTTTCAATTAAGACTCATGTTCGAAGTGCGTTCTTCAACTCGTGATAATCATGTCAAATATGACTATACTTCTAATTTGATCTTGGTAATGTGGTGATTTTAGTATTGGGATTTTTTCTAATTTCTATATAAGGATTTGACATCAGTAAAGGCATAGGTGATAAAAGTGCGAGTTTCAGTCGGTTTGGTGAATTATTTATTTGAAAGATTTCATGTGACAATTATGCCAGGATTATTTTTTCAAGTCTGATAATATAATTTCATTTTTGTACGGATAAAAGAGTAAATAGTCTGAACGAGAAGTGTATATTTATTAGAAAGAGTTGGATATTAGTTAAAATCACTACGAATGATAAGGTTTTCATCTTGTGAAAGCTGAAAAGTTTATTACATGTTGACAAAGTTTGGATAGATGAGAATATTGGTAACCGAAGCGTCTGAACTAGACTAGTCTACATTGAGTAAAGACTTCCTGACTTTCAGTAATGTACTGTTGTATGAATTGTGATGTGTTTCAAGACAGTGAGGTAATGTGATAGTTTAGAGCATTCGATGTTACATAAAATCGGAGTTGTTAAAGGGGTTAAAGTCGAACATTGGGATTTATCAAAATTATCCTTGTCAGTGTTGATATTGGGATGGAAATGAGAAGGATTATTCTTGAGGCCATATCAGAAATATTTCCATGGCGGAAAGAGGAAAATGTGATGTATCCTATTGTTAAATGTTTGGCGAGATCTATAAATCATATATGTATTGAATGAATTCCTACTCATCAGATTCATGGAATTTCAGGTCTCTTTGATTGTTGGATTTCTTGGAATTCTGGTCTCCATTAAATCAAGTTGAGATCTAGGTTTTATGTCATGATTTCATGGGAAACTGAGAAGGGTTGAAAATTTAAGAACAGTTGAGAGTTGAGACTGTAAGCTTTCAGATCATATGAGAAATTAAAGAGATGTATTGGAGGTACAGCCTAAGTGAAAGTTCTAAGGCACCGAATATGAGATTAAAAGTGAAGACCACTTTTCTGGTAAGATTTTTGGGGACGAAAATCCCTAAAGGGGGGAGAATTGTAATATCCTGATTTTGGCCTAGTCGGAATAGTGGTTTCGTGACCACAAAATTCGAGATAGAAATAATTATTTTATGATTATTTTTAGGTCTATGATATGATTGCATGATTGTGTGAAATTTTCGTGAAGAAATTTTATGCATAAAGTGCTTAAATTGAAATTAGGGACTAAATCGAATAATTTGTAAAATTTGCATTCTAGAAGTTTCTAGTATGAAATTGTTTTGAAATATTAATTAGGAGGTCTTAAATAGAAATTTTACCAATTTCTAAGTCTATGGACAAAAATTGGACACGGATGGAATTTTGGAAAGTTTAGTAGTAAGGGCATTTTGGTCATTTAGGGTAAAATGAATTAAAATACAAAATTAAAAGCCAATTTTGCTCATCTTCAACCCCATGGCCGAATATAGCAAGGAGAAACCATGGCTAGGGTTTTTCAAGCTTCCAAGCTCGATTGTAAGTCCGTTCTAGCCTCGTTATTAATGATTTTTACGTTTTTGGAGTCCCGGTAGCTCGATTTAGCTTATGCTAGCAATAATTTAACCTAGGGTTTATATTTGGAAAAATACCCATAGGTGAAATTTGTGTATTTTGGTGTTTTATGATAGAATATGAGGTTTTAAATTATGTTAGACAACTTGTGCTACTCGTTTTCAAGCGAAAACTAGCAAAAGGGCTTAATCGGTAAAAATACCTAATAGTCATAAGTACATGTTAGAGTGAGAATTTGATGTTTCCATAGAAGGGAAAAATGATCAACATGTCATAAAACATAATGAAATAGGCTGAAGTTTAATTTACGAGCTTTGGGGCAAAAGTGTAAATATGCAAAAGTTTAGGGGCAAAACTATAATTTTGCCAAAATATGATTTTGGGTCAATTTGAATAATGTGAGTCCTAATTATACTATATTTTAAATAATAGAGCAAGGAAAACTAAATTGGGCTAAAATGGGAAAATACCAAGTTGTGGACGAAATGGTAAAAGTAGCCATTTTAGCATACGAGGTAAGTTCATGTGTAAATGTAGTAACATAATTGTCATTTTAAGCAATTTCTTGTTGTTTATATGATATGATGCTGATTATTATCATGAAATATTATGCTTTGTGGTTATTGTTGAATAATATGTAATTATGTGAATTACTTGATGAGTATGAACTATCATAGAAGTATCAATTCGATATTCCGTGGAAGATGGCAAAGATGTGTGATCGAGGAAAAGCGCCGTTTAAACCTTAGGAATAGATTAGGATACAAGTGACATGTCACTAGGATATTTGGGCATCCGAACTCGTTGAGTTGAGTCCGAGTTTGAGAGATGTAACTAGGCATCCGAGCTCGTTGAGTTGAGTCCGAGTTCACTTATGGATCTGACGCCGAGCTTGTTGAGTTGAGTCAGGAGTTCACTTATGGGCGGGTTACATGGTAGCTTGGCTACATATGTGGCACTTATGTGCAAACTTTCCATTTATCCGAATTATATTCCGATGTGTTCAACAGGTAAAATTCTACTCAAATGGAGGAATACTCGAGATGAAAGGGATGTATTGGTAAGTGTTGTGAAATGAATAATTTGAGCAGTATGTACTTAACCCTCGGGTTGAAAACTTCGATATAACAACAATATGGTAAGATGATAAATGAAAATGTGATATGAATGTCTCGGTGATGATTATGCAAATGATGTTTTATGTTTGCTTATATAGTTGTGTTACTTGCTATTTGCATGTGAGCTTACTAAGCATTTATGCTTACTTCCTCCTTTTCATTCCTTGTAGTGTTGACAAGCCAGCTCGGAAATCGGGAACGGTCGGAGGCATGCTCACACTATATACGTATACCATCTTGGCATAATGGCTTGCATATTTTGAGTATGGCATGTATAGCATTATAATCATTTTGTATATATGGTCTTATGATATGGTTATTGAGTGGTATGGAAATGCTTGGTAATGATTAGCCATTGGAATGGCTAATCATGATCATATTTGGTGTTATGTATGCTAAATTACTAGCTAATCCATGGAAAACATGAAATAGGTAAAATTTACCATAAAATAGATTCAGACAGCAGCAGTGACGTGAGTTTGAAAAATCATTAAAAATAGTAGAGATACAATTAGATGGTGAATAAAATATGGAATTGAAGAATTATGAGTCTATTTTGATATGGATGGAACAAAATAGGTATATGAGTTATATTTTATGAGATGTTTAAATTTTTGTGAAACAGAGCCAGAGCAATTTCTGGATCCCCTGTTTTGACTTTGGAAATTCACCATAAATTTTTCAAAGATAATTAGAAGTCATAATTTATATTTAAAGATTCCTTATTGAGTCTAGTTTTATTAGAAACAAACGGCATAGTCATTGAAACTCTGTACAGGGGAATATCTGATTCGTAATACACAGAGGTCAGAGCAGTCGAACCCTGAAATAGGGGAGACTTTAACTAATAAACTGTACTAATTGTCTTGACCAAAAATTCTATAAAAAAATTAGTAAATAGATATATGAGTCTAGTTTCAGGGAAAATTTACGGAATTGAATTTCTAATTTCGTAACTCGAGATATGAATTTTTAAGCGACTATGACGCAGATTGTTAGCTTGACTGAAAATTTTAAAAATAAATTGTTTGAGCTGTTTAAGTAATGAATTAAGTCTGTTAACACCTCGTGTTCGACTCCGGCGAAGGTCTCGGGTACGGGGCATTACAGTATGATCTATGTGTTAAGTACCAAGTGATCATAAGTAAATGATTGCTAGATGTTTGAGAATGCGGAATTAGTAATGAAATATTCGTTCATAATAGTATGTGTGATGTGCATGCTTACGTAAGTGTTAAAATTGTTGTCTTTACAACCCTCACCCCCTCATCGGTAAAGCATTGTAATGAGATCCATACTATATGGATTAAATACGCTTACGAGTGTGAAAATTATAGAGTTTCGTGGTTGAAAGATTAGTATTGTGATCATATAAGAGAATGAGTCCGTAAGTGAAGACAGTAACAGAAAAGATATTGGATCATGTTGAAGACCATTCGTTATATGCCAATTCACTATTAAAGAAGAAGTTGAATTCAATGAGATGAAAGTATTCAGGTATGATGTCTAAAGAACGTATTAACTGGAAGTTTTTCTAAATTGATTTCTGTTAGTAATGGGATATTGTGAAATCAGTGATGATAGAATTAGACAGTAGGATAATGTTTGAATTGAAATGATAGCTGAGTGCAGTGGTTATAGTCGGGTAGTTACTACGTTTTCGTAACCCGTAATGTGTTTCTTATATATATGGTGTGATGATACAAATAAGATCCTTTATCTATAGTATCTCTTACAGAAGTAGAAGCTCAGCTTGTTGTGATGTATAGCAAAGAGCAGATCATAATCTTAGCTCATGAGATTGAAAAGTTGAGAAATCTGAGGCTAGGTGAGAAATTGATGAGCCTTGTGAAAGTAAATCTAATTTATATCCTGGTAAGATTTTCGAGGACGAAAATCCCTAAGGGGGGAGAGTTGTAACAACCCGTTTTTAGGGTTAATCAGAACAGTGGTTTCGGGGCCACTAAATTCGATGAGTAGGTTTGTAAATATTATATTTAATATTTATGAGTTCATTGTGAGTTTAAAAAAGGTTTTTGATATTGTGATTTTTGTTTTATAAGCGATTTATTAAGCTCAAGTGGTATGACCCTAAGGTCAAGTGGGTTTAGAAAATGAGGTATCGAGACCTCATTTCTATAAACCGAGTAGTAAATATTTTTATAAATATTTACGGAGTGGCAATAAGATGATATTAAAGCTTCGTTGAAAAATTTTATTATTTTGATAGTTAATTAAGCAAAAAGGACTAAATCGCGCAAAGCGTAAAAGTTGTGTTCTATAAGTTAAAGATATTAAATAGCTATGGAATTAAATAGTGGGAGTCCTTAAGTGGTAATTATTCCATAATTGTTGATAGTGGAATTCCATGGCTTGGTATAATGGAAATTATTAATGTATATTAAGGTTAAATATGGTATTTGGTAATTATAATAAAATAAAATAAAACAAAAGCCAAATTACATGCTATCATCTTCATCAATAGCCGAATGTGAGAAAGAAAATAAGGTTCTCAAAGCTTTGAAGGTTCGGCCATGGTTGTTCATGCATGTAAGTCCATGTCGTCTCGGTTTTTAATAATTTTTACGTTTTTGAGATCGTTGCTTCGTAATCTAGTTGGCCCGTACCTCTAATTTTAAAATTGTTAAAGTATTTGGATGATGCCATTATTGAATGTTTGAGTATCTTGTTGTTTGATGATGAGTAATAAATCTGATGTTTGATTTTCATGATTGATTAAGTGATTTTTGATAAAAATGTGTATTAAGAACTAAATTTAGAAATTTGTAAATTGAGGGGTCAAAACGTGAAATAAATAAAAGAAATGGGTTGCTAGAGACTAAGGTAAATTCGGCCTAACATGTGTTTGATGAAATTTTGAGTAATTTGTGTTATTTTGAAATAGGGATTAAATTGTAAAAATGTGAAATGTTAGGGGATAAAATGCAAAATGCCCAAATTATGTGTCTTTAGATAAAATTTAATGAAATGTTGAATAAGTGAGTTAATTTTGATATTAATTAGATTGGCAAAAGAAGAATTCGGATTTGGATCGGGGGGAAAATCAAAATGGTCGATTAGTCGTCTCATTCCGGTTATCGTCTTCCGAGGTAAGTCCTTAAGTAATTATATTTGATTTGCTGCGCGCTTAAGATTATATAATATGATAAGTAATTATTTGACGTTTACAAGTTCGATTTGCAATAAGTATATTGAATTTCGGCTATAAAGCTGAATATGAAATGGATGATTTATGTATATAATGTGGCCGAATGACTATTAAGTAATGATGTGAAAGTGTGTAATATGTGTATACAATTTTATTGTACTTGTTTGTATAAAGTCGAAGGTGAATTGAATGGTATATATGTGGTGACAGAATAGCTATTATGAAACAAAGTCAAAGAATGGGATATTTGTATAATAGATGAATTGTGACTATTGTTCCTACTTGATCGAGGTTGTGTGTGAAATAATTTGTGAATATGGCATATAGTCGAATGGTTATTAAAAGTGAAACCAGGATAATGAAAAGATTATGTGTTCCTTGTGTATGATTATTGAACCGAAGTTAAAAGGTAGGTGTACATTTTGTGCTTATATTGAATGAAGCAATTAAATTATTAATGTGAAATATTATGTGAAATGCGTTAACATGTGAATAAATATGCAAGACACTTTGAAATGTATTAGGGCTAAAGTCCATGAGCTTCGTCTTTGAAATATATCCGGCCAAAGTCCCACAGCTTCGTCTTTGAAATGTATCCGGGCTAAAGTCCCGTAAAGGCTTCGTCTTTGGAAATATATCGGGGCCAAAGTCCTACGAGGCTTCGTCTTTGAAATGTATCCGGCTAAAGTCCGTAGGGTTCGTCTTGGCAATGTATCCGGGCCAAAGTCCCATGAGCCGTCTTTGAAATGTATTGGGTTAAAGTCCCGAGCTTTGTGCTGATAATATAATTTGGGTTTTATACCTAGTAGGCCAAGTGCCGATGAATTTGATAAAAGTATACAATTACAAGATCCTACACTAAGTTGACAAATTGAAAGTGCATTACATATTAAGTTGGCGGTATGTATCATGTACTCGTATGCGATTTTGATTTGAATTAAATTATAAATATATATAAAGTGATGCATCTGTGAATAAGTGTTATGACTATAAATGTGATTGTGATATATTCGGTAAATATGTGAAGTTATGTGAAATGATTCTATGTTTATATTCAAATATAAACACTTGGTCCTTAATGGAAAGGTTTGTGGAAGTATATGATTTTATTTTAGGTGATTACGATCTTGGAAAATTAAATGTGATTATGATATTGTATTTCATTCGTTTCAATTGAACTAAAGCTGATAGTGAAGCATTTTAATTCCTATGTTATATGAGTTCGATCTTGAATGACATGATATACATGTTTAGATAATTTGAATGCAAGGAATGTGTGAAAGAGCAAATTTGTAATAAATCTGCTTGGGACAGCAACTGTAGTGTGATTTTGGAAAATCACCATAAATTGTGGAAATTGAATTAGAAGCTGAATAAATTATGAAATTAAATCTTAATGAGTGTAGTTTCTTATAAAAGAAACCATGTAAGCAAAAGAATTTTAGATAATGAGATATTTGAAGTGGAGTGAGACAGAGTCAAAATGACTTTGAAATCCTCTGTTCTGTCTTTAGAAAATTATTATAAATTGTAAAATGATGATTATAAGATAAAATTTATATTCTTAGACTCCTTAATGAGTCTAGTTTCAAATGAAGTAAACGATAACATATTTCGAATTCTGTGTAATGAGAAAATTGATTTGTAGTGAAGAGTGGTCAGAATAGTCAAACAGTGAAACAGGGGAAACTTCAATAAAAATCTGGTATTGATTGGTCAAACCAAAAATTCTAAAAATTTTATGGATGGAAGATATATAAGTCTATTTTCAGGAAAAATTAACAGAACTTTATTTGGAGTTTCATATCTCCAGTTATAAATAATTTAGTGACTGTTGCTCAGGAAAACAACTTGTAGTGAATTTGTGATTTTGTTGCAAACATGGTTAAAACTAGTTAATGAGATACTTTTCGAGTTCTTATGATCTTATTTGTGATTTCAATATTTGGTTTTAATTGAGTTCAGATTCAAGTGAGGTGAATTTGCTAAATATGCATTATGTTCATGGATACTTGGCCGAAATAGCAATTACCTAGGAATGATTTCTTGAAAATTTGAAATAATCGATCTATAAGTAAATTAATTGTTTGCATTGCTTAAAACTTACTAAGCATTGAAGCTTACTCCGCGTTCTCTTTTCCATTCCTTATAGGTTTATCCTTTAGTTCGAGTTGGAAGAGCCGGAGATATCATCACACTACCGAGTCATTATATGAGTTGAGAAGATGGTATATCATCATGATTTAAGGCATGTATGGGATAGACTATAGGTAGAATGATATTTTGACTTTGTATACATTATAGCCATGCGAAGATGGCTCGCTTATTTTGTTTAGAGAAGCCTTATAATTGAACTAATGTGTTGAAATGTTTTAGTTATAACTTGATAGTAGTTAATTTGTTATTAGATATTCGGTTATGTTTTGATAGTTAGTCATTTTGGAAATTTATAAGAGCTCTTATGAAATAATCAATGAGACAGGTTGCATTGTTGATAATTTATGTCTGGTAAATATCTTTGACCTTATAGAAGTTTTGTTCAGTCAAGTAATACCTCATAACCTTATTCCGGCAACGGATACAGGTTAGGAGTGTTACATAATAAGTAAAAATTTAGAAGAGATTTAGGTGCCTGAACTAAATTTTAAAATAATGAAAATAAAAGATCTCGATAAGTTATGTCAATTAGAGAAAATGTGGAACCGAATAATAAAAGTGGTCGACAATGATTTTGCATGCACTATTATTATTGAAATAATGAAATAAAAGGAAGATCTTGAATAAATCTATTGAGAAATATAGATATAGAATAAATTGATCAAAATAAAAAGACACAACTCAAGTACAATTAAATTCGTGGAGTTTTTGGACCAGTAGTCCAAACATCTAAAGGTATAAAGCCAGTGATGGTGCAATTAAAGTAATTTTGCAAAAGCGAAATAAAAATATGAATTTTTTCACTAAGTCCTGGCATTGATTGTGACAGCCCAAAATTGACCCTAGTCGGGAAGTGGTTTTGGGACCGCTAAACCGAGTCACCGAAATGTTTGAACGTAGTATTTATTGTCTAAAATATGTGATTATGAATGTGTGAAAGTTTTAAGTTTCGATTTAGTGTATATACATGTATGCATATTCGGCCATCAAATTAAGAGCATAGGTGATGATGAGTCTATGCTTTGTACATTCGGCCATATATATATATACATGTATGTGTGATTGGATTATTGATAGTAGGTCACTAAGCATATATTTTGTATTGATTTAAATAGACATAATGTCTATGTAATTATGCCGAAAGGAATGATAAATTTATATACATGTATGTATGTGGTGATGAAAGTATTGAATGAAAAGAAAAGAGGTGAGATGCATCGAGTTGTTGATTTCGGCACTAAGTGTGCGGGTATAAACATTTGTGATCATGAGAATGGCACTAAGTGTGCGGGTTTAAAATTTGTACAGCACTAATTGTGCGAGTTTGATCATATAACACTAAGTGTGCGAGTTGATTATATAGCACTAAGTGTGCAGACTCACTATATGCTTTTGAATCACTATTGACACTGAGTGTGCGACATTATTGAGTTGATCACGGACAGCGGATCGGGTAAGTACCTTGAGTTCATGGCTAATAGGCGCTATGTTTATATTTGGAGTTGAGCTTGGTAAGTTTTGAACCTATCGACAATTCAAATTGAAGTCACGTACATAAAATTATCGTGGAATAAGTGAAAGGTCATGTAGATGTATGATTATAACGAAAACAAAATGGTGTATAAAAATGCCTCAAATATCCTATTGATTAGTATATGGAATGTGAATGTGTAACTTGGTATGAGATTGAATCGAAGGTCTAAGGAACTATGGTATAGTTCGGTTTGAATGGAGTAATTAGCCTCGTTC
Organism: Gossypium arboreum; assembly: GCF_025698485.1. Taxonomy (NCBI): domain Eukaryota; kingdom Viridiplantae; phylum Streptophyta; class Magnoliopsida; order Malvales; family Malvaceae; genus Gossypium; species Gossypium arboreum. Next base: position 42,501,356 of record NC_069073.1, read on the forward strand.
CATTTTGTTTCCTCTTGTGATAATGTTATTAATGGTTGGTAGTGCATTGCTTATGACTTCTTGAGTTATATACTCATTCGGTGTTTGCTTGTCACCTATTTTAGGTTTCTTGGACTCGACTTTTTGCGTATTCGGGACCATCATCGAAGTCATCACACCGCTAACAACTTTTGGTATTTTCTTCGTAGTTGGTCTAGGAGTACATTTCGGCATGTATAGGCTATTATGCTTTGTTGAAATTGGTATGTAAACTTTTAGCCATGCGAAAATGGCGTAAATGTTCAGTTGGAATTGGTTTTGTGATGTTTGGACACAAGTCATGGTTATAATTTGGGACATGCATGATGAATTATTAGTTAAATCAAGGAAAAGTCATGAAATAGGCATAGTTTGTTTTAGTAACAGATGCTGACAGCAGTAGTGGTGTGGATGTGAAAAATCACTAAAAATAGCAAGAATGGAATTAAATAGTGAATAAATTATGTAAATGAGCCTTGATGAATCTACTTTCATATGGAAGAAACAAAACGGTCAAATGAGTTGTATCCTAAGAGATATTTAGGTATTCGTGAAACAGGGCCAGAACGGTTTCTGGATTCCCTGTTCCGATTTTGGAAATTCATTATAAATTAACCAGAGATAATTAGGAGTCATACCATATATTTATAGATTCCTATTTGAGTCTAGTTTCTATAGAAACAAACGGCATCAGTATTGAATCCCTGCACAGGGAGATATTCAAGTTGTAACGCACGAAGGTCAGTGTAGTCGACTCCTGTAACATGGGAGACTTTAACTAATAAACTGTACTAATTGGCTTAACCAAAAATTCTAGAAAAACATCTGTAGATGGACACATGAGTCTAGTTTCAGGGAAAAATTACGAAACTGATTTTCGAGTTTTGAAACTCCAGATATGATTTTTAAGGCGACAGTGATGCAGTAACCAGCTTGTCTGGAAATTTTTTTTATGGACTGTGAAAACAATTAAGTTAAGTCTGTGTGCACCTTGTATTCGACTCCGGTAACGGATTCGGGTACGGGGTGTTACATTGATTATGAAAAGATATAATATTCTTTTGTGATGGATGCAATAACCTTTAGATATATTATTAAATTGACAATTCATAAAAGATTTAACTTGCGTCTAATGGTTGTTGTTACAACCTTTATAAATCACTATATAGTAAAGTTTATATTAAAATCCTTGAAGGATTTAGAATGATAGAAGCATATTGAAATTATTAAGAAATTATTCATTTTATATAAATTGAAATAATTTGAACATATGTGGGAAATTTGAGTAGTTGAAGAAAGATTATAAAATGATCCAAAATACCTATTTGTGTCTTTATATAAGAATCATGATTAAAGTTTGTTATGATTATTGTTGAATCTCTTGAAGAGATCAAAATATATTTCCCCAAAATTCCCTCACTCATGACTTTTAAAAGAATGGTAATATAAATGCTTAGCAAATACATTCAACTAGTCATTTGAAAAACTAGTATTCAAGATAGAATACGTAGAATGTGATAAAATATGTGATGTTTTCATGAGGAGGTGTAACGCCCCAAAATTTTTTAATTTCAAATTTTGTAAGTTTGACATAAATGTGTATCTACTTCAGTGGTTATGTGTTCTGGGTGTGCGTGGGAGGTCCCAAGTTCAAGCCATGAGTTTGGCTAAATTTTAGTATTTTTCTGAATCAAGCCCTATCTCTGGTCATAGGCTTTTAATTAATTGTTTGTAAGAATATAACAGAATGGCCCTACTGGTCTGGTGGTTAAGTTGAGTGTTGGGATGTTGGAGGACTTGTGTTCGAATCCCTACATGAACAAGAGGGTTGTTTTTGTGTGGGGAACTGTAGGAGTTTCAGTTTAGCCGAAATACTAAGGTGGTTGTGTCTAGTGGAGATTGTGGGAGTGAAAGTAAGAGAGAATGTAGGGATTTGTGATCAGAATGTTAGTTTCCTGAGAATCTTTTTTTCTTTTTCAAAATTTTAGTGACTCTTAGGGAAAATTCTTGACGTTTTCTTCATTTTGCTCCCTTCTCCCATATTCGACTTTTGCTCTTTTTTCTTCTATCTTCTCTTTGATTTCCTTTCTTTTTGTTGACTTTCACTGTCACCATCGCTAGTTCGATTTTCGTCACATTTTGGTAAATAGGTTCTCGTGGTTTGTAAGTTGTGGATATTAAGTTTTTGATTTGGGTTATTGTCGCTTTGGCAGCAACATATTTCGAGGATTAAGGTTCTCCTCGTGCTGTTTCGTGACCGACTGATTTGAGGTGGTTGGGGTAAGTTTTGTCGCTTTAAGGATGAGTATCTAGATTTGGGTTCGGTTTTAGTTCAATTTTTAAGTGTTTAATTCAGTGCTTTATTCGTCAATTATAGGTTCTGGAGTGCTCAGAAGTGTTTCTACATCGGAATCGTACCAGGTGTGTACACGAAAATACAGAAAATGAGGTTTCGATGAAAGCCAAAAACCTCACTGTCGATGCCACACGGACGTGTGGTCGCCCGTATGGTAGGCTGTGTGCCATAACACAGGCGTGAGGTCGACGAGGCCAGGCCGTGTGCACAAGTCATGGTCGTATGATGGCTAGGTAGGCCGTGTGCGACACACGGGCTAAACTGATTTAGGTCATGTGGGCCACACGGGTAGTCCATACGGGTGTATGGAAATTTGGGCTAAGCCTTATGATTCGCACGGGCCAAGGCCAATCTGGACGTGTGGGCCACATGAGCGTGTGAGTCCATCTATCTGAAATGATTCCTAGGGTTGCACGGGTCGCTTAAGTCGACTGTGAACCTACTGTAGGGTCGGTAAGCGTTACCTAGACCCCTAAATATATGATTTGAGTGTACATGATGCACGATAAGTTATACGTGATTACTGGTATATATATATGTTACGTATGACTGATGGTTGCATAACAGCATGACATATTATATGTTGCATTGCATTGGGTTGGGATGATGATATGTTGGAGGAAGTGTACTGAAAGGTTTTAACCCTACTATCTGACAGCTCAACTGCAATATACTGATTATGTGTCGCATTCAATACTACTTGGAGTGTAAGGATGAGAGGTGTTTTAAACCCCACATGGAGTGTAGGGATGGACAAAGATGGTGTGCAGAGGTTGGTTGGGTAGGTCTATATATCTGATACTGTGACTATGATGGGCCTAGGCCCTAATGCATATCTGATACTGAAACTGAAATGGGCTAAAGCCTGAACTGCTACTGAACTATAATGGGCTTAGGCCCTAGACTGCATTTGATTGTTTACTGCTAATAACTATATGCATGTTTTTTGTGGGGATTACACACTGAGTTTATGTAAACTCACCCCTTCTGTTTAATGTGTACAGGTAATCCCTAGACTTAGATGGATCTAGGGCGGAAGACTCATCAGGGACCACATGGGTTATTTTGAAACTGCTTTACATTTCTTTATGGTCTATTTTTAATTTCTGTTGAGGTATTTGGTTGTAAATTTGGAACTTTCGGATTGTTTTCTTTTATTTTAGATTTAGACTATTTTAATGGGTTTTTAAACTACCAAACTCAACATAAACTCAATTTTATTAAAAATAACAATTTTACTAAATGCAAATAGTTTCCTCAAATGTTACGATTTTAAAAGCTTCCGCTATAGAAAATATTTTTAAACGATTCAATAATAAGGAAATAGATTTGAAATGGACGAGATAATTAGTAGCTAATCAATGGATATGTTTTAACTTGATAAATTCGATTTCAATTTCCAATTCATGTGACATCGTCAGATTCGGCCATAACATCTAGGTCAGGTTTGGGGTGTTACATTTAGTGATATCAGAGCCAGGTTGCAAAATTCGACTGTGGATTCGGGTTTCAAACCTTGGTTTTTAAAAACTGATTTCTAAATAATTTGAAGTGTTTTGTCTAAGAATATGGTAGTCTCCGGCATCGATCCTGTAAGTATTCTGAAACTATGATAAGTTTAAATTGAAAATATTATAGGAAGGATATTCGAAAACTACTGTAGGTAGTAAACTGAGACTGTAGCAAAACTGATAGAGACTGCAGTTTGCAAAAATCACTCTGAACTACTGAAACTATTTGCATAAAACATCTGTTAATAAAAACTGAAACTGTAACTGATTCATAAAATTTATACCAGATAAAATTGACTAAACATGAGTGCATAAGGTATCCGTGGTCGAGGTACCAGAGGTTGAGGTAGAGGCTGTAGACGGGCTCAAGCTGAGTCCTTTTCACTGGGCAGTATGCCAAATTTAGACACAAGTGAGATGCCAGTGTCACCTGCTACTAAGACTGGGTCTCAAAATCATATGGATAGGGACGACGCATTGTCCCAGGCTCTGTTAAGGACATTGGAGAGGATCGTTGGGCCTAATACTGGATCTGGGGGCCGTGGGTCAGTTACGGAATGAATCCAATCCAATAGAGCTGAACTTTTTAAGGGTGTCACTGGAGTCGCACCTCTGAGCAGAAACTGAAGGGTGCGGTCCCTCTATTGCGAGACGAGGCTTATCAATGGTGGCTGACCGTTAGGGAAGGCACTTAGCCTGAACGTCTGACCTGGGAATTCTTTAAGTCTATCTTTCAGGGGAAATTTGTGGGAGCCAGTTATGTGATGATCATAGGAGGGAGTTTCTGAATCTTACTCAGGGGGATCGATCAGTGGCTGAGTATGAGGCTGAAGTCCCGAGATTGAGCCTATGCATGAGGTATGGAGGCATCAGAGTATGAGAGGTGTGTTCGCTTTAAGGATGGCCTCAGAATAATTTGAGAGCTCTGATAGCTCCGTAGAAGGAGCGGGATTTTTCTATTCTGGTCAAAAAGGTAAAGATTGTCGAGGATGTTAAGTGCGCTGAGCACCAAATTAAAGAAAGAGAGAGGGGTAAGAATAAGAGGGATCTAGAGCCTTCCAGTTCTATGCAGAGGCTTAAGAAAAAGGCCAGATCTAATAGGCTAGTTAGAGCTGAGCCCCCTGTTACTGCTACTGGACTACAGCCATGTGTTGATTATGGTAGATGCCATCAGAGTGAGTGTTGGAGGAGGACTGGAGCGTGTATAAGATGTGGATCATTGGATCATTGCATTAGGGAGTGTTCGTTTAGAGCAGATCAGATGCAAGCTCAGGGTACTGGAACTGCACAACCACAGAGGGTAGCACAGCAGCCATCAAGAAGCCGTGGAAAGGCTAGGGGTAGTAACGGTATAGGCCATGAACATAGAGCACCGGGTAGAGGTGTTGGTCAGACTGGGGCGAGGCAACCTACTCTTGTTTATGCTACTTGTCGCCGAGAGGACAAAGATGCTCCAGACGTTATCACTGGTACGTTCCATATTTTTGATGTACCATCTCTTGCATTGATAGACATAGGGTCTAGTCACTCTTACAAAGCTAGCAACATATCTGAAAACTTGGGGATTTTGGTTGAGATCACTACGAGTAAGGTTACTTATTGAGTCCGCTGGGACAGTCTATAAGGGTTAATAAGCTATTCAGAGATGTACTGTTAAAGGTTCAAGGGACGATCTTCTTGGCTGACTTAATGGAGCTTTCGTTTGGGGAGTTTGACCTGATTCTGGGTATAGACTGGTTGGTCAAACACTGTGTCAGTCTGGACTGTACGACTAATAGGGTCGTCCTGAGAACTAAGGAGGATAATGAGGTAGTTGTGATTGGAGAGCGTCGGGATTATCTGTCGAATGTGATTTCTGCACTGATGGCTGAAAAACTAGTTCGCAAGTGATGTGAGGTGTAATTGGCCTATGTAAGTGTTTCCACTTTTGGAGACTCTACTGTAAAGGATATCCATACTGTAAGGGAATTTCCAGACGTTTTTCCTGAGAAGTTACCGTGTTTACCTTCGAATCAGGAAGTGGAGTTTGGGATTGAGCTTTTCCATGGTACAACTTTGGTGTTTATCTCTCCTATCGAAAGGTATCGAAGGAGCTTACGGAGCTTAATGCTCAGATTCAGGAGTTGTTAGATTGTAGGTTCATCCCCTCTAGTGTGTCTCCATGAGAAGCACCGTACTGTTTGTTAAGAAGAAAGATGGATCCATGAGGATGTGTATTGACTACTGGTAATTGAATAAGCTGACTATTACGAACGAGCATTCATTACCGAAGATCGATGATCTATTTGACTAGTTTTGAGGAGCTTCGATATTCTCTAAGATTGATATCTGGTCTGAGTACCATCAGTTGAGGGTTAAGGAGGCTGACATACATAAGACGACATTTAGGACTCGTTATTTTCACTACGAGTTCCTAGTGATGCCATTTGGACTGACTAATGCATCGATAGTTTTCATGAACTTGATGAACTGAGTGTTTCAGCCCTACCTAGATTGGTTTGTAGTGGTGTTCATTGACAACATATTGGTTTATTCTAAAACTGGGGATGAGTATGACGAGTACCTTGAAGTTGTTCTTCAGATTTTGAGGGAAAAACAGCTCTATGCTAAGTTTAGCAGGTGCGAGTTCTAGTTACGTGAAGTAACATTTCTGGGCCATGTAGTGTCTGCTAAGGGGATTCGAGTCGATCCTCAAAAGATTGAGGCTGTACTGGATTGGAAACAACCTACGAATGTGTTTGAAATTCGTAGTTTTCTAGGACTGACGGGTTACTATCGGCGGTTTGTGAAAGGTTTCTCATTGATTGTAGCACCTTTAATTAAGCTGCTATATAAGGGTGTTCTATTTGTTTGGACTGATGCGCAGTAAGAGAGCTTTGAGAAGCTCAAGACTGTACTGACTGAGGCTCCTATTCTGTTATAGCCTGAGGTTGGAAAGGAGTTCACAATTTATAGCGACGCTTCACATGTCAGGTTGGGATGTGTGTTGATACAGGGTGGTAAGGTTGTGGCATATGCATCTCACCAGCTCAAGACGCGTGAGGCTAACTATCTGACTCATGATTTGGAATTGGCTACCGTGGTTTTTGCTCTCAAGATTTGAAGGTAGTTGAATCTTAAGTACCTCCCGACTCAGAAGGAGTTGAATCTTAGGCAGCATAGATGGATTGAGCTGCTTAAGAACTATGATTGTACCATTGAGTACCATCCGGGCTATGACTGATCTGAGAGTAATGTTTGCTCGATTTAGTCTGTTCGACGATGGGAGTTTGTTGGTTGAACTACAAGTTAAACCGACTTGGATCGAGCAGATTAGGGTTAAACAGCTAGAGGATGAGTCTTTGGACCCTCGATTCTGGCAGATTGAGAGTGGTAACACTATGGACTGTGGGTTGAACTATGTAGGTGTGTTGTGTTTTTGAGGCCGAATATGTGTCGAATGATTTTGATTTGAGACAGTCTATACTGAAAGAGGCGCATAGTAGCCCTTACGCTATGCTTCCTGGTGGGAATAGGATGATACGAACCGCCTCGGGGAGAGTCGAGTCGTATGCTGAGTTGCCCGATCGTCTACGAGAAAGTATCGTTCAATTCGCTTTTGGAATGAAGTTGATAGGAAAATAGGACGGAAGCTATGTATAATGGTTTAATGATGGATATGGAAAAAAGGGTTCTTAAAAGCAAGCACGAACCAATATTAGAAAATAACGGCCCAAATGCTTATAGGCTTTCAAGGTGGAGGATGAAAGTGATAAACCTCGACCCGCTACTTAGCAAAGTAGGAACCTCGGTATAAGGGTGAACGCCACACTCGGTTGAGCGATAAGTTTAAAAGAAGAACAAGGTTGACACCAACTAAGAACTAGATAGGCCAACAAGTCTTCAACGAAATATGGGAGAAAGATCCTCTCCAAATAGTTTCATTAACAAAGAAACAATAAAACAAAGTTCAAAAAAAAAAAAAACCCCATACAAATGAAAGAAAACAAATATTTATAGGCACATAGATGACCATTCAAATTCGGCATCTAGGTGTTCACACAATAATAAAAACGTTCACACTAATGTATTAAAATAGTTCATAAATTCGGCAGATTCATGCACTAGTTGAATGGACACTTTCTTCCCCCTAAGTGTGTGCATGAATGCTTAGTCATAAAGAAAGGCTTCAAGTGACTTGTATGTACACCAAAGGTTGCATTCATCTCCTTAGGACGTTCATGCACTTGTATGGAACATGTATCTTCATAATTAAACACTTTAATGGCATGTAGGTTCATAAATGGCAGTATGAACCTAGTAAATTCGTTCTCCCCTTTGTGCATGCACTAAATTCAATCAATGTGTTGAATTATTGAGTTAATTCCTTCCTTTGGACGTTCTTGAACCCATCCATGCATGTGTAGTAGCTTATAGGTCAATCCAAAGTGTGAACATGTTCAAGGAGCTCTATGGTCAACATAGAATTAGTTAGCAGTTACTTCTTGGCTGAATAAGTGCCTTGGAAAGTTAGGAGACAGCCACCATACATGCACTTAAGCCATTCATGCATTCTATCATCCCATGCATTTGATCCATTCATGGACTAGCCTTTAATGTCTATACATGCATTCGACACATGCATGAATTTGTAGAAACCTTACATCTAGCCGTACATGCACCAGCATTTAATACTTCTTCATTCATGAGTGTGGAATGCCCAAAAGAGATGTTTCTTCATCCATACATTGTGCCGTCCTTGATCATTGTATCTACAAAAAAAATAAAATAAAATTATGAGACATCATGTGAACACATTAATGTCATGCATTAAATCGGCTAAAATGTAAACATAATTAAAATATGTAATAACTATGACATATTAAAACAAATATTAATATAAGTCAAATTTGATGCTTAAATAATTATGTTGATTTTATTTAATGCATTAAAGTCTAAAACAGGGTTTGAGCTAAAATGAGCTAAGCTTTAGCCCTTAAGCTAAAGTTGAGTGAGATTATACTCTAAGTGAAGTTAAGCTAAGGTTTAGCTCGTGAGCTGAATATAAGCTAGGAGTGAGCTCGGTTTAGCTCAGACAAGTTGGATTGAGCTCAAATAAGCTGGATTTGAGCTGGACGGAGCTCGTGGAGCTGGAAGACTTGTTCGATAAAGTTCGCGGGGCGTGCTCGTATCATAGGATATACCGAGATCTTCGAGAGTTGTATTAGTGGCCAGGATTGAAGTGATAGGTTACTGATTTTGTGGCTAGATATCTGACATGTCAGTAGGTTAAAGCTGAACATCAGTTACCTTCTGGTTTGCTACAGCCGGTTAGGATTCAGTTATGGAAATGGGAGCGAATAACGATGGATTTCGTTAGCGAGTTACCTTTAACACCCACTAAGAAGGATTCAGTGTGGGTCATTGTGGATCGATTAACCAGGTCTGCGCAATTCATACCGGTTAGGATAGATTATTCTCTGCAGAAGCTAGTGAAACTTTTATTTCTGAGATAGTGAGACTGCATGGGGTATCGATTTTAATTATCTTTAATAGGGACCTCGCTTCATGTCTTGGTTTTGGAAAAAAGCTACATGAGGCCCTAGGTTCAAGGTTGGACTTCAGTACTGCATTCCATCCTCAGACCGATGGTCAAACGGCGAGGGAGATTCAGATACTGAAGGATATGTTAAGGAGCCGTGTTATCGATTTTCGAGGCAGTTGGAAGGAGTATCTGCCGCTAGTGGAGTTTGCTTATAATAATAGTTTCTAGTCTAGCTTTCAGATGGCACCTTACGAGGCTATGTATGGTCGTAAGTGTCGTACACCGCTATGTTGGACTGAATTGGGTGAGTGACATGTATTGGGTCCTGAGTTGGTCTCTGAGATAGAGGATAAGGTTCGACTGATTCGGGATCATCTAAAGGCGGCTTCTGATAGATAGAAATCCTATACTGATCTGAAGAGGCTTGAGATTGAGTATTCTGTGGGGGACTTTTTCTTTCTTAAGGTCTCTCTATGGAAGAAGATTTTGAGGTTCGGTCGTAATGGCAAGTTAAGCCCTAGGTTTATTAGGCTGTATCAGATTATGAAGCAAGTGGGACCGGTCGCTTATTAGTTGGAGCTACCTCTAGAGTTAGACCGTATCCATGATGAATTCTATGTCTCAATCTTGAGGCGCTATTACTCTGATCCTTCTCACATTGTCCTTATTGAGGATATTGAGGTTAGGCCAGACTTGACTTTTGAGGAAGAGCCGGTTCAAATTCTGGATCGCGATGTAAAGGTTCTGTGGAAGAAGTCCATTCCTTTAGAGAAGATGTTGTGCCGTAATCATAGCATTGAGGAAGCTACGTGGGAACCTAAGGATTCAATGTGTTAGCAATATCCTCATCTGTTCTGATTAGGTAAATTTCGAGGTCGAAATTTCTTTTAGAGGTGGAGTTGTAATGCCCCAAAATTTTTTAATTTCAGTTTTTGTAAATTTGACATAAATCTGTATCTGCTTCATTGATTCTTTGTTCTGGGTGTGTGTGGGAGGTCCCAAGTTCAAGCATTGACTTTGGCTAAATTTTGGTATTTTTCTGAATCAAGCCCTATATCTGGTCATAGGCTTTTAATTAATTGTTTGTAAGAATATAACAGAATGGGTCTGTTGGTCTGGTGGTTAAGTTGAGTGTTAGGATGTTGGAGGACTTGTGTTCGAATCCCTGCATGAGCAAGGGGGTTGTTTTTGCTCAGGGGACTGTAGGAGTTTTAATTTAGCCGAAATTCTGAGGTGGTTGTGAGTAGTGGGGATTATGGGAGTGAAAGTAGGAGAGAATTTAGGGATTTGTGATCGAAATATTAGTTTCCTGATAATCTTTCTTCCTTTTTCAAAATTTCAGTGACTCTTGGGGAAAAGTCCTGATGTTTTCTTCATTTCCTCTCTTCTCCCATATTCGGCTTTTGCTCTTCTTTTTTCTATCTTCTCTTTGATTTCGTTTCTTTTTGTTGATTTTCACCATCACTATCGCTAGTTCGATTTTCATCACACGTTTCAGTAAGTGGGTTGTCGTGGTTTGTAAGTTTTGAATATTAAGTTTTTTATTGGAGTTATTTTCGCTTTGGCAGCAGCATATTGCAAGGATCAAGGTTTTCCTCATACTGTTTCGTGATCGACTGAATCGAGGTGGTTGGGGTAAGTTTTGTCGCTTTAAGGATGAGTATCTCGATTTGGGTTCGATTTTAGTTTAATTTCTAAATGTTTAATTTAGTGCTTTATTGGTCGATTATATGTTCTTGAGTGTTCGGAATTGTTTCTATACCGAAATCGTACCAGGTGTATACCTAGAAACGTAGAAAATGAGGTTTTAACGAAAGTCAAAAACCACACTGTCGACGCCACACCAGCGTGTGGTCACCCGTATGGTAGGCCATGTACCATAACACGGGTGTGTGATCGACGATGCCAGACCGTGCGCACAAGACATGGCTGTGTGATGGCCAGGTAGGCCGTGTGCTACATACGGGCTAGACTAATTTTGGTCGTATGGGCCCACATGGGTAGTCTTTATGGACATGTAGGAATTTGGGCCAGGCCGTGTGTTCCACACGGGCCAAGGCCAATCTGGGCATATGGACCACACAGGCGTATGGGCCCACACAGGCGTATGGGCCGACACTGGCAAGCCACATGGGCGTATGGGCCCATCTATCTGAAATGATTCCTAGGGTTGCACGGGTCGCCCAAGTCGACTGTGAACCTACTGTAGGGTTAGTTAGCGTTATCTAGACCCCTGAATGTATGATCTGAGTGTATGTGATGCATGATAAATTATACATGATTGCTGGTATATATATGCTACGTATGACTAATGGTTGTATAACAGCATGGCATATTGTATATTGCATTGAATTGGGTTGGGATGATGATATGTTGGAGGAAGTGTACTGAAAGGCTTTAAGCCTACTATCTGGCAGCTCAGCTACAATATACTGATTATGTGCCGCATTTGGTACTACTTGGAGTGTAGGGATGGGTGGGTGTTTTAAACCACACATGAAGTGTAGGGATGGATAGAGATGGTGTAGAGGCTGGTTGGGTAGGTCTATATATTTGATACTGTGACTATGATAGGCTTAGGCCCTAATGCATATCTGATATTGAAACTGAAATGGGCTAAGGCCCGAACTGCTACTGAAACTGTAATGGGCTTAGGCCCCAGACTGCATTTGACTGTTTACTACTAATAACTATATACATGTTTTCTATGGGGATTACACACTGAGTTTACGTAAACTCACCCGTTTTGTTTAATGTGTACAAATAATCCCCAGACTTAGACGGATCGGAAGGGCGAAGGACTCAACGGTGACCACATGGGTTATTTTGAAACTACTTTACATTTCTTTATGGTCTATTTTCTGTTTCTGTTTAGGTATTTGGTTGTAAATTTGGGACTTTCGGACTGTTTGCTTTTATTTCAGATTTGGACTGTTTTCATGGGTTTTTAAATTGCCAAACTCAACATAAACTCGATTTTATTAAAAATAATGATTTTACTCAACGCAAATAGTTTTCTTCAAATGTCACGGTTTTTAAAACTTTCGCTACAGAAAATATTTTAAACAATTCAGTAATAAGGAAATGGATTTGAAATGGACGAGATAATTAGTAGCTAATCAACGGATATGTTTTAACTTGATAAATGAGATTTCAATTTTCATTCCATGTGACATCGTCAGATTCAGCCATAACGTCTAGGCCGGGTTTGGGGTGTTTCAGGGGGAGTAAATATGCATTGTACTCTTTTTCCCTTAACCAAGGTTTTGTCCCATTAGGCTTTCCTGATAAGGTTTTTAATGAGGCAACATATTATGTGTATTATAGATTGTGTACTCTTTTTATTTCATTAGGTTTTTATCCTATAAGGTTTTTCTTAATAAGGTTTTAACGAGGCACATTATCTACCAATGGACATCCAAGGGGGAGTGTTATGAATATCTTATTAAGTGGATGTCCATCATGATCAAGATAAAGTTTTGATGTATTTTAAATTCTAATAGTTATTAGAATTAGGTCTCTACTTCTTTTATATTTCTTATACTTATAAATAATAGAGACTCTAATGAAGCATTGTAATCACCCCTTTTGATCAATAAAGTACATTCTCTGTTGCTTTCAAATTTTCTTTGTTCTTTATTCTCGCAATCTCTCTTTATTTTATAACAATTTTTAAATTATAATACTTATTAAATATATTTGACTTTATTTACTATTTGACTTGTAAATTGTACTTATTTTCTATATGGGTATCTAAATTGTTTTTATCTCATTTTAATATTTAAGCTTTTGTTCTGTTAAACTTTTAAACTCATGAAATTAGTTGCTTTAAAGAAAGCTACATCAACCAATCAAATCACATCATGTGTACATCGTTGACTGCTGACATGGCTATAGATTTTTGGTTGACTATCGTTGACTAAGAGTTTATTAGAAAAAATAAAAATATTAAAAATTTATAAAATTAAAAATGTTCTTAAATGTAAAATTATAAAAATAAAATAAAATTATCACAAAATTAATAATTATTAATAAGTAATAATTTTTAAATTTATTCAAAATCATAAAAAATAAAAATTAAACAAAATTAAAATTAAACGAAATATCTTCTTTCATTTCCCTCTTTATTCTTTTCTCAGGAAAAAAAAACCCTAACTCTTAATCTGCTTATCTTAGTAAAGAACTTCTCTTCAATCGATTATTCTTCTTCACCACTAGCCGAAGCCAAGATTTGTTCTAATTCCAGGAGAGTTTTCAAGCAATCAATCAAGAAGGGTAAGGTTTTACAGTTCCAAGGGCTAAACCACCGATTGTAGCTGCCGCTGGCTTTACCATCTCTGTCGGATTTCGACGTCTTCTTCGATGAATAGCACCACCAGAAGTCTCCTCTTCTCCCCTATTATGGATAATAATTAGAGAGGTTAAAATAGTAGTTAAATTCTGTTTATTCTGTTTGTTGAGTTAATTATGTAGCCATGAAACGACAGGTTTTGGGGAGGGGTCTTTTAATGAATACGTTGCGTTTTAGGGGGAAAGCTTGGTTACTAAACGGGGAGTTTTGGGCACTTAGTTGTAACCGGATGACAGCTGTAGAGGAGCGTCAATCTTTTCCTTTTAAGCAAGCTCGTAGTACTGGGTTGTTATGAAAAAGGATATTACGTTCTAAACTTCTTCTCTTTTCTCTCTATTATTTCTCTCATTCTTCTTCCTCCTATTCTATTATTTTCTTCCTATCTTCTCTACCTCACATCATCCCCCTCTCTCGATTCCTCGAAGCTCAAAGCCTAAAAACCTTTGAGTTCCTATTGCCGCAATCCGACGAGCTTCGAAGTCTTTTGTGTAGTCTGCCGCCATTTACATCGCCTTTCATCAATTGTTACAGACTCAAATAACTCGTTGTCAGGGGAAATTACTCCAACGTTATACAATTTTTAATTCTGAATTTAAAGGTAACTTTGGTTTTGATGATAGTGACATGAGAAGATGAATTAGCACTAGCCAATTTCTTAGCTTTAATTTCTAAAAAAATGAGTATTGAATTGGGGAAATCAATTTCTTTAAAAGAATTGTTTCAGGTATCAAAACCATATGAGCGATAGACTTGAACGGTGGCCAAAGTCTTGAAGGAGAAACGATGTAATTAGTAAAAATAAATTTAATTTTTGTAATTTTAAAATTTTTACTACTTTATTAAATATTTTTTGATAATTTTTCAATTTTTCTTAATGTTTAATATTTTTTTGCAGTTTTTAATAATTTTATGATTTTTAATAATTTTTATTTTTTTGTAATTTTATTATTTTTGAATATTTTTATAATTTTGTAATATTTTTAATAATTCATTCAAAATTATTATTATTATTAAATTTTTACAAAATTCTATAATTTTTAAATAAATTTTAAAAATTTTAATGATTTTTTATCGAGTCACATCAAAGTCGATAGCCTCATTAGCAATTAACCATGTACACATGATATGTTTTGATTGGTTGATGGTTCTTTTAACATAGTTTCAAAAGTCATGAAGTTTAACGGGACAAAATTTTAAGTATCTAAATGGGATGAAAAAATTAAAATAGTAGTGTAAAAATAGTATAATTTAGATGCCAAATTATAAATAAAGCCAATATATTTTTAATTGTTTGATTTATCTTATTTCTGAATTTTTATATACTTTTTTAACTTTAAAACTTAACTTAATAATTATTCAAAAAAAAAAACTTAACTTAATAACATAAAACATTAGGTATAAATTTATGGTTTATCTTTTTCTATCATGTTAATTTATTAAAAGTTTAAAATGACAATTTAATTTTGATAATCACAAATTTTAAAAAATCATATTTCATTAAAAAAATGTCATCTATCATTAAAATAAATCGTCCACATCAATTATAAACTTAAAAGACTTTGTAATATATATATATGATTTCTATTTAGATAAATATAATGAAAATTATATTATTAGTGTCACATAAAAAAAACTAACGATACAAGGATGGAACTTGAGATTAATAAAATTTGTACATAAAACTTTTATCATTCCACCAATAATTCATTTAATACATAATTTTTTATAACCATGTCTTTCTGTATGAAAATTTTACTTCACTCACATTTATGTATGGCATGATTTAGTATTATTAGTGCCACATAACAAATTATTGTTTATTATTTGTGAAAATTATAAAATTAATTTACTATGTTTGAATTATTATATTGTTGGGATCGACCAATATAAACAACAAATAAGAAAACTAGATAATAATGAATACAAATATTTTACTTGAAAAATCCTAAAGAGGGAAAAACCATGGGTAAAGGAGGCTTTGGCTTTTCACTAAATAAGTAAACAAACAAGAGTACAGTATGGAGAGAATAACCTAAATGTACAACCTGTACATTACCCAAAACCCCGAATATAAAGTTCAAAATTCCAAAGAGCAAACAAGTAAACAAAACTCTAAATCTCATATGGCACTCACACAAGAGGTATAAAATACTCTTCATAATTACCACAAAACTCTCACTAAAACTCATATGAGACTACATATTGTCGCCCTCAAAGAAAATCACTTACTAATTGGCATATCAAAATAGGGATATAATGATCCTTTCAAATAGGCTAAAATTAGAGTTCTAATCATACTAAATATCATTGGAATAATTAGAGTCTAACTGGGAGAAGGAATCCTGCTTAAAGTTTGAGACGCGACTGCCAAATTGGAGAACACGTCGTGACGTTGTGACGTGCCGACTCTCCTTGTCACGACGTCGATGACGCATTTGCCTGGGGTTTACATTGCGTTGTCCTGACGAGCTTTACCTGCTTGTCACGATGCTGAGCTTTGTTTTGGACCTTTATTCGGTTGTTCGTTAACTGTTGTCTTAAGTGCCTACAAACTTTCCGATAAATGCAAGGCACACCCTACATATATTATTAAGTGTTAATATTTTATATCATTATATATACATTATATAATAATTAGTTTTTAAATTTAAATATTTATTGATTGTATTAAAAATATTTTATACTCAATCAATTTTTAACCTTTTTATAAAACAATATTAAGGGCGGTAGATAGGGTCACACAATTTGAACCCGTGTCAAATGAATCTAACAAGAGTTTTATCCACCACTCCATACAAGTCAAGACAACTAATTTTTAACTTTTCAAATTATTTTAATTACTTTTATGGTTAATAAATATAAATATATAATATTTATAAATATAATTTCATAAATTAAATAATTATAATGTATTCATTTTTATTTTATGTATGATCATATAATTATATTAAATATTAATTCCTGTTTAATTATAAATTCAAACTTTTTCAAATTTTAAATTAGATCTATCTTGAGCTAGAATTTTTTAAATTTAGATTTTTTAATCTTAAATCATTATATACTATTTTTTCTTGAATTTGATTCATTACGGATTCGAATCAATGTCAAACTCAGAACTTTAAATACACAAAAATAGAACAACTTTGAAGTTATTTTCCACAATTAAACTAAATTCACCTTCCATTTAGGTGTTAGAAATAAACCCAAAGCTACTTTCATCAGTCTATTCGTCCAAAGGAGCAGAGAAAATTGCAAAAATATTGCCACATGACTTCTTCAAAACACCATCGGGCTCCAGCCCAACTCTAACCCCTGGGAACCAAGCGCCAACATCTAAAATTTTGTGTTAAAAAATCATTTAAATTTTAATTAAATTTAAATTTGTTTCACTAAAAATAATTTTTAAAAATGATTTCTGAAAAATAATTGATTGTTCAAAATATATATATATATATATATATATTTTTATGTTTGGGTGATTCTAACATAAAATATTTTTCATTTTAGCAAATTTTCCTAAAATCATTTTTAAAACTTGTATTCAATTATTTTTATAAAAAACTTTATATCTAGTTAAACAAACACAATATAAAATATATTTGTTATAAAATATTATAGAAGCATTTTTCTTTAAAACCAAAATTTATTTTTATAGTATGATAATATTTTATAATAAATAATAATTTATATAAACTTAATAATAACTAATGTATAATTAAAATTTAATTTAAAGTTATATATTATAATGTAAGAGTTGATACTGAGAAGTATGAAAGAATAAATAAAGCTAACCAATATTTTAACAAATATTCATATTTATATTATATATACTATGGAAATTTATCACTAAATATTTATGAATTTTAATATAAATTTATTATTAAAAATTAATATATATTTAAAAAGCTTAATATTGTTATGAATATCTTATTAAGTGCATGCCTATCATGATCGGGATAAAGTTTTAATATACTTTAAATTTTAATAACTATTACAATTAGATCTCTATTGCTTTTATATTTCTTATGCCTATAGATAGAGACTCTGATGAAGCATTGTAATCATTCTTTTGATAATAAAGTACATTCTCTATTACTTTCATATTTTCTTTGTTCTTTATTATCTCCATGTAATGCCCTGAATAATTTTTTTTTTCGTGGATTTTGCTATAAATATGTATCTGCCTTAGTGGCTAAGTTGTAACACCCCAAAATTTAAATTTTTGTTTTTGCGAATGTGTGACACAATTGGGTATCTGCTTCAGTGGTTAAGTGTTCTAGTTGTGTGTGGGAGGTCCCAAGTTCAAGTCATGACTTGGGCAAATTTTGGTATTTTAGGAATAAAGCCCAATCTTTGGTCAATAAGCTTGTATTTAATTGTTGATAATCTTATATTAGAATGGGCCTGCTGGTAAAGGGGAGTGTTGGTTGGTAGAGGGTCAGGAGTTCAAATCTCTGATGCCATCTCTTCTCCCTTACTTCTCCTTTCGTTTTTTTGTTGTCAAACTCGAATTCTTCGTTCCATTGGGTCAATTCTCGTCACGTTCTAGTAAGTGGAGTTTTTACTTTCTTTAACTTACGATTTTTCCAACTTTGATTCGGGGGATTTTTGACGTTTGGCAGCAGCATCTCACGTGGTTGAAGTGTCTTATCGTTCTATTGTGTAATCAACTGTTCAAGGTGCTGGGCTAAGCTTTTCATCGCTTAAGGGATGCGTTTCTCATTTCGGATTCGGTTTTAGTTTGATCGATTAAGTAATAAATTGAGTGAAATTGGTCAATTATAGGTTCTGGAGTGTTCGGGGATCGTTGTGGCATCAGTCGAAACCAGGTGTGTGTACTCGATTGCATAGAAAACGAGATTTCCATGAAAGCCGAAAACCTCACTGTTGACGCCACATGGGCATGGTGTCCCTCGTGTGGTAGGCCGTGCGACATAACACGGGTATGTGATCGATGAGGCCAAGTCGTGTGCACATGACACGACTGTGTAATGGCCAGGTAGGCCATGTGCGACACATGGACAAGGCCAATTTAGACCATGTGGGCCACACTGGCATGTGGGCCTATATGGGTAAACCACACAGGCGTGCGGGATTTTAGGCCAGACTGTGTGATCCACACGGCCAAGGCCAATTTGGGCTGTGTGGGCCACATGGGCTGGCCACATGGGCGTGTGAGCCCATTTTCACTGAATTGATTGCAAAGGTTGCATGGGTCACCCAAGTCAACTGTGAACTTATTGTAGGGTCGGTAAGCATCACTTAGACCCCTAATTGTGTGAATTGACTGTTTGATTTATATATATTGAGCTTGATGATAGCATGCATGTATACTAAATTGGTTATATGTACTGATATCATGAGATAGCATGCCATGATTTGTATATTGCATTGTATGGGGTTGGGTTGATTATATTTGGAGGAAGTGTACTGAAAGGCTCTTAAGCCTAATATACTGGCAGCTCAGCTGCAAACTACTGTTTTATGCCGCATTCGGTACTACCTGGAGTGTAACACCCCGTACCCGAGACCGTTGCCGGAGTCAGACACGAGGGGTTAACAGACTTAATTCCCTTATTTTTACAGTCCATTTTAAAAATTTCCAGACTAGCTGGCTAACTGCGTCACTGTCACCTTAAAAATCATATCTTGAGTTTCAAAATTCGAAAATCAATTTTATGAATTTTCCCTGAAACTAGACTCATATATCCATCTACAAATTTTTTTCTAGAATTTTTGGTCAGGCCAATTAGTACAGTTTATTAGTTAAAGTCTCCCCTGTTTCAGGGTTCGACTACTCTGACCTTCATGCATTACGACTTATATATCTCCCTGTACAGGGCTTCAATACTTATGTCGTTTGCTTCTAAAGAAACTAGACTCGAAAAGGAATCTATAAATATATGGCATGACTTCTAACTATCTCTGGTTAATTTATAATGAATTTCCTAAGTCCGAAGAGGGAATCCAGAAACCGCTCTGGCCCTGTTTCACGAAAACTTTAAAATCTCATAAAATACAGTTCATATATCGTTTCATTACTTCCCTATGAAAATAGATTCATCAAGGTTCAATTACATAATTTATTAACTATTTAATTCCATTCTTACTATTTTTAGTGATTTTTCAAATCCACACCACTGCTGTTGTCAGCATCTGTTTTTAAGGTAAACCTTACCTATTTCATGGTTTTCCATGAATCAACTAGAGTTTGTCATACATAGCATCAAAATAACCGTAATTAACCATTCCCAATGGCTAATCGTTACCAAACATTTCCATACCTCTCAACGAACAACATACAAGACGATTATAATGCTATGCTCAAAGTGTATATAAGCCATTTTTGCATGGCTATCCAAATTTATACAAAACCAAAGGGTACATGACCAACAACAAAAATGGTAGTCCTATACATGCCATTTTCAGAGTTCAACCAAAAGTGTACCAAAAGGGCTTTGATAGTGTGGACGACTTCGACTTCGACAATCCCGAGTCCGATAGCTGACGAACCAAAATCTATAAAACAGAGATTCAAAGAACGGAGTAAGCATTTAATGCTTAGTAAGTTTTGAGCAATAACATTAGGCACAACTAAAGTATAGCATTCATATAACTAAACGGATAATTTCATATACACATATTCTCAAAAATCATTCCTACTTCACATTTCCAACCCTTATATTCATACATAAGGGATCAACTTAACCAAAGGCCCGAAAGCTCACTAATCGACTGAGCGGATAATATTTAAACGAAATCACTACTCCAATGCATATAAGAAACGTACCTTATCGTTGGGATTTTACGACGTATTAATTGAAATTATTACAGCAAGATCACTCATTCCCAAACCAAGTACCTTGAGGTTTAGCGGATATAGCTACTCGCTCAAATGCCTTGGGACTTAGCCGGTTATAGTAACTTCGCACAATTGCCTTGGGACTTGGCCGGTTATAGTAACTTCGCACAAATGCCTTGGGACTTAGCCCGGATATAGTAACTCGCTCAAATGCCTTGGGCTTAGCCCGTTATCAATCGAATATCCATGCACATATCAATAAATCATGACACATCAATATTTCATTTTCGTAACTAGAATTCAAACACAAGTCACTTATCAAGCATTATCATTTTCAGCTCAAAAGCTACATACAAAGGGCATGATTTTGATTTGCTTATAACATAATCTAATCGAATAATAATCTAAGTTTCATTACTCGAAAACTTACCTCGGATGTGGTCGAACGATTTTGGCTATTCGATCACTTTTTCCTTTCCTTATCCAACTTTGATCCTCTAAGCTCTTGAGCTTAATAAACAAATAAATTTATTCAATTACTTATCCAACTTTACTATATACAAATATCTATTTATTTAGATTCATTTCAAACTAATATTAGGCAACCGATCATATATGCTCCCCATGGCGATATTCAAACATTGTAGCCAAAGAATCACAATTATCGAATGTTTAACTATGATCGGACATATGATATTACCCGTATGTCTTAAGCTAATTGCCGAACCTATTGCCTCAATTTGTGTACATATCAAATATAGTAATCCTTACTTGAACTATTAACCAACCTTATCAATGAACAATTATACTTAAAATACCATATATATATATATATATATATATATATTCATAAGTGCATAGATACTATGTTACCAACAATTATTTCCTTGCTTAGCAGCCGAACCAATATACACATTACTCCATATCTACATCACGTTTACTCTACTTAAACCGAATAAACTTGCACATAAGGTCCTTGGCGAACCTCACTAAAAACAAGTCAACCAAAATCTTAGTATTCATCTTGTGTATAACCTTATTTACCTTCCAAAATCACAAAACATCAAACTCTTAATGTTTATGTACAAGGCGAATCTTAACATGATCCAACCTCCAACTCATTCATTTCAATCACTCACACGGCATTTGTTCAATTCTTTAGACAAATCTATGTTTGGCCATTGTACTCATGAGCATTAAAATTTATAATTTGACTACTTAAAACCTTCTCTTCAACAATTCTTCATAAAACATAAAGATTATAACCCAATCTCATCCTTTAATAACTAAAACCGAATGCTCAAGCCATCACCAAGATTTGAAATTTTGCCATGGGTTGTGTAAGAAATTAGCTAATTAACTAGAAACAAGTTTAAAATTTAAGAATCTAACACAACATACTAACCTCCCTTAAGCTCAAGGTGACCGAAACCTCTCTTCTTCCTTTCTTCAATTCGCCAAGAAGAACCAAAGAATGAAGCTCTTTTTTTCTTTCAATTCACGGTAATGAAGGGGCAACCACACACATTTTTTTTGTTTCTCCTCCTACTAACACTAATATTTTATTGCCCATGTTCTTTATTTTATTATTCCTAACATAAGCATTAACATAACATGTTTATGACATGTTTTGCCCATAACATTTTGTCCACCCTCCTTGTCATGGCGGCCACTTACTAATTAAGGGGAAATTGACATGCAAGTCCACCCGTTTGATCTCATGCACTAATAGATCCTTATAGATCGACCTATCACATTTCAAAAGTGTCACACATAAGTCCTATTAGCTAAATTCACATGCAATTGACTAAATCGAAGCTTAAAACTTTCACACATTCATATTCACATATTTTAGACAATAATCATTATATTCAAATAATTTGGTGACTCGGTTTAGCGGTCCCGAAACCGCTTTCCGACTAGGGTCACTTTAGGGCTGTCATAACTCTCCCCCACTTAAGAAATTTTCTTCCCCGAAAATCTTACCGGTAAACAGGTTTGGGTATCGTTCTTTCATAGAGTTCTCGGGTTCCCAAGTAGCTTCTTCCATCCCGTGTTTGAGCCATAACACTTTTACTAAAGGAACCTTTTTGTTTCGCAACTCTTTCACTTCACGAGCTAAGTTACGAATTGGTTCTTCTTCATGACTCATATCGGCTTGAATTTCAACCTCGGAGGGACTTATTATGTGCGAAGGATCAGATCTGTAACGTCGAAGCATCGAAACATGAAAAACGTTGTGGATCCTTTCGAGTTCAAGGGGTAAAAGCAACCTATATGCAACTGGACCAACTCGTTCGGAGATTTCATACGGCCCAATGAATCTCGGACTCAACTTGCCCTTACGCCCAAATCGAGTATCTTTTCCAAGGTGAAACTTTAAGAAACACTTTATCTCCCACGATACTCAATGTCCTTTCGTTTCAAATCCGCGACGACTTCGACAATCGATCTCGCCTTGGACTTTCACGAATTATTTTACTTTCTGCAAAGCATCTTTAATCAAATCAACTCGAAAATTTTTCTTTCACCGAGCTCGGTCCAAAACAATGGTGTACGACATTTTCGACCGTACAAAGCCTCGTAAGGCGCCATCTTAATGCTTGACTGAAAACTATTGTTGTAAGCGAACTCAATCAAAGGTAGATACCGTTCCCATGAACCACTAAACTCAAGGATGCAGCATCTCAACATATCCTCGAGTATCTGAATTATCCGCTCGGATTGACCATCGGTTTGGGGATGAAAAGCGGTGCTTAAATGCAACTTGGTACCCAAAGCTTCTTGCAATTTCTTCCAAAATCGCGAGGTGAATCTCGGATCTCTATCCGACACAATAGAAATGGGCACCCCGTGTAATCTCACAATCTGAGAAACATACAATTCAGCTAGTTTATCCAATGAAAAATCCGTACGTACGGGAATAAAATGAGCCGACTTAGTCAGTCTATCAACAACAACCCAAATCGCATCTTTCTTACTTGTCGACAATGGCAACCCAGACACAAAATCCATCGTGACTCGATCCCATTTCCATTCAGGTACCATGATCGGCTGGAGTAAACCCGTAGGCACTTGATGTTCCGCCTTCACTTGCTGACATATTAAACACTTCGAAACAAAATCGAAAATGTCTCGTTTCATACCATGCCACCAAAACTGACGTCTCAGGTCGTTGTACATTTTCGTACTCCTCGGGTGAATTGACATTCGGCTACAATGAGCTTCATTCAGAATCATCGTAATAAGTTCTGAATTTCTTAGGACACACAAACGACTTCTGAACCTCAAACAATCGTCATCGTCAATTTGAAACTCTGATTCCATGTTCGAAACACATTCAGCCTGTTTTGCAACCAATTCATCATCGACTTTCTGAGCTTCACCAATTTGATGAATCAATAATGGTTTGGCCTTTAATTCAGCTACTAACACATTGTCGGGTAGAACAGACAAGTGTACATTCAACGCTCGTAAAGCAAGCGATGATTTCGGCTTAAGGCGTCCATAACCACATTAGCCTTTCCGGTGATAATCAATGACAAGCTCATAATATTTCAATAACTCAAGCCAACGCCTTTGTCGCAGATTCAAGTCTCTTTGAGTCATCAAATATTTGAGACTTTTGTGATCCGAAAATACATGGCACTTCTCACCAAATAAGTAATGTCGCCATATTTTCAAAGCGAATACGATGGCGCTAATTCGAGATCATGGGTTGGATAATTTTTCTCATGTGGCTTCGGTTGCCTCGACGCATAAGCTACAACTCGACCTTCTTGCATCAATACACAACCCAACCCAAGTAAGGATGCATCACTTGTAAATGACGAACTCCTTGTCCGATTCAATTTGCACTAATCTTGGAGCTTAGTCAAATGGGTTTTCAATTGATCGAAACTTTTCGACACCTTTCCGTCCATTCAAACTTAACATCTTTCTGAAGTAGCTTCGTTATTGGTGTGGCTATCATCGAGAAACCTTTTACAAACCGTCGGTAGTAACCGATAAGTCCCAAAAAGCTTCGAACTTCAGTAATATTTCTCAGAGGCTTCCAGTTAAGTATGGCTGAAATTTTGCTCGGATCGACTCGAATGCCCGATGCAGATACCATGTGACCCAGGAAGCTAACCTCTCTTAACCAGAACTCACACTTCCTGAACTTAACATATAGCTGCTTATCTCGTAAAATCTACAACACTAATCTCAGGTGTTCAGCATGCTCGGTTTCATCTCTTGAGTAAACCAAGATGTCATCAATAAACATAACTACAAACCGATCCAAATACGGTCTAAAGATCCGATTCATCAAATCCATAAATATCGCAGGGGCATTAGTGAGCCCAAACGGCATCACTAAGAACTCGTAGTGACCGTATCTCGTTCTGAAAGCAGTTTTGGGTATAATCGAATCTCGAATTCGCAACTGATAATAACCCGATCTCAAATCTATCTTTGAAAACACTGAGGCTCCCTTTAGTTGATCAAACAAATCATCAATGCGTGGTATCGGATATTTATTCTTTATTGTCACTTTATTCAGCTGACGATAGTCGATGCACAACCTCATGGTTCCGTCCTTCTTTTTCACAAACAATACTGATGCACCCCAAGGTGAGAAACTTGGTCGAGCGAAACCTCTATCCGTCAACTCTTGCAACTGAGCTTTCAATTCCTTTAATTCCGTTGGTGTCATATGATACGGAGCTATCGAAATCGGTGTAGTCCCAGGTACAAGCTCGATGGCAAACTCTACCTCCCGAACAGGTGGTAAACCCGGTAATTCTTCGGGAAAAACATCCGGGTAATCACAAACCAGCGCACAGATTCAGCTTCTTTTCTAACTCTTTGTCATCAAGTACATACGCAAGGTATGCTTCGCACCCTTTCTTACATATTTCGAGCCAACATTGATGATATTACGGTGGCAACCTATTCAAGTCGAGAGACTCAACTCGGATTATCTCGTTATTTACACACCTCGGATCGATGGTTTTCTTTTGCAATTTACAATTGCATCGTACTGATCAACCAATCCATACCGAGGATAACATCAAATTCATCAAGCGGTAAAAGCATCAAATCACCCGTAAGCAGGAACCCTCGATTTCTAAGGGACATTTCTTACACACTTTGTCGACAAGCACGTAACGACCCAAAGGATTTGACACCGAATTACAAACTCAAGAGACTCAACGGTAGAGTCTTCTTTGGATGCTAAGGTTTCACATATATAAGAATGAGTAGAACCAGGGTCAATCAAAGCAATCACATTAGTATCAAAGAGAGTAAAAGTACCGGTAATAACATCTGGCGAAGAAGCATCCTCGCGTGCGCGAATAGCATAAGCTCTAGCAGGAGCACGAGCCTCAGATCTGGTTGTAGCATCTCTAGATCCTCTCTGACCACCACTAGCATTGCC
The DNA here is from genome assembly GCF_025698485.1 of Gossypium arboreum. NCBI lineage: Eukaryota > Viridiplantae > Streptophyta > Magnoliopsida > Malvales > Malvaceae > Gossypium > Gossypium arboreum. The sequence continues at coordinate 42,527,340 of NC_069073.1, forward strand.
CGTACTCCTAGATGGTCTACCCCGAGCAGTAGTAGCACCAGGTTTCCTACTCTGATTTACATTCTGTTCAGACAACCTCGGGCAATCTTTAATAAAGTGGTCAACTGATCCGCACTTGTAACAGGAGCGGTCATGGAATCTACAACTCCCCGAATGCCATTTACCACAATACTGACACTCCGTTTTGTCTCGACGATCATTTCCAACACTGGCGACCGAAGTGACTCGTGCACTCATAAGGGGTCTATCACGATCTCGTCTAGAAAAACCCGAAGTGTCTCTAGATCGGCCCAAATCATCTCTAAATTTCTTTGATGACTGTTGAAAGGGCCTCCCGAAGACCTCTTCTGAAACTCCTTTGCTCCCATATCGCCTTTTCTTTTCTCCATCTTGAGCTCCTCGGCTTTGCAAGCTCGCTCGACAAGTACCACAAATTCTCGGATTTCCAAAATGCCAATATACAGCTTTATGTCATCATTCAGTCCATCCTCGAAACGTTTACACATTACGACTTCTGAAGAAATGCATTCTCGGCGTCTGGCTAAGCCTTACAAACTTTCGTTCATAGTCGTGTAACCGACATGGAACCTTGTTTAAGTTCAAGAAATTCCTTCCGTTTTTGGTCAATGAATCTCTGACTGATATACTTCTTTCAAAACTCGGTTTGGAAAAACTCCCAAGTTACTTGCTCGGGGCACAACAGAAATCAACGTATTCCACCAATAGTAGGCAGAATCACGTAGCAAGGAGATAGTACACTTTAGGCACTCATCGGTGTGCAAGATAGCTCATCGAGTGCGAATAGTGTTGTCCAACCAAAATTCAGCTTGCTCGGCATCATCATTGTCGGTAGCATTAAATTCAATAGCCCGTGTTTTCGATTCTATCGGTGGGGCTTATTTGACCTTATTTGGTCGATTCACGGAGGTATTGTAGGTCTTGGGGTGGTATTAGTCGGGAATAGAGGTTGTGGAACAGTAGATTAGTTCGAATGTATTGGTTAAACCAATCATTCATCACGCTATAAAAAGCTTGCCTAGCCTCATCATTCGGATTGCTAGCAATAGGTTGAGAGTCCGGCCGCTGTCCCTTGTTCGAGAGCAGCGCTACACTCTCAAGATCATCACCTCTCGCTTTCGGTCGGGATCGGGATCCATTACCATAAATAAACACATTTGCAAATGTCAGAAATCACCACACTATCAAATAATCACAAAATGGCATGTACAGCTAGACCCAAACGTATTACGGTAGTCCTAGAATCAACTAAACCGTAGCTCTGATACCAATAAAATTGTAACACACCGTACCCGAGACCGTTGCCGGAGTGGAACACGAGGGGTTAACAGACTTAATTCCCTTATTTTTACAGTCCATTTTAAAAATTTCCAGACTAGCTGGCTAACTGCATCACTATCACCTTAAAAATCATATCTTGAGTTCCAAAACTCGAAAATAAATTTTATGAATTTTCCCTGAAACTAGACTCATATATCCATCTACAAATTTTTTTCTAGAATTTTTGGTCGGGCCAATTAGTACAGTTTATTAGTTAAATTCTCCCTTGTTTCAGGGTTCGACTGCTCTGACCTTCATGTATTACGACTTATATATCTCCCTGTAAAGGGATTCAATACTTATGCCGTTTGTTTCTAAAGAAACTATACTCGAAAAGGAATCTATACATATATGGCATAACTTCTAACTATCTATGGTTAATTTATAATGAATTTCCTAAGTCCGAACAGGGAATCCAGAAACCGCTCTGGCCCTGTTTCACGAAAACTTTAAAATCTCATAAAATACTGTTCATATGATCGTTTTATTACTTCCCTATGAAAATAGATTCATCAAGATTCAATTACATAATTTATTCACTATTTAATTCCATTCTTACTATTTTTAGTGATTTTTCAAATCCACACCACTGCTGCTGTCAGCATCTGTTTTTAAGGTAAACCTTACCTATTTCATGGTTTTCCATGAATCAACTAGAGTTTGTCATACATAGCATCAAAATAACCGTAATTAACCATTCCCAATGGCTAATCGTTACCAAAAATTTCCATACCTCTCAATGAACAACATACAAGACGATTATAATGCTATGCTCAAAGTGTATATAAGCCATTTTCGCATGGCTATCCAAATTTATACAAAACCAAAGGGTACATGACCAACAATAAAAAGGGTAGTCCTATACATGCCATTTTCAGAGTTCAACCAAAAGTGTACCAAAAGGGCTTTGATAGTGTGGACGACTTCGACTTCGATAATCCCGAGTCCGATAGCTGACGAACCAAAATCTATAAAACAGAGATTCAAAGAACGGAGTAAGCATTTAATGCTTAGTAAGGTTTGAGCAATAAAATTAGGCACAACTGAAGTATAGCATTCATATAACTAAACGGATAATTTCATATACACATATTCTCAAAAATCAGTCCTACTTCACATTTTCAACCCTTATATTCATACATAAGGGATCAACTTAACCAAAGGCCAAAGCTCACTAATCGATCGAGCGGATAATATTTAAACGAAATCACTACTCCAATGCATATCTGAAACGTACCTTATCGTTGGGATTTTACGAGCGTATTAATTGAAATTATTACAGAAAGATCGCTCATTCCCAAACCAAGTACCTTGAGGTTTAGCGGATATAGCTACTCGCTCAAATGCCTTGGGACTTAGCCGGTTATAGTAACTCGCACAATTGCCTTCGGGACTTGGCGGTTATAGTAACTTCGCACAAATGCCTTGGGACTTAGCCGGATATAGTAACTTCGCACAAATGCCTTGGGCTTAGCCCGTTATCAATCCGAATATCCATGCACATATCAATAAATCATGACACATCAATATTTCATTTTCAGTAACTAGAATTCAAACACAAGTCACTTATCAAGCATTATCATTTTCAGCTCAAAAGCTACATACAAAGGGCATGATTTTGATTTGCTTATAACATAATCTAATCGAATCATAATCTAAGTTTCATTACTCGAAAACTTACCTCGGATGTGGTCGAACAATTTCGGTGGCTATTCGATCACTTTTTCCTTTCCCTTATCCAACTTTGATCCTCTAAACTCTTGAGCTTAATAAACAAATAAATTTATTCAATTACTTATCCAACTTTACTATATACAAATATCTATTTATTTAGATTCATTTCGAACTAATATTAGGCAACCGATCATATATTCTCCCCATGGCGATATTCAAACATTGTAGCCAAAGAATCACAATTATCGAATGTTTAACTATGATCGGACATATGATATTACCCGTATGTCTTAAGCTAATTGCGAACCTATTGCCTCAATTTGTGTACATATCAAATATAGTAATCCTTACTTGAACTATTAACCAACCTTATCAATGAACAATTATACTTAAAATACCATATATATATATATATATATATATATTCATAAGTGCATAGATACTATGTTACCAACAATTATTTCCTTGCTTAGCAGTAGAACCAATATACACATTACTCCATATCTACCCGTCACGTGTACTCTACTTAAACCGAATAAACTTGCACATAAGGTCCTTGGCGAACCTCACTAAAAACAAGTCAACCAAAATCTTAGTATTCATCTTGTGTATAACCTTATTTACCTTCCAAAAATCACAAAAACATCAAACTCTTAATGTTTATGTACAAGGCCGAATCTTAACATGATCCAACCTCCAACTCATTCATTTCAATCACTCACACGGCATTTGTTCAATTCTTTAGACAAATCTATGTTTGGCCATTGTACTCATGAGCATTAAAATTTATAATTTGACTACTTAAACCCTTCTCTTCAACAATTCTTCATAAAACATAAAGATTGTAACCTAGTCTCATCCTTTAATAACTAAAACCGAATGCTCAAGCCATCGCCAAGATTTCGAAATTTTTGCCATGGGTTGTGTAAGAAATTAGCTAATTAACTAGAAACAAGTTTAAAATTTAAGAATCTAACACAACATACTAACCTCCCCTTAAGCTCAAGGTGACCGAAACCTCTCTTCTTCCTTTCTTCAATTCGGCCAAGAAGAACCAAAGAACGAAGCTCTTTTTTTTTTCTTTCAATTCACGGCAATGAAGGGGGCAACCACACACTTTTTTTTTTTTGTTTCTCCTCCTACTAACACTAATATTTTATTGCCCATGTTCTTTATTTTATTATTCCTAACATAAGCATTAACATAACATGTTTATGACATGTTTTGCCCATAACATTTTGTCCACCCTCCTTGTCATGGCCGGCCACTTACTAATTAAGGGGGAAATTGACATGCAAGTCCACCCTTTTGATCTCATGCACTAATAGATCCTTATAGATCGACCTATCACATTTCAAAAGTGTCACACATAAGTCCTATTAGCTAAATTCACATGCAATTGACTAAATCGAAGCTTAAAACTTTCACACATTCATATTCACATATTTTAGACAATAATCATTATATTCAAATAATTTGGTGACTCGGTTTAGCGGTCCCAAAACCGCTTTCCGACTAGGGTCACTTTAGGGCTGTCACATGGAGTGTAGGGATAAGTGAGTTGATTTAATCCCCACATGGAGTGTAGGGTTGGACGAAGATGGTGTGTAGAGGCTGGTTGGTAGGAATTTGTTACTAAATACTGCATGACTGCTACTGATAATCTGTTGGGCTAAGGCCTTAATGCATATTGATACTATACTGAGATGGGCCTTAGCAGAACCATTCTTGATCTTGAAAGGGCTTAGGCTCAAAGCGTATTTGATGTGCCTTTGTGTTTCTTGTTGTTTGTTTTCTGTGGGATTACAAATTGAGTTTACGTAAACTCACCTTTCTCTGTTTAATGTGCACAGGTAATCCCTAAACTTAACGGATCGGTGCAGCAATGGACTCGACGGTGGCCGCACGTATTTTTAAACCATTTTAATTTCAGTTTTGTTGTTTATTTCATAATTATTTTCTGGGTTATTTTTTATGTAAATTGGACTTTTTGGACTGTTTGCTTTTATTTCGGATTTTAAACTGTTTTCGTAGATTTAATAACTGCACAAACTCAACAAACAAAAGGTTTTCTCTAAAACAAAAGGGTTTTTCTAAGATGGACAGATTCACCTAATTAATTCGGTTTTTCATAAATTAAATGATTTCTAAAGCTTCCGCAACGAATTGTGTTTTAAAACAATTGAGTAAATAAGTAAGTGATTTTGGAGTCAACAAGAGTAAACAAATGGAAACGGTTTTATCGTAACAACTTAGTTTCAACATGCTATTATGTGACATCGCCAAATTCGACCATAACGTCTAGGCCAGATTTGGGGTGTTACATAAGTGTTCTGATTGTATGTTTGAGGTATTGGGTTTAAGACACACTTTTGAAAAATATGTTATTTTTGGTCTTAGCCTTATCTATTTTAGGTGGGTTATGTTATATTTTGGTAAATTCATATTAGAATGAGCCTGCTGGTTTAAGTGGTAAAGTGTTAGCTTATCCTAAGGTCTCGTATTTGAATCCTATGTGAACGTGGATGATAATTTTTGTTTTGGTTATGGGGTAGAGGTTCGATAAAAATGAAATTCTGAAGTAGTTGAGAGTTAGTGGGATAATGAGGGGTGTCGTAACCATTTTTTTGAAAAAAACGAGAATCGACTTGGATTTTGAAAATAAAAGAACGGGAGTCACCACCGATCCTTTTTGACGAGGTGTGATCGGGTCACCTCATAAAAGTGGTTGTTTTTAATAAATAGTTTGATTTATTTAAACAACAATTTTGGTCTACACAAATCAAGAAAACAGGTGCGGGAGTCGGTTACGCACGAGGAAGAATTAGCACCCCGATACGCCCAAAATTGGTACCTAGTTGATTAATTAGTGTCTTAGTGACGAAAATTAAAAGAACTTGAAAGAATTTTAAAATACAATCCTTCTTTATAAAAAGCTCAAGTGTTAAAGACCTTCTCGTCTCAAAATATAAAATGTCACACCCAGTAAGTTAGGACACAACATCTTGAATTTTCGAGAGCGAGCTTGCCTTTTATGAAATCTGTATATTTTATTAAAAGGGTATTCGATTATTTAGAATAAATGAGAGAAGTCGAAACCCAGTAAGTTAGGGCACGTTTTCTCGAATTCTCAAACACTGAATATTGCCTTTATTTCGAAACAAAATTCTTATTTCGAGATGACAAAATATCATACCCGGTAAGTTAGGGCACAACACTTCGCATCTTCGAGAATAAGCATTTTTCAAAACTCGTATAGTGATTTGAAAGAGTATTCCGTTATTTGGGTTGAATGAGAAAAATCGAAACCCAGTAAGTTAGAGCACGATTATCTCGAATTACCTAATACCGGAAATCGCTTTTATGAAAGAATTATTTTAATATATTGAGTAAAAACGTGATTTATAATAAAACATAAATGCTATGGTATTAATATGTATAATGACATAATGATAGATGTAATGGCGTCAAAAAACAATTATAAAAGATGAAACAACAGTGAAGCTTAGAAATATGTAAATGTAAACACATACGTGAGGAAAATGAAATAATCGAACATGCAAGCGAATAAATAAATAAACGAATGTAAAAATGGTAAAATAAAATGACAATGGTAATGATAATAATGATAAAAGGTGTATACATATATGTATTTAGGTACATACATAATAATAGAAGTAATAAGAAATATATATATAAGAAATATATACATACATAATAATAATAGTATAATATTAAAGGATACGTATCGTAATATATAAAAATGTATACGTAATAAAATTATATAGTATATACATATACGTTAGTGATAATAATGATAATACAAATAATGGATGATTCAAAGTTTGAAATAATTTATAAAGATGCAAATAAATAGGTGATGAAATGATAATAATAATAAGAGTAATGATGTATATTAGCAAAATAGGTGCGTCAAAATATATATATATGTGTGTATATACAAAATTAGTTAGTATAAAAATAGTAGCATATAAGTGATTACAAAAGGAAGAAAATGTAATAATAATAATGTTAAAATGCAAAAAGTAAATATAATACGATAGTAAATAAGTAATTAAAATAATACTATACACATAAAGAAATGTATATACGTACACATGCAATAAAGTATATATTAATAGAATAATAATAACCATGTAAGTGATAATAATAATAATGGTAATAATATTTAAAATATATGTACATGAATAATAATAAAAGGTATGTATATATATAATAATAATAATGGTGTAGTAAAAATAATAATAATATATTAATGAATATAATAATAATAATAATAATAATAACAGTTAATATAATAATAAATAATGCTACAAAATAGAAAATAGGGTAAAATAATATAAAAAATTAGATTAAATCTAAAAAAGGATTAAATTCGAAACAAAATGAAGTTTTGAGGCCAATTTAAAAATTAATAAAGGAGAAAGGGACTAATTTGAAAGCGCGTACGACTACCGAGGGCCAAAAAGGTGATTTTCTCGAGCCCCTTTAAACAACATCGTAGAAGTGAGGACCGAATCGCAAACGCAACAGATTCTAGGGCCAATTTAAAAGAAATTAAAACCTGATTGCAAAGCATATCAAAAGCGGAAGGACCATGCGCGCAATTAGCCCCTAGAAGCAAAAACACGCGGATCCTTCGGGCAGACGGGTCGGGTTGTGGATCGGTTTGCTAAACGACGTCGTTTTGGGTGCTAAATGCACGCCCCAAAACGACGTCGTACCCAGGGCCTTTAAAAGTTAAGTTTTTTTTTTTGAAACTTCATTTTCATTCTTTCCAGCAAAAAAAGGGCTGAAAGCCTCTCTCCCTCTCTCCTTTCTCTGCAGCGAGCCCAGAAACCGGCGAGGAGCCGACCGTCCGCCACCGTGTTGTCCGCCGCGCCGGCCGTCGCTCTGGCCACCGTACACGGTGGCCGGAAATTGTCCCTAGGTAAATTTTCTCTTTTTTTTTATTGTTTTAGAAATATGTTTATTTTCCTAGTGTTTATATTATATGTTTATCTATATATGGATATAGAATGCATGGATTCGGCCAAGAAACAGAGACGAAAAAGAAAGTAGAAAACGAGTCACCTTAGGTTTTTAGACTTTGCTTCTCCGTATTTCTGTTATTGATATTGCTGGATCTCTTGTTTTGCTAGCGTTCTTACAATCTAATATTGCTTTTTATTCTCAGAAAAAAAAAATACCGACCCCTTCATTTGGTTTTTGATTCGGCTTTATATATAGCCATTACATGTTTTTTTATTACATTGTCTTTCTTTGTAGGAAAATGGGTGGTGGAGCAGAGGCCATTTGCAGGCGTCGGTGGTGGAGGGGTAGGGAGCATGTGCTGATGGCTAGGGTTTCTTGGAGGAGTTTAGGATAGTGGGCTAGGGTTAGGTGAGGTTTGGGCTTAGTTGGGCTGAGTTATTTGGGTTGGTTTGTAATTGGGTTTAGTGGGTTTTGGGTATTGGGCCCAAAATTGGGCTTGTACAAGGGGGTTAAGATATTATGGGATTTTTAATTCAATTTAATTTTTTTAAACATAAATTTTATTATTAATTCTTATTGTATATGCTATTTTTGATAGCATACCTAAAACTAGACCTGATCATGGGTTGGGCCACCCAGCCCAAACTAAAGGTCCTCCCAAAAAATGGGAGGGTTCAGGTAAAACTATAGACCCGAAAAATTGGCTTGGACAAAAAACAAGGCCCGTTTAGAAAATAGGCCAGGCCTCAGATAAGATTTTTTTTGGCCCGGGCCTTGCTTAGCCCGAATTATATACTAAATATTTTATTTTATTTTTAATTTTTAACTTTACTTTTTTAGTTTCACTTTCAATTTCGTGCTTTCCTCCCCTTTATTCCCAATTCCAGAATTAAAATCCCTAACTCACCATCACCTCCACCGATCCAGCAGTGCTGTCCGTCGACACTGCTCACCAGTCACCAGTCAGCACATTCATCTCCACCTCCCACTTGCTTCCTCTGTTGCTAGCGTCCACCTAATTTCCTCAACTAACTCAGGTAAGAAATATCATTTTCATTTCTTTTTGTTTAGTCACCGAGAAAATGAAGGAAAGTTTTGATTCTGTTTTGGTATGTCTGTTTCATCTCTTCTAAAAGTTCATAAGCATTATCTAATACGTCAACGATACAACAGTGGTTTATCGGAACTCTTTTTTGTTGTAACTTTATTTTCCTTAAATTAAAACTCTTTTTTTTTATGTTCCCTTGCTTTATATACTCTATTTTTGTGTGGGATTGCTTTGTATGCGGTTCATGGATGACACATCATGACGGATAGGGTTTGCTGTACTTACTAGAAATCTAGTAAAGTAAAATACAAGGCAGAGGATATATATAAATTCTAGAGAATTTAGAGATAATTTAAGAACAAAAGATGAATCAAAGATAGCTGGCTGCGAAACTAACAACAAAGAAAGATGCATGAAAAGTTCAGTTTTTTTGAACTATAAGAGAAGATTCTTTGGTTGAATTCATAAAAAAGCCCAACCTAAAAGACAGTTACTGTAGAAGAAAACTGTGGTGTCTTGAGAAAATGGTCCTTTTGTTTAACATTTTCCACAATTTGGAAAGAATACTAAACAGGCACGTTAACTATTTGCAATAATCAGGAAGTTTCACTTTTTGTCTTTTAATTTGTTTTAAGATTTTTAGATTCTTAAAATATTTTCTCTTTCAACAACTTACCTTGAAATTTTGTTGAAATTCAAAATGAAATTAAGAGATTTGAGGAAGAAGATGTTTTGTTTGGTGGGGGTAAGAAATTAAATAACATTAACTATGTTTATCTTGAAATATTGGACCTCTAATTATTGCAAATAGTTGTAGCCAAGAAATAGGGGAAATGAATTAAACAATGCAAATTTAAACAAACTAAAGGAAATTGAGATTTGGGTATTGGAAAGACTAGGTTTTTAAAGCTGAGTTTTGAATTTCGTGGAATTTGGTGAAGCAGAATTAAAGAATTAGAGCGTCTAAATTTCAAATAAACTGACTCTTCTTCTCTCTCTCTCTCTCTCTCCTTTTTTTCTTCTTTGAGTTCCTTCTCTAACATTGATCTTTACATGTTTTTTCTCTCTTCTTTGGTCCGAACAATGGTTGAACTTTATGCAGATGAAGTAGTCCCTAATGAGGTCCAGTTTCTCCTCATGTTTTCACCGTTGATGGCTCAAAATATCAAAATCATATGGAATTTTTGTTAATCAAATGGTGGATACATTAAGATAAAGATCTTCATAGTTAAATTCAGTTTTGAGGTTTATTTAAAAAAGGTCTCTTTGGTAAATGAAGTCAGCTATATTGAAGCCTTTAGCCAAAAGAGGTCGTTTCTTGTGGGATGTTTGAAAACTCTTTTTGGTTGTAACTTTATTTTCCTTAAATTCATTCTTTATTTGAGCCTCATATTGGGATATGAACCAACAATCCAATTAGACACACAAATTGAGACTTTGGCGCTTAATTCAACTATTCAAATCATACAATATTAGTAAGGCTTTTTTTCGTTTAGCATTTGTAACATCAACTCAGTAGGTAAAGATATGCTTATGGCGTTGTTAATAGGATAAGTATTTAAATCTTTTACACAAAAAAAAAATTAAATGAGAGAGAACAAGTTAAAAAGATTCTTGGAGCTTTTTTCAAAAGATAACCACTCTTTACTTCAAGCTTTATTGACATTACATAATCATTATTACAGTACTAGAAGAAGCTATGTTTATCTTTAACTCAAAGAGACTTGGGTTCATTAGTTTTACTTTTGTCTTTTCTAATTTGTGTTCAATAGTTTCACTGTCTCATTAATGTTTCTGGTTTTTCTCTTTTTTTAATTGTTGGAAACTACAACCATCACTGTAAAATAAATTATGTTATACCATTATTTTACGTTGAAAATATGCAAAAGTACAAATGTTTGTGCCATTTTTCCCACTTTGAAACTTACTTAAATTCTGTATCTTCATTTTTTTTTAGGAATAATTTGGGCTAACATTTTATGATAATGAATAATAATATGGAATAATTCATATATTATATACAATTGTTGAACAATTATATAATCTTTTGATTTATTTGGATTTCAAGACTTGAGTTTTTATGACTATGGCTAGTTTGAACACTCCTATACTTGTGGACGATGGGTTTAATGAGTATGAAATTACTCTCAAACGTCAAAAGTCTACCACTTCAAAGGTGTGGGATGAAATGACAAAACTAGAATGCGAGACCAAGAATGAATTGAAGGCACAATGTAATCAATGTAAGAGTATCTTCTCTGCTAAATCTTCTAGTGGAGCCTATCATTTAAGACATTATCTAAATAACTGTTAAAAAACTACAAGTTTGATGCTGATGTGTGCCGTCGAGCTGTTTCTACTTTTCTTGTGTGTGGCAAGCATTCATTTAGGACAATTGAAGAACCGGGATTTAGATACGTGATAAGAATTGCTAGTCCTAATTTTAAGAATATAAGTAGACATACATCTGCTAAAGAAGAGGTCATGTTAAAGAAGAGGTGGCTAAAGCACTTGGTTTAATTTGTCTAACTTCTGATAATTAGAACTCGGAGCATACTAATGATGAATATATTTGCATTACTGCTCATTGGATTGACAAAGATTGAAAGCTACAAAAGAAAACCATAAGGTTTAGAGCTTTATTTCCTCCGTATGATAGTTTGAACATAGCAGATGAACTTGTTTTATGTTTATGCCAATGGGGTATAGACAAGAAAATTTTTAGCATCACTTTGGATAATGCCTCTTATAATGATGTTATGGTTTCTAATCTTAAAAATCATTTTCATGCGAACTAAGCTATTTTGTGTGATGGTGCTTTTTGTCAAGTTAGATGTTGTGCACATATATTGAATCTTATAGTTAAAGCTGGTTTGGAACTTGCTGATGATGTTTTTGGTAAGATTTGAAATGGAATTAAGTACATAAAAAAGTAGATAATTCGTAGGAAAAGATTTTATGATGTGGCCAACAAAAGTTTTCATTTGAATGTGACCATTTCCTTGCATCAAGATGTGTGTGTGAGATGAAATTCTATTTATTTTATGCTTGAATCTTCTCTTTACTATAAAGATGTTCTAGATTATTGCGGCCAATGGCATAAATATTATTAAATATTTGCACTTTCTAACGAGGAGTGGAGAAATGTTGCTATTCTTTACAAATTTTTGAAAGTATTTTATGATGTGACTTGTGTTTTTTTTTTGGTTTTAATTATCTAACAGCTATTCTTTATTTTAGAGGGGTTTGGAAGGTTCACAAGGTCTTGCTTGATACAATTAAAGGTCATTATTCTTTTTTAACTCTAATGATTAAGCAAATGCAAGAGAAATTTAATAAATATTGGGCTGAGTATTCATTAATATTGTCATGTGCTGCAATTTTAAATCCTCATTACAAGTTGAACTATGTGCAGTATTACTTTACTACAATCTATGGTATTCTTGCTTTAGATTTTGTTGAAACCATTCTTAGCAATCTTAGACTCTTGTTTGACAAGTATGTTAAGAAATCCAAATCTACGTCTTCCTCTTTTGGCTGGGAGTTCTAATGTTTTGGATAAAGATTTTGTTGATTCTAGTTTGCATCAACACAATGTTAATAGTGTTGATTTTGGGGGAGGTTTTGATGAGAGTGAAGATTATAAATAGTATTTAAATTAATCTAGCACTAAAAGTGAAAAGTCACAGTTGGACATTTGTTTGGAAGAACCGGAGCTTGAGTTGAATAGTCAAATAGATGTTTTGGATTATTGAAGCAAAAGTTCAGTTCTATATAATGAGCTTTCATTATTGGCTCGTGATCTTTTGGCAATTCTAATATCGACTGTAGCTTCCACATCGGCTTTTAGCATGGGTAAGAAAGTTATCACACCTTTGAGGAGTTCACTTAAGCAAAAAAAGATTCAAACCATTGTTTGCTTTGATGATTGGATGCGAGTTAAGGGATTTTCAATGAGTAATTATTATTTTAGTTTTGTTGTTGTAATTTTGTATTATTTTTTTTATGAATTTGATTATCTAATTATTTATTATTATTTCATGTTAGAAATTGGTTGCAAGAATGGTGATGACGATGAGGATGATGTGGACGATGAGGATAATGTTTCTTCGATTTCTTTTTAGGTTACCTTCATTTCTAATTGTTGACAATTTAATTTAGCTTACAATTTATAGTTTGTTATAAAATTAAATATGTTGATTGGTTAATGAATAGATATTTTGGTTGGTTGATTATATTTTGCAGGTTTTTAGTACTGATTTGGTGTTGTTGGTGATGTTGTTTTTCGTGTTGTTTGCTGCTTTTTTGTGCTATTTTTATGCTGTTTGGTGTTGTTTTGATGTTGTTTTAGTGCTAATTTTTGTGGTATTTTATTATTCTTTCGCAGGTATTTATTATGTTATTTGTTGTCATTTTTAATATTATTTGGATATTGTAGAACTTTTGTTTTATTATTAATTTTGTTATTATTTTAGTTTTAGCTTGTTTCAATTTTAATATAACCACTTTTTTATTATATTTTTAATTTGTGTATTGTTTTAAGAATTGTTTTAGTATCATTTTATTTGTTTCTTGTTTTAATATTTATTTTATGTTTTTAAATGTATTTAATTTATTATATTTTAATTTTTTATTTAATAAAATAAGCTAAAAATTAATCTGAATTAGAGGCCGAAAGAAAGGTTGAAACATGTGCTTAGCAATTTTATTTTGGGTAGGGCTTGGACAATTTTTTAGGCTCATATTTCATGCCGGGCTGGGCCCGGGCCTAGAATTTTGTTCAGGCCCGACCCATGATCAGCTCTACCTAGAACTACTCATAGCTTCACCTTAACCCTTAAAATATAATATTATAATAATGATGCAAAATTTTATAAAATATAATATTATTTTTCAGATCAAGAAGATATATGTTGAATAAAACCTTCATGTGTTTTACATTAAAATCATATATATAAATAACATGAGATACTCATGTATTTGTATTATATATATTCCTCGAAGAAATACATTACACTATATGATTGAAATATCTAATGTGCTCCTGCAGTAGCAATATTGTGAAAATAACTTTAAGAGGATTTTCGAATGATCTCATACCTTCTAGTGGCTAAGCAAAATAAAAAGTTACTAACTATGAAATTCTTCCCACTAGTTTTGCTTTATTCCCTAAAGTGAATGTAGCAGTACATAACAATTATAAAAAATAAAAATATAGAGATCATGATTGTTGTTGTAATTGTGGATGTGATTGGAGACTAATCATAACAACATGAATAGATAGATTTTAATTTGAAATCCATGCATATTTTGTGATGGTAATTATGAAATAAAGAATCAATGAAGGTGTTTAGAAGTCTATCCTACTAGATTTATTACATTCCCTGAAGTGAATGCAAATATCAAGAAAATAAAAGATATAATCATGGACCACTAAAAATAGGAACATAGTAATAAATAAGAGAACAATGACAGTTCTCAAGATAACTCTTCAAAGGGTAAAGATAACCTATATTATCAATGTGATATGAAAAATTATTGGCTACATCGGCATATGCCCAAATATTTTGTTTTTGTTAATATTTTTAAGGAATGATATGAGAATGTAGTAATAAATTCTATCATTACAGATAGAAAATATTTATCTTATTTGGCACTAAAATAAACAAATATTATTCTAATATTTGATAGTACAAAATTAGTCCAAAGATCTAGAAGAGCTAATATATTAATATATTATGATGGTTAATCCATTGGTTTTAAAAGATATTTATAATGGAGCTTATATTGAGATTGTGAATGAGGAAAATATTATATTTCATATGAATCACTATTGCTATAAATATTTATTTTGAAAGGATGAAAAAGAGAGGATTGGATTATTAATTTATATTTATTTTATAATAATTATGATGTTCTTTTGTCATCATCCCTATTAAGGGGATGGAAGCAAAATATTTGACTATGAAAGATCTATTTTTAAGCAAAAAAATATGATAATTCTATCTAAAGCTCATTATGGTTGGATGCACCTGAAGTTGCAATTTTTTTTTTGTTTTTAGATATTTGAAGATTTTGGCATATTCCTTGAAGCGAATATTGCATATAGTTGTTTGGAAATTATATTTATTTTATTGACTTAGTGACATTATAATATTCGCCTTGATTTAGACATTTCTAGTAGTAAATGTCACAATAACACTTATATGTGGATACAAAGTAAAAGGAATGACAGTGAAATTATTAATTTGTTACAAATTAGTACAATTGAAACACATGTTAAAGTAAAACAGAAGTTTACTGATACAAATGCATTTACTACTTAGCGTGACCAGTTAGACCATCCTAGATCAAATATGATGCGAAAATTAATTAAGAATTCATATGGATATTTATTAAAGAACCAGAAGATTCTTTAATTTAAAAGGATTCTCATATGTTGCTTGTTCTCAATGAAAATTGATTATTAGAAACTCACTACCTAAAGTTGAGATTTGATGTCTTGCATTTTTTAAACAAATATGGGCTCATTCATCCACCATGTGGATAGTTTTGATATTATGTTATTTTGGTAGATGCATCTACAAAATAATCACATATGTGTTATCAATTTGCAACATGTCGTTTGCAATATTGCTTGTTTAAATAATTAATTTTAGATCATGTAATTAAGAAAATTCATCTTGCTGATACTGATGAGTTTTGTAACACCCTTTACCTGTGTCCTACGCCGGGACAGGGTACGAGACATTACCAGACTTAAACATAAACAATCATGCAAACCGGGCCATAAAATTTCATTCATATATTAAACCATTCTATTACATGCACATAGTCTCTTATTTGGGTCTACGAAGCTCAAAACATACTTTAGAAGGGGTTCGGGACTAAACCGAGAACCTCCGAAAGTTTTACATCACTTAGAAAATTTTTCATATTTTAGAGAGTCACACGCTCGTGTGGGTAGGCCATGTGGTCTCACACGTCCATGTCCTCAGCCCGTGTAACTCTCTGTTTATGACATCAGTAAACAAATAAGGGTCACACGACCAAGCCACACGCCCGTGTGCTAAACCTATCTTCTACACGGCTTAGACACACGGCCGTGTCTCTGCCCGTGTGGCCAGCACTTAGGCTATTTTCCAAGCCTTGTTGTCACCCTTTTACATGCACACACACAAACATGGATCCAAAAGCATTCAACATCCTCAATTATGATGCAGACATTTCATTTACTTATCAACATACATGTGTTACACATTCTCACCTTAAACCAAGTCTAGACACACCATATCTTATTCATTTGGCTTTATCAAATACCTTACCACTTATACCTTTATACCATAGTTATCTTCATGTCCATTTAATTCCAACTTATCACCAAGCATACATCTTCTAGCCAAGTCATATCTTTATATAGTGTCCGCACTTCATATGCATAAAACAATATGCTTGACTAAGACATTCTACACCAATTCCATATTCAATTTAACATTATTACTATTTCTCACTTTATACCATTGTACCATGGTTACCAAACTATCCATCAAACGTCCATGTTCAAGGCATTATCATTTTATTTCCATATTACACATTTAATTCATGGTCATGACCACTCGATTGGTCATAAAACATGCATTCAACACACATGACATATTATTACCAACCATGCATGGCAAACAAGCATATTCACATCACAATTATTAGACACAACATGAATAGCTAAATTTACAAGTCATAATCAATAGCTCAATATAGGCCAATACATTTGGCCAAATTATACTAACACATGTTATAAAACTAGATCCTTATACATGCCACTCACTTGATATTTCTAACTTATGTATCAATACTCCAAAGGTATTGGCTTGATACTGCGATGCTCCCTCCAACGATCTCCAACCCCGAGCCGACCTGAGAACACTAAGGAAATAGAAAGGAGGGAGTAAGCTTTACGCTTAGTAAGCTCGCATGAAAAATAATAAGAAATGTATTAACATGCTATTTTTCAATTTCTCTCTATTCATTCAAAGTCTAGTTAAGCTATTTTCTCAAGTCACAGTCACTAAATTATTTATATCTGGAGCTATGGAAATCCAAATTAAAATTAGATAATTTTCCCTAAAACTAGATTCACATGTCTTATTACCATAAAATTTTTAGAATTTTTGGTCTATCCAATAAGTACAGTTTATTCTTTAAAGTTTCTCCTGTTTCGCTGTTTGATAGCTTTGACCTTTCTTCACAAATATTTATTAATATCTTAGTACGGGATTTGGATAATGTTTCTGTCTAATTTTCTTGAAAATAGACTCATTAAGGACTTAGTAATATGAATTCTAACCCATAATTATTTTTGTACAATTTCTAGTGATTTTTGCAATTCAGAATAGGGGATTCCGAACTCATTCTGACTCTGTCTCACAAGAATTTGAATATCTCATATTCCTTTTGTTATACCGTTTCTTCTATGTGAAACTAGACTCAATAAGCTTTCATTTCATATTTAATTCAGCCTTTAATTTGACTTCCACAATTTTTGGTGGATTTTCACAATAAGACTACTGTTGTTGTCCAAACTGTTTTAGTACAATATAATGATACCATCACAAGATTTTCATGAAATTACTCTCATAAGTATCACTCATGAATTTTCATTCTTATCACAAGTCCATGGGTTTCGAGTACTTACCTGTGCTATCATTTAGAACAACACTCGTCCAAACATGGCAATTCATATGCATCATAATAGTATCATATAACATAAATGAGTTTATCATGGCAAGAACCTTTTATTTCATTTATCATATTAATCTTATTGAATTTTCTCGAAAATTTCGATGGATATCCCATATATCGTCAAATCGTACAAGTGATCATTTCAAGTATGCATTCCCACGAACCTCGTATCTTACGGTGGGATTACCAGTCCAGGCTAAATCCCCCGAAATGTAAACTTATAGAGTAATGTCGGGATTACCAGTCCAGGCTAAATCCCCTACAATGACATATACTCCTATGAGTTCGGATCTGAATTACCAGTCCATGTAACACCCCTAGCCCGAGTCCGATTACCGGTTTAGGCTAAGAGGTATTACTGAGCTAAACATTTAATTTCTCATTCACATTAATTAACATAAACAGAGATTGAGCTGCATACATACCGATCTTTGAGTTATATATATATGCCATTTTCATATGGCCAAAATATTTACAATTACAAAAACATATTTTGCCAATAGTCTAACCTATACATGCCATATCGAGACCAAAATATAACTGTACCAACAAAATCGATAGTATGATGAAATGCTTACGATCCCCGAGTCGGTGGCCAAAATCAACAGTCTATAAAACGAAAAAGTAAGAAACAAAGTAAGCTTTCGAAGCTTAGTAAGTTTTAAGCATTTCATACCATTAAAGCTTGTCATTTAAATCGAAAATTGAGTATCACAAAATTCGTATTCTAATTGTCATTCACTTGGCCGAATATATACAAGTACACTAGTTATAAAAGCAATTGGCTGAATATATATATACATATATATATGAATACACAAGAAATTTCTAGCACATATTTCACTATACTATATGGCTTAAGCAATTACTTTAAGTCACATACTTTCATATGATGACATACCTTGATCGAATAGGTCATTGTCTTATTCTTAAATACCGAATTCATCCACACATATATATATCGTTCTTTGATACTAATAATTTACTTTTCAATCAATTCACATATGAGTACATAATACGTACCTTAACATGTAAAATATATATATTACTTACTCGACGATGGATACCACGAATATTCAATGTCGTAATCTTACTTAACTTACTGGCATCAGTCCTGTCAAGTCTTAGTACTCGAAACACATTTCTAACACGAGCCTACGGGTCTTTAACCCTGATTCCATTCCAGCACTAAGCCTACAGGTCTTTAAACCCGGATAGAATTCCAGCATATAGCCTACGGGTCTTTAAACCCGGATACAATTCCAGCATATAGCCTGCGAGTCTTTAAACCCGGCTACAATTCCAGCATATAGCCTGCGGGTCTTTAAGCCCGAATACACACATCAAATATCATACCTATTTAATCATTTACTAACACATCTTATGGAACATTTCACATTAGTAGCCATTTGATACATTCGGACATAAGCTTTATATGAACACCATCATTTTCATTTTGGTTTAAAAAAATCATACATACATAACACTTATACCTCTCACCAATCAAGCTTAAGCTGAATTGGTCATTCAACAATAGATCATGTACTTAGATTATTTACCACACAACTTAATTCAAATAAAACCAAAAAGATCAAAATTCATCTAGTATATATATATCAAGACATCATTAATTTTATACTAAAGGCGATTACTAAAAACCTAACTCGAATATTTTGAACAGTTGCGGATAGGCTACTCGATTGCTTTCTCCTTTCCCCCATCGAATTTAGTTCCTCTTTGCTATTGAGCTTTAATTTAAACAAATGAATTTGTTTAATTAATTACTCAACTTTAATTCTTTAATAGTCACATCTGACAATCATATAATTTCAATGCATATTATGTTTTACAAAACATGTCATGACTCGATTTCATGCTTACTTAATCTCTATCTAAATCGCATGCACAAACAAAGATTCACCAACTTATTATGCTACCTTATGCACGAATTCAACCATATATATATACGAATATCAACTTATTGAACATTTATCACATTTCCACTTGCTATTTATCAATAATGCCGCACACACACACAAAAACATTCATACTCATATGCATGCAATTCCATTGATGATTACTATATGACCCATTCGTTTCTAACTATTCAACTCAACCTTCATATTCAATTTTATAGGTAATGCCGAATGCCCAACTTAATCAAACTCAAAATTTAGTTTTCGTCATTTTAATTAATTACTACTTATTCTTCTAAATTTCAAATACAAGGTAATTAGCACCTATACACTTAAACCGAATTAACAAGCACCTATAGACTTTGGTCGAATGCCATTAAACACAGGTCATCAAAGATCTTATTTTTAATCACCGTATATATATAATTAGTAAAATGGATTGATTATACATATATACTAGCAAAACCAAACATAATAATTTTAACTATGCATAACATTACTCACATTCTAATAATCATATTATTCAAAATCATACCCTAAAAAAAAGAATCCTGAACAATGCCGAATCCTTAGATGTTTAAACATCTAATTTACTCAATCCAAAACACCTAAACGGCATTTGTTCAAGATATTAAGCAACTCCATGTTCGGCTATTACACATATGAGCATTAACAATTCATACTTTTAACAAGATCAACTTCTTTCATCAACAAATTCTTCATCAAAACTTAAAGGCAATAATCAAATTCCTTCTTTATCAACCATAACCGAATGTTCAATTCATCCATCAAAATTCAAAATTTTGGCATGGGCTAAGTAAGAAACATGATGATTAACCTAAAACAATCTAGAATTTCAAAAATCTAACACAATTTACTAACCTTCCTTATGATTCAAATGGCCAAATGTCTTACTCCTCTTTTTCTTTCTTTAGATTCGGCTAAGAAGAACAAAGATGAGACTTTGTTTTCTTCATCATTCTTTCTATTATTATTTTATTTTATTCATCTATATTATAAAGTATAAAGCCATTTAACTAATAATTAATACATATATTTAATATAAAAGCATCATCATGGCCGGCCACTATAAAAAAAAATGGATATTTGACATGCAAGTCCAACCTTTTTATAATATGCATTAATAGACCACTTTTAAATTTACCTATCACATTTCACAATTATCTCACATAAGTCCTATTTAATAAATTTCACATACAAATGAAAAAATTAAAGCATAAAACTTTCACACATGCATGTACACATACAATAAGCATAGAATATAACAGTAATTATTTTTATGACTTGGTTTTGTGGTCCCGAAACCACTTTTCGACTAGGGTCAAATTAGGGCTGTCACAACTGTCCCCCACATAAGGAATTTTCGTCCCCAAAAATCTTACCAGTGAATAAGTTAGGATATCGATCTTTCATAGAGTCTTCAAGTTCCCATGTAGCTTCTTCAACCCCATGTTTAAGCCACAGTACCTTCACTAATGAGATTTTCTTATTTCGTAGTTCTTTTACTTCACGAGCCAAAATACGAACCGGTTCTTCTTCGTAACTCAAATCAGGTTGAATCTCAACCTCTAATGGATTAATTATGTGCGATGGATTAGATCTATAACGTCGAAGCATCGAGACATGAAAAACGTTGTGACTCTTTTCAAGTTCAGGGGGTAAAATCAAGCTGTATGCGACTGGCCCAACTCGTTCAGATATTTCATACGGCCCGATGAACCTCAGACTCAATTTGCCTTTACGACCAAATCTAAGCACCTTTTTCCAAGGTGAAACTTTAAGAAACACTTTGTCTCCGACCTGATATTTAATGTCTTTTCGTTTTAAATCTGCATACGACTTCTGACGATCTGAAGCTGCTTTCAGTCTTTCACGGATCACTTTTACTCTCTGTTCAGCATCTTTAATCAAATCAACCTCGAAGATTTTACTTTCACTAAGCTCGGTCCAAAACAATGGTGTACGGCATTTACGACCTTACAAAGCCTCATAAGGTGCCATCTTAATGCTTGATTGAAAACTATTGTTGTAAGCGAATTCAATCAAAGGCAAATACCATTCCCATGAACCACTAAACTCAAGGATGCAACATCTCAACATATCCTCGAGTATCTGAATGATCCGCTCGGATTGACCATCAGTCTGGGGATGAAAAGCGGTGCTAAAATGCAACTTGGTACCCAATGCTTCTTGCAATTTCTTCTAGAATCGCGATGTGAATCTCGGATCTTTATCCGACACAACAGAAATAGGTACCCCGTGTAACCTCACAATCTGAGAAACATACAACTCGACTAGCTTGTCAAGTGAATAATCCGTACGTACGGGAATAAAATGAGCTGACTTTGTCAATCTATCAATAACAACCCAGATCGCATCTTTCTTGCATGACGATAATGGCAACCCGGATACAAAATCCATCGTGACTCGATCCCATTTCCATTCGGGTATCATGATTGGCTGAAGTAATCCTAAAGGCACTTGATGTTTCGCTTTCACTTGTTGACATACCAAACACTTCGAAACAAAGTCAGAAATGTCTCGTTTCATACCAGGCCACCAAAATTGATGTTTCAGATCGTTGTACATTTTCGTGCTACCAGGATGGACCGACATTCGGCTATTATGAGCTTCGTTCAAAATCATCGAAATAAGTTCTGAATTTCTTGGAACACACAATCGACTTCTGAACCTCAAACAATCATTGTCATCAATTTGAAACTTTGAATCCACATTCGAAACACATTCAGCTCGTTTAGCAACCAATTCATCATCGACTTTCTGAGTTTCACATATTTGATGAATCAATAACGGTTTGGCTTTTAATTCTGCTACTAACACATTATCGGATGAAACGGACAAGTGTACATTCATCACTCGCAAAGCAAACAATGACTTGCGACTTAAAGCATCGGCAACCACGTTAGCCTTTCCCGGGTGATAGTCAATGACGAGCTCATAATCTTTCAACAATTCAAGCCAACGTCTTTGTTGCAGATTCAAATCTCTTTGAGTCATAAAATATTTGAGGCTTTTATGATCTGAATATACATGAAATCTCTCTCCAAACAAGTAATGTCGCTATATTTTCAAAGCAAATACGATGGCAGCTAATTCGAGATCATGGGTCAGATAGTTTTTCTCATGTGGCTTCAATTGCCTCGACGCGTAAGCTACAACTCGACCCTCTTGCATCAATACACAACCCAGCCCATGTAAGGACGCATCACTGTAAATGACAAACTCTTTACCAGATTCGGGCTGCACTAACACTGGAGCTTCAGCCAAATAAGTTTTCATTTGGTCGAAACTTTTCTGGCACTTTTCTGACCATTCGAACTTAATATCTTTCTGAAATAGCTTCATCATTGGTGTGGCTATCATCGAAAAACCCTTTACAAACTGTCTGTAGTAACCGGCAAGTCCCAAAAAGCTCCGAACTTCAGTAACATTTCTCGAAGGCTTCCAATCAAGTATAGGTGAAATTTTGCTCGGATCAACTCGAATACCCGATGCAGATACTACATGTCCCAAAAAGCTAACTTCTCTCAACCAGAACTCACATTTACTGAACTTAGCATATAACTGTTTATCTCGTAAAATCTGCAACACTAATCTCAGGTGTTCGGCATGTTCAGTTTCATCTCGCGAATAGACCAAAATGTAATCGATAAACACAACTACAAACCGGTCCAAACACTGTCTGAAGATCCGATTCATCAAGTCCATAAATACTGCAGGGGTATTAGTGAGCCCAAACGGCATCACTATGAACTCGTAGTGATCGTATCTCATTCTGAAAGCAGTTTTAAGTATATCTGAGTCTCGAACTCGCAACTGATAATAACCTGATCTCAAGTCTATCTTTGAAAACATTGATGCTCCCTTCAGCTGATCAAACAAATCATTAATACACGGTAACGGATATTTGTTCTTTATTGTCACTTTATTTAATTGACGATAGTCGATGCACATTCTTATGGTTCCGTCTTTCTTTTTCACAAACAATACTGGTGCACCCCAAGGTGAGAAACTCAGTGGAGCGAAACCTCTATTCGTCAACTCTTGCAACTGAGTTTTCAATTCCTTCAATTCCGTTGGTGCTATACGGTACGGAGCTATCGAAATTGGTGTAGTCCCAGGTACGAGTTCAATGCCAAACTCTACCTCCCGAACAGGTGGTAACCCCAGTAATTCCTCGGTAAAAACATCCAGATACTCACAAACCAGTGGTGCCGATTCAAGCTTCTTTCCTGATTCGTTACTATCAAGTACATACGCAAGATATGCTTCACACCCTTTTTTTACATATTTCTGAGCCAACATCGAGGATATTACTGCTGGTAACCCGTTCAAATTAGTAGACTCAACTCGGATTATCTCATCATTTGTACATCTCAAATCAATAGTCTTTCTTTTGCAATTCACAACTGCATCATGAACGGTCAACCAATCCATACCGAGAATAACATCAAATTCATCAAACGGTAAAAGCATCAAATCGGCTTGAAAACAGGAACCTCGGATTATCAGTGGACATTTCCTACACACTTTGTCGACTAGCACATATAGTCCCAAGGGATTCGACACTCGGATCACGAACTTAGTAGACTCAACAGGTAGAGTCTTACTAGATGCTAAAGTCTCACATACATATGAATGAGTAGAACCAAGGTCAATCAATGCAATTACACCAGTATCAAAGAGATTGAAAGTACCGATAATAACATCAGGTGAAGAAGCATCCTCGCGTGCGCGTATAGCATAAGCTCTAGTAGGGGCACGAGCCTCGGATCTGGTCGTAGCATCTCTAGACCCTCTCTGATCGCCACAAGCATTCCTTGTATTCCTAGGTGGTCTACCTCGAGCTGTAGCAGTACTCGGTTTCCCACTCTGATTTACATTTTGCTCTGACAATCTTGAGCAGTCTTTGATGAAGTGGTCAGATGATCCGCATCTATAATAGGAGCAATCATGAAATCTACAACTCCCCGAATGCCATTTTCCACAAAACTTGCACTCGGTCCTATCCCGACGATCATTTTCAACACTGGCAACTGAAGTGGCTCACGTACTCATAGGAGATCGATCACGGTCTCGTCTGGAAAAGCCTGAAGTGTTCTTAGATCGGCCCGAATCATCTCAAAATTTCTTCGATCATTGCTGAAAAGGCTTTCTCGAAGATCTCTTATGAAACTCTCCAGCTCCAACCTCAGCTTTCTTTTTTTCTTTACTAAGCTCCTCGGCTTTGCAAGCTCGCTCAACGAGTACTACGAACTCTCTGATTTCAAGAATGCCAACAAACATTTTTATATCTTTATTTAGCTCGTCCTCGAAGCGTTTAGACATAATAGCCTCAGACAATACACATTCCCGAGCATATCTACTAAGTCTGACGAACATTCGTTCATAATCGGTAACTGACATGGAACCCTGTTTAAGTTCAATAAATTCCTTTCGTTTCTGATCGATGAACCTCTGACTGATATACTTTTTTCAGAATTTAGTTTGGAAGAACTCCCACGTCACCCGCTCTCTGGGTACAATAGAAACCAATGTATTCCACCAATAATAGGCAGAATCATGTAGCAAAGATATAGCACATTTCAGGCATTCATCGGGTGTGCAAGATAGTTCATCAAGTACTCGAATAGTGTTGTCCAACCAAAATTCAGCTTGCTCGGCATCATCACTGTGTGTGTAACACCCTGAATTTGGGCCTAGAAGTTTTGGGCCTTGAGCATGGGAGCGGTTGAAGGCAGCTTTTAATATTTTGTTGTGCATGTAAATTTTGTTAATGAAGGCTTGTTTTAGTGGTTAAGTGTCTTTGAGAAGTGTTGGAGAAGTCTTGGGGTCAAACACGGACTCTAGTAAAATTTAAGGTAGATCAAACCACAGGTGTAGTAGGTAGGCCTTAAGAATATTGTTGGAGAAATTGTGACACAAAAAGAGTGTGGTGTAGTGGCGGTGGTGACGCCACTTAGGGACAAGGAAGTGACGCCATAGGGAAGCAAGGGTCCAAGGTTCAAGTCTTGGCTCTTGCAATATATTTTGGTTTTTCTTTTCAATAAATCTAGAAGCAAGTAGGTGCGCTTTAAAGTTTAATGTGTTGGATTTATGACACAAATGAGTTGGTGGCCTAGTGGTGATGGCGTGAGTTGGCATATAGAAGGACTTTGGTTGAATCCTTGGCATGCAAAGGTTGATTATTTTGCTATGTTGGGATGGCAAGAGTTGGTGTTGAATTTAAACTCGATGATGGAGGGATCCCACATCGTAAGCTAACATAGGAGTGGATGCAAAGTCGGCTTTAAATAGAGAACTATGAGGAGAGCAAAGGTACCTTTCTTGGCTGATCCCTTTCGCGTTATGGCGTGCTCGTTTGGGTTGGGCATCGGCTAGAAGTGCTCGAGCGGATTAACTCCAGTCTCCTACCGGTGTGTATTTCTTACTACTCTAGTCGTAGGATGGCTACTTGGCCATGATGGGTGAAAGGGGTCATGTGGGCCTAATAGGCCTACTGGCTGAATTGGATAAGTTGTTTGATTGTGTAGTAAATATTGGACTAGGCTAGGTGAATCGAATATCTGTGGCTAGGTTTGGGCTAAAAGGGCCACACGAGTGTGGGCCCATTTGGGTAGAGAATAGGCTTTAGGCCCATTCGTATTGTTATCCATGTTTAGAATACTTTAGTTTACCAATTCTTGAAATGCCTCGACTTGTAAAATTACCAAAGTACTCCCGATTTACTGAATTACTGTTTTACCCTCAATTTACGTAATTACCAAAATACCCTTGGTTTATAAAATCACCAAAATACCCCGGTTTGTAAAATTACTAAAATAGCCTTGGTTTATAAAATCACCAAAATACCCTCGGTTTGTAAAATTACTAAAATACCCTTTGTTTATAAAATTACCAAAATACCCATGGTTTGAAAATTACTAAAATACCCTGTAGGGTAAAATTATTGAAATACCCTTGTGGGGTAAAATTACCATTTTGCCCCTAGGGTGTTAATGACTATTTTGCCCTTGTGGGCAAGTGACCTGACTTGGACTGTGTGATATAGACAACTTTGGAGGAGCAATGAGGCTTGGAGTAGCGACTTGGATAAGCTTGAATCGTATTATTGGACCTGTGAAGGTAAGCAACTTATGGTCAATAAGGGTTCTTTGGTAGAATAAGGTAGGGTGGATTTTGAGTTTGTTAAGCATAACTTGTATGCTAAAATGGTGATGAATAATTGTAGGACATCGTAAGGGATCTCGAGAGCGATCGTCATGAATGTGTGTACGAACACCCTTCTTTAGTTCAATTTCAAAGTCGAAATGTCAAATTCCGGCATTTCATGGTCATGTGGGTATGCGAATGCTCTCAAGTCATAGAGTAATTGTTAGATCCGCACTGCAAGGTGGTAAGCACGTTCAGCGTGACGTTTTAGCGTATTTTAGGAAAAAGGGGCTCGATGGGCCAAAATTGGGCCCAATAGGCTACGGACCAATATGGGTAAGAGATGGGCAAATTAGCTCATTAGGTAGATGGTGGAATCAAATTGCATAAACCGATAAAATTATGAATTAGCTTGTGCATGGCGTGAGATCACGAAATTACCCTAAAGAGCAAAATTACCAAATTACCCTAAAGAGCAAAATTACCGATATACCCCTAGGGTTTTAAATTGGTGAATCGCTTGATTGATTACTACCGTATTTTGCATGATATGCATTTATTAATATCATTGCATGGGATTGGGGTATTAATGGAGGAAGTATGAAAGTGGTTCATCCACGTCTTGGAGGCTTTGCCTCAATCGATCGAATTTGAGTGTTCTTTGCAACTGTGGTGTGTAATTTGGGTGGGTTGAGATATTCCCACAAGGTGTGTAGGGCTGATGCAGGCAAGTGTAGCGGTTGGTGGGTTGAGTAGTCTCCCAGATGGGCTTGCATTCATTATTCTTGTTGTTACTCATATTATCGAATCGGGCCTATGGGCCACACTTGTTATGTAAAAAGGGCTAAGGCCTTGCTATCAGATTCGAAAAGGGCTTGACCCTCGTGTATTGTTATCTGAATAGGGCTCAGCCCAATGGGCTCGAGTGAATTGGGCTTTGGATGCGTTTCAGATATAATCGAGTTTTCCTAAACTCACCCCCTTCCTCTTCCATCCTTGTAGGTGAGCCCTAGAATTGGTGGACTTGGAGAGGCGGGATTCAGAGTGGCCATGAAGATTGATTGCCGATTTTAAATAAGTTTAGCTTTTATTTTGGATTATTTTATTATGCTTAAAGTTGTAATAAGGTTGCTCTTTTAATTACTTATATTTTGGGGATTATTAAACCGGCTAGCACTAGGGTTCGTTTTATAAAATCTACTTGTTTTTAAAAGATCACGATGACGCCGCAAAGTTTCCATAAAATAAATGTTTTCCCAAGAAAATAAATATTTTAAGCAAACGATTTGCAACCTTAATCATTTTCTTAAGTGGTCATAATCAAACGGTTTTCTCAAAATTATACGAGATGTTAGAGTGTGGCAATGGCGGTGTGCATGTCTAGGATTGGATCCAAGAGAGCTTGGTACTTAAGCGGTCCGACGGACTCACCTCCTCTTCTTCCCGGTTTCCTACACAGTGCGCAGACTTCCATTCACTTTAACTTAAAATAAAAGTGTTTTTTTCAACACCAACTCAGCTTTTCCAAACTAAGTGTTTTGAACGCACCAATGTGGCGCATCAGATCCGGTCATAACATCCAGGCCGGGTTTGGGGTGTTACATTTAGTGGTATCAGAGCTTGGTTGCAACAACTTGGCTGTGGATCGAGTCCAAAAATCTTTTCAAAAAAAACTTGGGCCTAAGAAGGGTATTTTTGGAAATAGTAAGTTTTTCGAAGATGTTCAAGTTTTTTTTCTATTTGTTAAACGGGGTTAAATCAATAGTTTTAAAAAAAAAAAGTGTTTTCAAATGAAATCTTTTTATTTTCTGTAAACAAAAACATGGGTTTTTATGGACTGATAAAGAAGTGGCACACTGAATCCCCGGCACCAAGTCTGTAAGTGTTCTTTTTCTACTTTAAATATTTATATGAAACTGGACTGGAAATAATACTATAGATAGTACTGAGCCTTAGAGATAGTGCTATTGATAAGGTAGTATTAGGGCTACAAAACTGAGACCGTAGCTAAATTGTGATTGCGCGAAAATAACTCTGAAACTTTATCTTTTCATAAGACATTCTGTAATAAATAGTGGAAACAGTAAACTAATGTCATAAAATTCGTAATCAGATAAATCGTTATGAGTACAAGGGCTACTCGAGGAAGAGGTCGTGGTCGAGGCCGAGGTAGCACTCAAGCTGGATCTGCATCATCTGAACACATGCCAGCTGGCGGGGCACGACCACCACCGGTTAATGAAAATGGGCCGTATGATTGGGCCGCAGGGGATGACGCTTTGTCTCAAGTGATGTTAAAGATTTTGGAAAGGGTTGCTGGAGCTAGCATCGGGATAGTGATAGTAGGATCAGAGTGCGCAGCTGTAGCGTAGTGGGGTAGATGTTAGATGACTACCCTGTTAAATGGAAATTTCGAGGACGAAATTTCTTTAAGGGAGGTAGAGTTGTAACACCACAATTTGGGCCAAGAAGTTTTGGGCCTTGAGCATGGGAGCGGTTGAAGGCGCTTTTAATATTTTGTTGTGCATGTAAATTTTGTTAATGAAGGCTTGTTTTAGTGGTTAAGTGTCTTTGAGAAGTGTTGGAGAAGTCTTGGGGTCAAACCGGACTCTAGTAAAAATTTAAGGTAGATCAAACCACAGGTGTAGTAGGTAGGCCTTAAGAATATTGTTGGAGAAATTGTGACACAAAAGGAGTGTGGTGTAGTGGCAAGGTGACGCCACTTAAGGGACAAGGAAGTGACGCCATAGGGAAGCAAGGGTCCAAGGTTCAAGTCTTGGCTCTTGCAATATATTTTGGTTTTCTTTTCAATAAATCTAGAAGCAAGTAGGTGCGCTTTAAAGTTTAATGTGTTGGATTTATGACACAAATGAGTTGGTGGCCTAGTGGTGATGGCGTGAGTTGGCATATAGAAGGACTTTGGTTGAATCCTTGGCATGCAAAGGTTGATTATTTTGCTATGTTGGGATGGCAAGAGTTGGTGTTGAATTTAAACTCGATGATGGAGGATCCCACATCGGTAAGCTAACATAGGAGTGGATCTGTCGGCTTTAAATAGAGAGAACTATGAGGAGAGCAAAGGTACCTTTCTTGGCTGATCCCTTTCGCGTTATGGCGTGCTCGTTTGGGTTGGGCATCGGCTAGAAGTGCTCGGAGCGGATTAACTCCGATCTCCTACCGGTGTGTATTTCTTACTACTCTAGTCTGTAGGATGGCTACTTGGCCGCGATGGGCGAAAGGGGTCATGTGGGCCTAATAGGCCTACTGGTGAATTGGATAAGTTGTTTGATTGTGTAGTAAATATTGGACTAGGCTAGGTGAATCGAATATTTGTGGCTAGGTTTGGGCTAAAAGGGCCACACGAGCGTGTGGGCCCATTTAATGAGAATAGGCTTTAGGCCCATTCGTATTGTTATCCATGTTTAGAATACTTTAGTTTACCAATTCTTGAAATGCCCTCGACTTGTAAAATTACCAAAGTACTCCGATTACTGTAATTACCGTTTTACCCTCAATTTACGAATTACTAAAATACCCTTGGTTTATAAAATCACCAAAATACCCCGGTTTGTAAAATTACTAAAATAGCCTTGGTTTATAAAATCACCAAAATACCCCTGGTTTGTAAAATTACTAAAATACCCTTTGTTTATAAAATTACCAAAATACCCATGGTTTGAAAAATTACTAAAATACCCCTGTAGGGTAAAATTCTTGAAATACCCTTGTGGGGTAAAATTACCATTTTGCCCTAGGGTGTTAATGACTATTTTGCCCTTGTGGGCAAGTGTTGACTTGGACTGTGTGATATAGACAACTTTGGAGGAGCAATGAGGCTTGGAGTAGCGACTTGGATAAGCTTGAATCGTATTATTGGACCTGTGAAGGTAAGCAACTTATGGTCAATAAGGGTTCTTTGGTAGAATAAGGTAGGGTGGATTTTGAGTTTGTTAAGCATAACTTGTATGCTAAAAATGGTGATGAATAATTGTAGGACATCGTAAGGGATCTCGAGAGCGATCGTCATGAAATGTGTGTGTCTAACACCCTTCTTTAGTTCAATTAAGAAAGCCGAAATGTCAAATTCGGCATTTCATGGTCATGTGGGTATGCGAATGCTCTCAAGTCATAGAGTAATTGTTAGATCTGGCACCGCAAGGTGGTAAGCACGTTCAGCGTGACGTTTTAGCATATTTTGGAAAAAGGGCTCGATGGGCCAAAAGCGGGCCCAATGGGCTTACTGGACCAATATGGGTAAGAGATGGGCAAATTAGCTCTGTTAGGTAGATGGTGGAATCAAATTGCATAAAACCGATAAAAATTATGAATTAGCTTGTGCGAGAGCGTAGATCACGAAATTACCCTAAAGAGCAAAATTACCAAATTACCCTAAAGAGCAAAATTACCGATATACCCCTAGGGTTTTAAATTGGTGAATCGCTTGATTGATTACTACTGTATTTTGCATGATATGCATTTATTAATATCATTGCATGGGATTGGGGTATTAATGGAGGAAGTATGAAAGTGGTTCATCCACGATCTTGGAGGCTTTGCCTCAATCGACTGAATTTGAGTGCTGCGTTCTTCGCAACTGTGGTGTGTGTAGGGTGGGTGGGTTGAGATATTCCCACAAGGTGTGTAGGGCTGGTGCAGGCGGTGTAGCGGTTGGTGGGTTGAGTAGTCTCCCGGATGGGCTTGCATTCATTATTCTTGTTGTTACTCATATTCTTGAATCGGGCCTATGGGCCACACTGTTATGTAAAAGGGCTAAGGCCTTGCCATCAGATTCAAAAGGGCTTGACCTCTCGTGTCTTGTTATCTGAATAGGGCTCAGGCCCAATGGGCTCGAGCTGAATTGGGCTTTGGATGCGTTTCTGTATACACTGAGTTTTCCTAAACTCACCCCCCTTCCTCTTCCATCCTTGTAGGTGAGCCCTAGAATTGGTGGACTTGGAGCTGGGCGGGATTCAGAGTGGCCATGAAGATTGATTGCCGATTTTAAATAAGTTTAGCTTTTATTTTGGATTATTTTTATTATGCTTAAAGTTGTAATAAGGTTGCTCTTTTTAATTACTTATATTTTGGGGATTATTAAACTGGCTAGCACTAGGGTTCGTTTTATAAAATCTACTTGTTTTTAAAAAGATCACGATGACGCGCAAAGTTTCCGCAAAATAAATGTTTTCCCAAGAAAAATAAATATTTTAAGCAAACGATTTGCAACCTTAATCATTTTCTTAAGCTGGTCATAATCAAACGGTTTTCTCAAAATTATACGAGATGTTAGAGTGTGGCAATGGCGGTGTGCATGTCTAGGATTGGATCCAAGAGAGCTTGGTACTTAGCGATCCGACGGACTCACCTCCTCTTCTTCCCGGTTTCCTACAGTGCGCAGCTTCCATTCACTTTAACTTAAAATAAAAGTGTTTTTTTTTCAACACCAACTCAGCTTTTCCAAACTAAGTGTTTTGAACGCACCAATGTGGCGCATCAGATCCGGTCATAACATCCAGGCCAGGTTTGGGGTGTTACAGTGTGTAGCTTTAAATTCAGTAGCCCTGTGCTTTCGAATTCTGTCAACTGGGGGCTTATTCAACCTCATCTGATCAATTACCAGAGTTATCGTGTGTGCACGGGGCGTATTTGTCGGAAGTAGGGGTTGTGGAGCAGCCGCATTAGTTCGAATGTATTGGTTGAACCAATCATTCATCACACTATAAAAAGCCTGTCTGGCTTCATCGTTCTGATTGCTTGCGATAGGTTGAAAGTCCATCGGCGCTGTCCCATGCGCAGGAGCAGGCGCTACACTCTCTACGTCATCAGCTACCGCTCGATTGGGATCGGGATCCATTACTAAATGAAAACACATTTTTAACTTTCAAAATTCATCATACTATCGTATTAATACTATATGGCATGTATAGCTAGACTAAAACACTCTACGTTAGTCCTAGAATCGACTAAACCGTAGCTCTGATACCAATAAAATGTAACACCCCTAGCCCGAGTCCGATCGCCGATTTAGGCTAAGAGGTATTACCGAGCTAAACATTTAATTTCTCATTCACATTAATTAACATAAACAGAGATCGAGCTGCATACATACTGATCTTTGAGTTATATATATATGCCATTTTCATATGGCCAAAATATTTACAATTACAAAACATATTTTGTCAATAGTCTAACCTATACATGCCATATCGAGACCAAAATATAACTGTACCAACAAAATCGATAATATGATGAACTGCTGACGATCCCCAAGTCGGTGGCCAAAATCAACAATCTATAAAACAGAAAAATAAGAAATAGAGTAAGCTTTCGAAGCTTAGTAAGTTTTAAGCATTTCATACAATTAAAGCTTGTCATTTAAATCGAAAATTGAGTATCACAAAATTCGTATTCTAATTGTCATTCACTTGGCCAAATATATACAAGTACACTAGTTATAAAACCTATTGGCCGAATATATATAAGAATACACAAGAAATTTCCAGCACATATTTCACTATACTATATGGCTTAAGCAATTACTTTAAGTCACATACTTTCATATGATGACATACCTTGATCGAATAGGTCATTGTCTTATTCTTAAATACCGAATTCATCCACACATATATATATATATCGTTCTTTGATACTAATAATTTACTTTGCAATCAATTCACATATGAGTACATAATACGTACCTTAACATGTAAAATATATATATTACTTAATACCACGAATATTCAATGTCGTAATCTTACTTAACTTACTGGCATCGGTCCTGTCAAGTCTTAGAACTCGAAACACATTTCTAACACGAGCCTACGGGTTTTTAACCCGGATTCCATTCCAGCACAAAGCTTGCGGGTCTTTAAACCCGGATAGAATTCCAGCATATAGCCTGCGGGTCTTTAAACCCGGATACAATTCCAGCATATAGCCTGCGGGTCTTTAAGCCCGGATACACACATCAAATATCATACCTATTTAATCATTTACTAACACATCTTATGGAACATTTCAAATTTGTAGCCATTTGCTACATTAGAACATAAGCTTCATATGAACACCATCATTTTCATTTTGGTTTAAAAAAAATCATACATACATATCACATATACCTCTCACCAATCATGCTTAAGCTGAATTGGTCATTCAACAATAGATCATGTACTTAGATTATTTACCACACAACTTAATTCAAATAGAACCAAAAAGATCAAAATTCATCTAGTATATATATATCAAGACATCATTAATTTTATACTAAAAGCGATTACTAAAAACTTACCTCGGATATTTTGAATAGTTGCAGATAGGCTACTCGATTGCTTTCTCCTTTCCCCTATCGGATTTAGTTCCTCTTGCTCTTGAGCTTTAATTTAAACAAATGAATTTGTTTAATTAATTACTCAACTTTAATTCTTTAATAGTCACATCTGACAATCATATAATTTCAATGCATATTATGTTTTATAAAACATGCCATGACTCGATTTTATGCTTATTTAATCTCAATCTAAATCGCATGCACAAACAAAGATTCACCTAACTTATTATGCTACCTTATGCACGAATTCAACCATATATATATATATACGAATATCAACTTATTGAACATTTATCACATTTCCACTTGCTATTTATCAATAATGCCGCACACACATACAAAAACATTCATACTCATATGCATGCAATTCCATTGATGATTACTATATGACCCATTCATTTCTAACTATTCAACTCAACCTTCATATTCAATTTTATAGGTCATGTCGAATGCCCAACTTAATCAAACTCAAAATTTAGTTTTCATCATTTTAATTAATTACTACTTATTCTTCAAAATTTCATATACAAGGTAATTAGCACCTATACACTTAAACCGAATTAACAACCACCTATAGACTTTGGTCGAATTCCGTTAAACACAAGTCATCAAAGATCTTATTTTTAATCACCGTATATATATAATTAGTAAAATGGATTGATTATACATATATACTAGCAAAACCGAACATAATAATTTTACCTATGCATAACATTACTCACATTCAATACTCATATTATTCAAAATAATACCCTAAAAAAAAGAATCCTAAACAATGCCGAATCCTTAGATGTTTAAACATCTAATTTACTCAATTCAAAACACCTAAACGGTATTTGTTCAAGACATTAAGCAACTCCATGTTCGGCTATTAATCATATGAGCATTAACATTTCATACTTTTAACAAGATCAACTTCTTTCATCAACAAATTCTTCATCAAAACTTAAAGGCAATAATCAAATTCCTTCTTTATCAACCATAACCGAATGTTCAATTCATCCATCAAAATTCAAAATTTTTGCATGGGCTAAGTAAGAAACATGATGATTAACCTAAAACAAGCTAGAATTTCAAAAATCTAACACAATTTACTAACCTTCCATATGATTCAAATGGCCGAATGTCTTGCTCCTCTTTTTCTTTCTTTAGATTCGGCTAAGAAGAACAAAGATGAGACTTTGTTTTCTTCACCATTCTTTCTATTATTATTTTATTTTATTCATCTATATTATAAAGTATAAAGCCATTTAACTAATAATTAATACATATATTTAATATAAAAGCATCATCATGGCCGGCCACTATAAACAAAAATGGATATTTGACATGCAAGTCCAACCTTTTTATAACATGCATTAATAGACCACTTTTAAATTTACCTATCACATTTCACAATTATCTCACATAAGTCCTATTTAATAAATTTCACATACAAATGAAAAAATTAAAGCATGAAACTTTCACACATGCATGTACACATACAATAAGCATAGAATATAACGGTTAATTATTTTTATGACTCGGTTTTGTGGTCCCGAAACCACTTCCGACTAGGGTCAAATTAGGGCTGTCACAGTCCAGGCTAAACTCAGATCCTAATCAGATTACCCGTCCGGGCTAAATCAATTTCAACACACATATTCTTCGGGAGGCTAGATCACTTACCCGTCCGAGCTAGATCCTTTTTCCGCCAATTCCTTTTTACGGATCCATCGAATATTCCTTTCATTCAGTTGGGGTTTTCATTTTTCATCAAGTATATTATTATGCATAGATAACCTTGTAATGTACATTCAAACCAACTCATTTTCATGTTTATTAAACATTAAACCATAAAATAAAAATAACAAGCACATTGTTTCCATATAACTTACTCATTTCATTTAAAATGTCATGTTCCATCAATCTTCCATTAACATCAATTTTAACACAACCATAGCAAGATATATTTCATGTATAACGATAATAATATAAATAAAATGCTTATTAAATCACACGAACTTACCTCGAATACGAAAAATAATAAATTTATCAATTTAGTCCCTAAACTTATATTTTCCCGATTTAAGCCTAAATCTCAATTTTCTTGATCAATCATTTCAAAAGTAGCCCATTTAGGACTCACATTATTTAAATTGACCCAAAAGTCATATTTTGGAAAAATTACATTTTTACCCCTAAACTTTGTCAAAATTACACTTTTTCCCCTAGGCTCGTAAAATAATTTTTTTTTCAATTTTCCCACTCTATAGGCCTACCCGGACTATTTTCATAACTATAGAAAACTACAATTCTCATCAAAACACCCTTTTATACCATTTTTATAACTTTTACAAAATGGTCCTTTCGGAGGTTTTCATCGAAAACTGCTTAGTAAAAGTCATTTATTTAACACCCAACACTCATTTTCTACCATTATACATCAAAATGCATGCATGTCACACATGGGTCAATTTTTAAACATGAACCCTAGCTTAAATTAATGGTAGAAATAGGTAATCGAGTTACTGAGACTTCAAAAATGTAAAGAATATTAAAAACGGGGCTTGGGATCACTTACAAATGAGCTTGGAAGCTTGAACCAAACCCTATCCATGGTGTCCATGCAATTTTCGGCTGAATGGAGAAGATGGTGTCCAATTTAGGCTTATTTTCCCTTTTTAATTCTTTTAATTATTAGATTACCAAATGCCCCTAACTTAAAAATATTTTATTTCACTCATTTCATGTCTATTTTTTTCCATCACTAACTAATGGCCTAATTTCCATCTAAGAATCTTTAATTTAAAAACTCTTAACAATTTGACACTTCCAACATGTGGAACTCAACTTTTGCACTTTTTACAATTTAGTCAAAATTTTCAAACGAAATTTTCACGTAGTCATTCCGTGAAATTGTAGACCATAAAAATATAATAAAAATAAAATTTTCCTCATCGAATTTGTGGTCCTGAAACCACTGTTCCTACTAGGCCCAAAATTGGGATGTTACAAGTTTATATCTCAATCTTTTATTGATTGAGTTTGAAAATTTTTTGTAAAAGTTTGCACATATTGATTTAGAGAAATTATTGTTTGAACACCTCTGATTAATGTCTAAACCATTACTTATGAAAACTAAACTTCCTATTTTAACATGAGATTATGTTGATTTACGTGTTGTATGTATCAAGCCAATAAGTTATAAATACTCAAGAGTTAAATATTTCTCATCTTTGAATTTTTGTATGTGTGTATATGTTAAAATTGCTCGACCACAACACACAAAGATGAGTGAATCATCAAAGAAAGTTGGGAATATATATTTATTACAAGTTTCTTTATATTATTAAATGTTTTGAATGTATTTGAAATTCAATTATGACATGATTTGTGATTACAATTTTGATTTGATAGTTTTCCCAACATTAGGGGAGAGAAATAATAACTTGTAATGAGTTAGGGAAAGAAAAATAACAACTTGTAATCGGTTAGGGGAGAGTACTTTAAACCATAAGTTTAATAAGGATAAATCATTACAAGTTAACTATTAGATGTATTTACAAACTTAATGAGAATAACCAAGTGTTTTATACCATCTAATATTTTAATTTGAATCAAAGTCCTAATAGGACAATCGGTTAGAATAAATAATAGATTGATCTTCTAGATGGTCATAAAGTGGAAGTGGGTGCTCCAGAAGAGACCTAAGACGTAACTAATAAGTAAAACTCCAGAAGAGATTCAGGTACCTAGAACTAAACTTTAAAATAATGAAAATAAGAGATCTCGACAAGTTATGCCAGTTCGAGAAAATGTGGAATCGAATAATAAAAGTGGTCGACAATGATTTTGCATGTAATATTATTATTGAAATAATGAAATAAAAGGAAGATCTTGAATAAATCTATTAAGAAATATAGATATGGAATAAATTGATCAAAATAAAAAGACGCAACTCAAGTACAATTAAATTTGTGAAGTTTTTGGACCAGTAGTCCAAATATCTAAAGGTATAAAGCTAATGAAGGTGCAATTGAAGTAGTTTTGCAAAAGCAGAATAAAAATATGAAAAGATATAATATTTTTTTGGATGTAATAACCTTTAGATATATTATTAAATTGACAATTCATAAAAGATTTAACTTGCATCTAATAATTATTAAAAGAACCTTTTATGAATCACTATATAGTAAAGTTTAAATTAAAATCCTTGAAGGATTTAGGATGCTAGAAGCATATTGAAATTCTTAAGAAA
This sequence comes from Gossypium arboreum, assembly GCF_025698485.1. Taxonomy (NCBI): domain Eukaryota; kingdom Viridiplantae; phylum Streptophyta; class Magnoliopsida; order Malvales; family Malvaceae; genus Gossypium; species Gossypium arboreum. The sequence goes on from NC_069073.1 coordinate 42,565,811, forward strand.
TTGTTCATTTATATGAATCGAAATAATTTGAATATATGTGATAAATTTGACTTAGTGAATAATAGTTGAAGGAGGATTATAAAATGATCTAAAATACTTATTTGTGTTTTTATAAAAGAATCATGATTAAGGTTTGTTATGATTATTGTTGAATCTCCTAAAGAAATTAAAATATATTTCCTCCAAATTTCCCTCACTCATGAGTTTTAAAAGAATGGTAATATAAAGCCTTATCAAAAACAATCAAATAATCATTTGAAAAACTAGTATTTAAGATTGAATACGTAGAATATGAGAAAATATGCGATGTTTTCATGAGGGGGAGTAAATACGCATTGCACTCTTTTTCCCTTAACCGAGGTTTTGTCCCATTATGTTTTCCTGGTAAGGTTTTTAATGAGGCAGCATATTATGCGTATTGTAGATTGTGTACTCTTTTTCCTTCATTAGATTTTTATCTCACAGGGTTTTTTCTAATAAAGTTTTAATGAGACACATTATCTACCAATGGATATCCAAAGGGAGTGTTATGAATATCTTATTAAGTGGATGTCCATAATGATTAAGATAAAGGTTTAATATACTTTAAATTCTAATAGTTATTAGAATTAGATCTCTAATTCTTTTATACTTCTTATGCCTATAAAAAGTACATTCTCTATTGCTTTCATATTTTCTTTGTTTTTATTCTCTCTATCTCTCTTTATTTTATAACAAATATTGCTTAGTTTTTAAATTTTAAACAATTTTATTGAAATGATGAATAATACTAGTTATATTAACAATTTATTATAACTAAATATAAATTTGTGTGTTTTATACTATTAAAATTTAATATTTTTAAGCGTTAAAAATTAAAATTGTATTATTAATATAAAATATTTATCTTTAAGTTAATTTTAATATAAAAATAAGGGTTTTTTCTTATACTTAAAAAATTATTTTTCATTAATCAATAAATCTTTTTCCATTGAGTATATTATTTTTATAAAAAACACAAAATAAATACAAAATTATTTTTATAAATTATTTTTAAACAAACACACCTTTAATAAATAATTACTTAGGTCAAATTCAAATTTAAAATTGTTACCTTAATAGAGTGTCAAATCTAAATCTAAGCTTTATTTAAGTTTTGTTATGCAAAATTATTATATGTGGATTTTAATTTATATTATTTTTTATTTTTAATTTATTTGTATTTAGTAACAGTTTGTTCTACTATATAGTTATTTGGACATGTATTTATAATTATATTATGGTTATATTGTATTTTTAAGAATTTAATAATTGCAATTATAAAATAATACATGTTCAATTAACTATAATTAGAATCAACCCAATACAGAACATTGAGAACTAAAAGTCCACATATATTTGAATACAAAACAAAATAAATTTAGATAAATTTTACACACCTAAAATAATTTGAAAAAAGCTCACACGTGAATATTTTAATTTTGTAAAATCCATAACAGGACTAATTAAAAAGGGTCAAAATTTAGATAGAGTTCTTTCTATATATATATTTGTATTTGGTTGGGGCATTTGTTAGAATTCTTATTTGGCATTGTCGTGATCCAAAATCAAATCTTTATATTTCCTTCCTATAATAAAAAAAATTAAATTGCTGCTTTAGTTCTATTGTCAGATTTTAAAGAAAAGCATTCAAACATTTATTTGTTTACTTTAATATAAAACATGAAAAGTTAAACATACAGTAACTAATTAAATTACATATTTACATAAAATCACAGAGTCAATATATAATTTATTAGGGAAAAAAAAAAACATTGAAAACCGTGGATCCCAGAAAAACTGTTGAATAGGCAAGGCACCGGCGTTTAGCTTTTTTGCCTTTTATTCTTTATTCTACTAAGCTCTGCTTTTCTTTTGCTGGCCCCTTTTTATTTTATTTTATTTTATTTCTTTTATGAAAATAACTGCCAACGTGGAAGCATCAATTTCATGGAAGAGAAAAAACGCACTCCAACAAAGATTTCATCTTAAAATAAAACTTTAGTAGCAAATATTAAAAATTACTATTGCCAAACTCCTCACTCACACAATGGACACACTTCTGTATAACCAAAAGGATTTGTGGTCAGTTTTTTTAATTTACATATTATTTATTTGAAGGCAAAAGAAGAAAAGATTCACTACCCTTTTCTTGTCTTCTTGCTTCTCTTTTAAGCTGTTTTTTTTTTCTCTGCATCCCTTATGGGGATGGGTGAATGCTTTGCTTGTTCACTATGGGGATTTCTGAATTTTTTTAGGTGATGTAATGCATTTTTAATTTGAATTTTAATGGTTTTATTAGATAATTTCTCCTAAATAATTAAAATTTGAGCTTTGCTTCTTCTTCTTGTATTATTTTTTTTATTAGTGCAATAATATGATAAAAAATATTTAATACATATATGTTAAAATGGTTAGATATAATATTATTGATATTGTGTATTAATGAACATAGAGGAGGAGGAAGGGGACTGTTAAGGAAGGCCAGTTCACCCATTCTAGGATCGAGAGTCGAACAAGTAGAGAGACATAGGATGAATGCTTACTGTATTAGGGTTTTGAGAGAAATAGGAGTCATATGTTCATCATTAGGGTATTTATAGGTAAGAAAAGGCTCCGATCTAATTATGGCACTCATGGGGTCCTAGATGGCCTAATGGAGGGTCTATTGGGTTCAAATTGTGGTAGGGATATAACAATAGTGTCCTCCAGTCGAAAGATAGGTTATAAAGTGATTGTGCCTTGAGACCATTCACAAGTTACCATGGCGGGTGGTAACTATTAAAATTAAAGTAGCAAGGTAGAGGATACAATTTACTGATTAGATGACCCGAGAATATACGATGCCTTGCGAGGCTATTGAAATTCATTTGTACCTTTAATAATGCGTTAGCAGATGGTGTTTCTGTTCATGTTTTGTTAATAAAAATTTCGCTTTGTGATTTAACAAGCAATGTGTTGATTAGCTCGACAATCCAAAAATATATAATGTATACTCGAATGGTGCAATTGTCAATTAAATGATCCAAATTTATATAATGGAGACGCTCTATATATATCATGGATACAATAATTGGACATGTAAAATAGAAAAGGTTCTAGCCATCCGTTGGTAAAATAAAATATAAGAGATGCATTCTATTTGTAATAACCGAATTTCAGTGAAATCGGAGTAGTGGTCTCGGGACCATAAATCCGAGCCAAAAATAAATTTTATTTTTATTTAATTATATGGTCCGTATTATGATAGACATGTCATGTGAAAATTTTGATAAGAAAAGTTTACTAATTATGTGCTTAATTACGAGAAGGACCAAATCGCATAGAATGTAAAAATTGAATTCTAGTAGCTATAAGGATTAAATAACTGTGGAATTCAAAACTTGAGGTCGTTATATCATATTATCTTATTATTTGGGTAATGCCCATTTTTAGTAGATATAAGGATTAAATAACTATGGAATTCTAGTAGCTATAAGATGATATGACCTTATTAATATCATTTAAAATCCACTAAGTAATGCCCATTTATGTCCATTTATTACATCATAAGGACCTCTCTTTTAATAAGACAAATCAAATAAGCACTGTAACAATCAGCATGCAATTTTTATATTTTACGCAATTAGGTCATTTTATTAAATTAAACACACAAACGATCGAATTTTCAAACGAAACCTTCACACATGCTAATTCACACATCTTAAGCACAAAAAATAATATTTAAATTTTTTTTGACTCAAATTTGTGGTCTCGAAACTACTATTCTGACTAGGGTCTAAACCGAGCTGTTACAATTCTCCCCCCTTAGGGATTTTCGTCCCTAAAAATCTTACCATTGAACAGATCCGAAATCTTATAGCATCTTCAGGCTCCCACGAGGCCTTTCACTACCGTGTCGATGCCACATCACTTTTACTAACGAAATTTTGTTATTTCGCAGCTCTTTAACCTCTCGAGCTAAGATACAGATCGACTTTTCTTCGTAAGTCATATCAGACTGAATTTCAATCTTAGACAGAGGAATCACATGCGAAGGATCGGATCTGTATCATCGAAGCATTGATACGTGAAATACATCATGAATCTTTTCTAACTCTGATGGCAACAATAATCTATATGTTATCGGCCCAATACGCTCGGTAATCTTATACGGCCCGATGAACCTCGGACTCAATTTGCCTTTTCTACCGAATTGAAGCACTTTCTTCCACGGAGATACTTTCAGAAACACTTTGTCGCCGATTTCAAATTCAGTGACTTTTCTTTTCAAATCTGCATAAGATTTCTGACGATCGGAAGCTGCTTTCAAACTATCTCAGATCACTTTTACTTTCTGTTCGGTTTCTTTTATCAAATCAATTCCGTGAATCTTATTTTCATTGAGCTTAGTCCAATACAAAGGTGTATGACATTTACGACCATATAAAGCTTCGTATGGTGCCATTTTAATGCTCAATTGAAAACTGTTATTAAAAGCAAATTCAATCAAAGTCAAATACCGTTCCCATGTACCTTCAAACTCTAGAATGCAACATCCGAACATATCCTCAAGTATCTGAATGGTTCGCTCAAACTGACCATCTGTTTGCGGATGGAAAGCAATGCTAAAGTGTAATTTAGTACCTAGTGCATCTTGCAGTTTCTTCCAAAATCGCAATGTAAACCTTGGATCTCTATCTGAAACAATAAAAATAGGCACACTATCTAATCTCACAATTTGAGAAACATATAACTCAGGAAGCTTGTCAAGCGAATAATCTATACGGACCGAAACAAAGTAAGCCGATTTAGTCAATCTATCCACAATAACCCAGATTGCATCTTTCTTGCTCGGTGCCAACGGTAAACCAGATACAAAATCCATTGTGACTCTGTCCTACTTCCACTTAGGTATCATGATCGGCTGAAGCAACCTAGAAGGTACTTGATGCTTGGCTTTTATTTTTTGACAGACTAAACATTTCGAAACAAAGTCAGAAATGTCTCGTTTCATATCTGGCCACCAATAAAGCTCTTTCAGATCATTATACATTTTCGTACTACTCGAGTGAACAGATAACCGACTGCTGTGAGCTTCATTCAAAATCATCTGAATTAACTCTGGATTTCTCGGAACACAAATTCTATCTCGGAATCTCAAACAATCATCTTTATCAACTCTGAATTCTGACTTAGACTCTAATTCACACTGAGCTCGTTTAGCTAAAATCTCATTATCAATCTTCTGAGCTTCAATAATCTGTTGTAAGAACAAAGGTCTTGCTTTTAATTCAGCTAAAACTGAACCATCATCAAACGGAACCAAATGAGCATTCATCGCACGCATAACAAATAATGATTTTCAACTCAAAGCATCAACAACAGCATTTGCTTTTCCAAAATGATAATCAATCACAAGGTCGTAGTCTTCTAGCAATTCAAGCCATCTTCTTTATCGCAAATTCAAATCTTTCTGAGTCATCAGATATTTCAAACTCTTATGATCAGAATATACGTGACATTTCTCACCAAACAGATAGTGGTGCCAAATCTTTAAAGCAAATACAATCACAACTAACTCAAGGTCATGTGTTGGATAGTTTTTTTCATGCGGCTTCAGTTGTCTCGAAGCATAAGCAATGATTTTACCTTCTTGCGTCAAAACACATCCCAGACCAATCAATGAAGCATCATTGTAGATAACAAATTCTTTACCTGATTCAGGTTGTACTAATACTGGAGCTTCAGTCAACAAAGTTTTCAACTGATCGAAGCTATTCTGACACTTTTCTGACCACTCAAATTTAACATCTTTTTAAAGCAGTTCGTTAACGGAGTTGCAATTATAGAAAAGCCTTTTACGAACCTTCTATAATAACTAGCAAGTCCCAAAAAATTGCTGACTTCAGAGACATTCCTCAGAGGCTTCCAATCCAAAATAACTAAAATTTTGCTCAGATCAACTTGAATACCAGATGCTGATACAATATGACCTAGAAAACCGACCTCTTGTAACCAGAATTCACATTTACTGAATTTCACATATAATTGTTTATCCCTCAAAGTCTGAAGCACAATTCTCAAATGCTTGGCATGTTCAAACTCATCACGTGAATAAATCAATATGTCATCAGTGAATACGACAACAAATCGATCTAAATACGGTCTAAAAATTCTATTCATAAAATCCATAAAGATAGCAGGTGCATTAGTAATCAGAAAGGCATAACTAAGAATTCATAGTGTCCGTACCTAGTTTGGAAAGCAGTTTTCAGAATGTTTGAATCTTTTACTCTCAACTGATAATAACCTGACCTGAGTCTATCTTTGAAAACACAATAGCTCTTTTCAACTGATCAAACAAATCATCAATACAGGGCAGAGGATACTTATTCTTAATAGTCATTTATTCAATTGATGATAATCGATACACATTCTCATCGTACCATCTTTCTTTTTCACAAATAGAACCGGAGCACCCCAATGTGAGAAACTCGGTCTAGCAAATCCTCTATCGGTCAATTCTTGCAACTGAGACTTTAATTCTTTCAATTTGGTTGGAGCCATTCTATATAGAGCTATCAAAATCAGAGTAGTACTAGGTACCAAATCAATTCCAAATTCAACTTCTTTAACCGGAGGTAATCCTAGAAGTTCTTCAGGAAATACATCAGGGAACTCACAAACAACAGGCACAAATTCAACTTTATTTTCTTGCACTCTTGAATCAATCACATAAGCAAAATAGGCTTCACAACCCTTTCTCACAATACTCAAAGCTTTTATCGAAGATATCACAACAAGCAATCCATTCAAATCACTAGATTCAATTCTGATTATTTCATCATTTTTGCATCTCAAATCAATTGTTTTCTATTTCTGTTTGCAGTTTACAATAGCATCATGCAAAGTTAACCAATCCATACCCAGGATTATATCAAATTCATTAAAAAGTAACAGCATCAGATTAGCCGAAAAATAAGTGTCTTGAAACATTAACGGACAATTCTTGCAGACTTTATCAACCAAAACACATTTGCCTAGGGGGTTCGATACTCTAATTACAAATTCAGTAAACTCTATAGGAAAAGTCTTACTATTCACTAAGTTCATGCATATATATGAATGTGTTGATCCAGGATCTATCAAAGCAATCACAGAAGTATCATAAAGAGTAAATGTACCCATAATCACGTCTGGCGATGAAGCTTCCTCTCGAGCTCTTGTAGCATAGGCTCTGGCAGGTGCACGAGTCTCGGATCTAACAGCTGTGTCTTTTGTCCCTCTCTAACTGCCACTTATATTTCCCATATTCTAGAAAGTCTACCACGAGATGCATTGCCACTTGGCCTTGGATTTTGTATAATTTCTTGCTCGACAGATTCGGGGCAATCGAGGATAAAATGTTATAACGATCCACATTTGAAACCAGCCCGATCGTACAGTCTACAATTACCGAGATGTCTTTTACCACAATACTTGCACTCAAGGCGATCAGATTTAGGATTTCCAGCACTAGCAACAGACGTAGCTGGAGCTTTGAAGCTTAAATGCAATCTTGTACGATCTCTATTCGAATGTCCCATATTAACCTTTGAACGGCTATTATCATCACGAAATTTCTTTGATGCAGATTGAAATGACTTGCCCGATGATCTCTTTCACACTTCTCTAGCTTCATAATCATCTTTTCTTTTCTCTTTCCCAAGATCTTCAGCTTTACATGCTCGTTCAACAAGCATAACAAATTCTTTAATCTCAAGAATCACAACTAGCAAACGAATATCTTCGTTTAATCCATCCTCGAATCTTTTGCACATTATTGCCTCGGAAGATACACATTCACAAGCATACTGACTCAGTTTTACAAATTCTCACTCATATTCTGTAACAGACATACGACCATGTTTAAGCTCTAGAAACTCTTTACATTTTTTATTGATAAATCTTTGACTGATGTATTTCTTTCGAAATTCAGTTTGGAAGAAATCCCACATAACTCACTCACTCGGAACTACCGATATCAAAGTCTTCCACCTATGGTATACTGTATCTCTCAGAAATGAAATAGCACATTTTATACATTCTTCAGGATTCAAAGACAATTCATCAAATACTCTTATCGTGTTCTCCAAGAAGAACTCGGCTCTTTCAGCATCATCATTAATTGTAACTCGGAACTTTTCGGCCCCATATTTTCTAATATAATCTACCAGAGGCTTACTTAACTGAATCAGATGCACTGATGGCATAATAAGAGTTTGTGGACAATTTATCGGGGGTGGAGGTTGTTGAACAGCCGGATTGGTTCTAATGTATTGACTAAACCAGTCGTTCATCATCTGATAGAAGGCTTGTCTAGCCTCACCATCACGACTACTCATAGCCAGTCTAGAATCGGAAGGCTCTGTCCCTTGCGCGAGAGTAGGTGCATTGCTTTCGACATTATCCGCTACGGCTCGATCGGGATCCATTTGCTATATAAAAGCACATTTCAATGTCAGGATTCATCACACTATCACAGTTCATAAATATGGAATGTATAACTAGACTCACATACGCTATGATAGTCCTAGAACCGAATAAACCATAGCTCTGATGCCAATCAAATTGTAACACCCCTTACCCGTATCCGTCGCTGGACTAAGGTTAAAGGTATTACCAGACGAATCGAAACATTCAACTTTCATTTCATAATCATTAAAGCATAAAAAATCAACATCAATATAGAGTCTCTTATATAGGTCTTCGAGACCTAAAACATGCATTAGAAAAGAATCGGGACTCAACCGAAGACATACAAAATTTTTCCAAAACTTAAACATTTTTCAAACAAGTACAAGTCTCACGCCAGTGTAATCAGGTCATGTGCTTTACATGGTATTAGACATGCCCGTGTGTCTAGGCCGTGTCAAAACAGGGCATACATACTGACTTGCTCACACGGCCATAAGACACGCCTGTGTGCCTTGGCTGTGGTCGAGACTGACTTGGGCCACACGACCACAAGACACGCCTGTGTGCTTCGGCCGTGCTCGAGCCTGACTTATAATTTTAGGGTACCCCATTCTGCAACATAGCCGTGTGTCGCACATGGCTGAGACACACACCCGTGTCCCTGCCCGTGTGGACAAAAATAGGCCATTTGAATATCCAACTTGCCACCCCAATTGGGTCAAACCTACAAATAATAAAACAAACATATTTGTACACCAATTTACGACCAATTCACAACCAAAACATAAGCCATTCATGACATATCATTGCCAACCAAATTTCCATCTCAATACATCAACCAAAACATAACAAATCTAAGATATAATCATACCAAACATATGTTTCAATTTCATGATCAAAACTTATCAATTACTATAGCTAACATATGCCAAAAGCTTACCAATCTTACCATTTCTTATACTCATACATAAACACACCAAATATATCATATTGCCTCATAATTCATATACCAAAACCATATCATAAACACATCCATACTAAGCCATATCACATGGCTAAATATATATACATCACAAAACATAATTTAAACACTTCTAGCCTATGCATGCCATACTTCAATATATACATTTTTAAAAGTACCAAAATAAAATTCGATAGTATGGTGACGATCCTTGATGATCCCCGAGCTCACAGTAGCTTTGATATCTATAAAACAATGCAAACACATACAAGTAAGCTTTCAAAAGCTTAATAAGCCATATATAATCAAACTTATACTTTAAAGCATATAAACATCATCAAATTACTTATACTTTGGAGCCAATTACCAACACAAACCTCATATTCATATACTTGGATCGTAGATCATCATTTGCACATATACTTATACTTCATTTTCAAATATAGTACACAATTCGAACGTACCTGAATTAGATATATATTCACTTATTCATTCATTTCCTCAGAATGACCGTTGAAGCATTTAGAAACGTAAGGATAAGCAAATAGCTCAGAGAACATATACAATGCCAACATCTGAAATGTGGTCTTACATGTAATCAAACATCGATGCCACTGTCCTAGACAGGGTCTTACATGAAATCAGATACGATGCTGATGTCCCAGACACGGTCTTACACATAAAACAAAAGTCGATGCCAACGTCCCATACGAGGTCTTACACGAAATCACATAATGAAATCCTATGTCATGACATATGTATCCTAACTATTCCTATGGTTCGTACAGGGCTTTTTAGACGTTTTTACTTTGTCGATACTTTCTCGAATAACACATATTAAGTTTTAATATTCATTCATCACAAATTCAATATCATATGAAAAATAATAATTCAATTCAAACACATTTATTGTATATTGACTTACCTCGTACAGATTCGGATGGATGAAATCGGTTACTCGACAACTTTTAACTTTCCCCGATCTAACTCTATTTTCTTTAATTCTTGATCTATATAACTTCAAATTTAACTTATTCAATGATAAATTCATTCAAAAAAATCAACATATACATATTTAGGGTAATTTGCAAACTAGCCCTCACATTTTCACATTTTGACACTTTAGTCCCTAATTTACAAAACCACAAAATACACATAATTTTGCATATACTTATGCTTGGCCAAATATTCGTAGCTCTTATTCAAGTCCACACATTTCATTTATTTCACATTTTAATCCCTCAATTTAAAAATTTCACAATTTAGCCCATTTTACTCAAAATCATAAAAAATCGAAAGACAAAACATATAAACCCAATATCAAACTTTCATATTTCATCAATTAAAAAATAAAGCTCATGAATTCAACCATGAAATATTTCAAAATCATCATCAAAATCAGAAATTTAGTCATAGGCTTGTTAGTATACGAAGCAACGATTACAAAAACATAGAAATTATCAAAAAAGGATCAAAAACCATACCTTAATCACAATCACAAGTGCCAAAACCCTAAGATCTTTTATTATTTCTTTTTCTTTGCTAATTTTGGCTATGAATGATAATGGATGAACAAATTTTAAGCTTTTTTTTACTAATCACATATTAATATACATTTGACTAAAATGACCTTATCAATATCTGATAAATCGTAAATTATACATATTTTTTACCCCATGTTTAATGCATTTTGTAGATGATTTCTCATTAGAATTGGTGAATTCGATGCTCCTATGCTTTAATTTCATGTTTTGTACTCAGGAGAGCACCAAGAGTCAAAAGAAGCCAAAAACGAGCCAAAACGGGACAAAACGGACCAAATTGAGAAGATGAAAAGGCCGAAGCCTTGCCGCACGGGCAGCTCACACGCCCGTGTCTTTCAAGGGTGTCGACCAAGGCTTTCGTAATTCACACGGCCTAGCCATTAACCCACACGGCCGTGTGTAATTTAACGGATCGAACACTGCCTGTCAATCACGTCATACGGCCGTGTCACACGGGCGTGACCCTACTGAGCCCAAGTTAAGTCCAATTCAGAAAAGGCCACTTTAGAGGGTTTTTAGGCATTCCAAAGCCTATAAATACGCACTAGATGAGGAGAAAAAGGGAGACAGAGAAGAGGGGTAAGGAATTACCCCAAGGACGCCGATTGATCCATATCAGAAGCCGGATTCATCAAAAAGCACAGGTTGTCTAATAGAACTCCTCCTGCCCTCTTTAGGAGTTTTGGGTTTTCTTTATGTTTTGTATTCTTTATTCTTCTGAGATGTTTTCTTATTCAGTTATTAACTAAATCCCCTAAATACCTAAGGGGAATAAAACCTAAGACGAATCTTGTTATTATTTTTTGAATTGTATGAAAAATATTTAACTTGTTCTTAATTATGTGTTTTTAATTCTTGTTTTGATATCCCAGGATACTGATTCAAGACACGCTCTTATTCAGAGGAAGAATAGACCCTGTCTAAGAGTACATTTGCCATAATTAAACAGAGTTGATTGCTCGCCTAGAAATAGGGTGACAAGATTTTGCCGGATTAGGGTGAAACCTAATACGGGGATCCATAGATTGAGTTAATGCAACCCTAGAGTGTTAATTAGAGAAAAGTCTAGGTTATTCGATCTAGGGATTAGATGTTATTAGTCTTGAATAGGGATAATAACATAACTTAGGGATCTCTATGGAACAAGTTGAATGAATAAATTGTCCGATTCGGAGCCAGAATAAAAAGTAAAGTCTAGGTGAATTTTTCCTTAGGTATTGTCTCAAATCAATCGATTTCCCCAAAAGCAATTCCCCAATTCTTTTCTCTGTGTGTTCTTAGTTTAAATAATTAGTTAATTAAAACAAACCCCCTTTTATTCTTAGGCTAGATAATAAAAAGATAGTTATTACTAGTACTTTTGGTTCCCTTGGATACGATATACCGGTCTTGCCGTTACTATACAATTGTTCGATAGGTGCGCTTGCCTTTTCATCATGATAATAGTTAGTCTAGGTTTGTTCTTCATTATAAATATTTATTACTTGTTACGAATCACACGATCAAGTTTTTGGCGCCGTTGTCAGGGAACTGAAATATTAGGAACACTAAATTTTTATTACTTTAGCCATTTATTTTTCTTGTAATTTTATTTTATTTTATTTTTATTATTTATTAATTTACTTTTTCTCTCTCTTGGCAGGTTTTTATAGTTTATGACTAGAAGAAACCCATCAGGACCATTACTTTTTGATGAAGAAATCGATTTTACAATTCGCAAAAATCAAAGAGAAATAAGGTGTAGTTTACGATACACGGAGAACGAGCGAGAAGACGATACTCAAACCCCAATCAAAGAGATGACCAAAAATCCATGTGATCAGCTACCTCCTGCAATTGCAGCTAATCAAAATCCTGCTCCACGTACTATGTATGATTATGCTAAACCTTCTCTAACAGGAACTGAGTCTAGTATAGTTAGACTTGTTATTGCTGCGAATAATTTCGAACTAAAACCTAACACAATTCAGATGATACAGTAGTTTGTTTAGTTTGATGGTTTGCAGGATGAGGATCCCAACACACACTTGGCAAATTTTCTTGAATTTTGCGATACATTCAAAATCAATGGCGTTTCTGATGATGCCATTCGTCTTCAGTTATTTCCCTTTTCACTGAGAAACAAAGCTAAACTGTGGTTGAACTCATTACCACGAGGGTCTATCACTACTTGGGAACAAATGACTGAGAAGTTTTTACTAAAATATTTTTTGCCGGCTAAAACGACTAAATTGCGTAATGATATCTCTTCTTTTGTGTAGATGGATTTAGAAACACTTTAAGATGCATGGGAGAGATACAAGGACTTTCTAAGAAGGTGCCCTCACCATGGGTTACCACTTTGGTTGCAAGTTTAAACATTCTACAATGGTGTGAATCCCTCGACAAGACAAATGATTGACGCAGTTGCTAGCGGAACCATCAACAGTAAAACACCGGAAGATGCCTATGAATTCATAGAGGAGATGTCACTGAACAACTATCAGTGGCAAGTTATGAGGACAAAGCCAACGAAAATAGCCGGCGTTTATAACATCGATTCAGTCACCATGCTCTCTAATTAGGTAGAACTTCTTAATAAAAGGATTGACAGTTTACTTGGTTCTACGCAGGTACATCCAATAATGAGGTGTGACTCAAGCGGAGAAGGTGTGCATACAAAATATCAATCCTTCAATCCTACAACTGAAGAAGAACAAGTCAACTATATGGGTAACAATAACTTTAGATCTCAAAATAACCTATACAGTAATACTTATAATGCAAGTTGGAGGAACCACCCCAATTTTTCCTGGGGAGGTCAAGGAAATTCAAAGCCACAAAATCCTCAGGGTTTTCAACAGCTACCTTATCAACAGGAGAAAAAACCAAACCTTGAAGAGATGCTTTCTAAATTAATCTCGATGTCAGAAACCCGTTTCAAAAATACTGAGACAGCACTTAACAATCAACAAGCATCAATCTAAGGACTCGAAACTCAAATAGGCCAGCTTTCCAAACTAATATCCGAACAACCACAAGGTAGCTTACCAACAAATACTAAACCTAATCCGAGGGAACAACTCAATGCAATTAGCACTCAAAATAAGGACGGACTCATTTCACCCGAGCTAGAAATATAGCAAGACAACGCAATGAACAAAGGCTAGAAGAGGTAAACAATAATGATACCAAAAGGTAAGTACAAATCATGAACCTCGTGTTCCATATCCTAAAGCGATGATGAAAGACAGAACAGAAGAACAATTCGGTAAGTTTGTCAAACTCTTGAAGAAATTACATATTAACTTACCCTTTATTGAAGTTCTTTCACAGATGCCCAACTCAGCAAAATTCTTAAAGGAACTTCTAAGCGATAAAAGAAAATTAGATGCTACATCGCATGTGGAACTCAATGCAGTCTGCTCAGCTATTCTAAAGAATGAGCTACCTAACAAATTAAAAGATCCAGGGAGTTTTACAATTCCTTGTTTAATTGGTAGTCTATCTGTGAATAATGCTTTAGCTGATCTAGGAGCAAGTATAAATGTTATGCCATATAAAATGTTTAAACGACTAGGTCTCGGTAAACCCAAATATACTAGGATGAGCATACAATTGGCTGACAAAACAATTAGATTTCCTAAGGGTATTATTGAAGACGGTTTCGTTAAAATTGATAAATTTATTTACCCAGTAGACTTCGTTGTCTTAGATATGGATAAGGATAACAAGTTACCTTTAATTTTAGGATGACCATTTTTAGCAACTGCCAGGACTATTATTAATGTAGGCACAGGAGAGCTAACACTTCGTGCAGGTGACGATGCAATAACACTCCAAGCACGCGACTTAGTGAAAACCTCTAAGACTCAAGATAATGCTATAAAATCTGTCGATGGTAAAACTAATATTCAATCGTCCTTGCAGGAACATCCTCGAACCAAGACAACAAAGATGGTGTGCTACTATCATGAAGAGAACAAAGATGTCTATGAAGAATGAAGACTACGGATAGAGGAGCTAGACGAATGGTGAGAACACAAACTGAGAACACATGATAAACTGAAACTACGCAAAAACAAGCCCGATACCTCTCCTAATCAACTTCAGGTCGGCGATACAGTCTTACTAGATGCCGTTGATCCTCACATTGTCACTACCACACCAAATAAGGAAATCCCTCTTACGGTACTCAGTATTTTTCCATTCGGTACAGTGGAGGTGAGTCATCCCAAGTTCGATAATTTTAAGGTAAACAACACCCGTTTAAAACCTTATTTTAAAATTGACAACAGGAATGAGGAGTATGAACTCCTCGAACCACTATGATCATTCAACGGAGAGGTAAGTTGAGCTTAGACTATAAATAAGCACTTCTCGAGAGGCAACCCGAGCACTAACATTATTAATTTCTTTAAATCTGTTATTTAACTCCTAACCTACTAATAGAAATCTTGAATACAGGTGTTTCCATAGAGACACGGCCAATCAAACAGGTATGCTTAAGGCCGTGTGAAAACAGGGCAAAAGATTTCCCCAACACAGGTGACGATAAAACGTCACGGCTGTGCGACATGGCCGTGGTCGAGCCTGCCAAAACAACACAGGCGTGCAACACGCCAGTGTGAAGAAACCATGACGGACTTGTTAAAACAGCACAGGAGTGTGACATGCCCGTGTCAAAGACCCGTGGTCGAACCTGTCAAATGTACACGGGCGTGAGGTTAGAACACATGGGCGTGGGAGAAGCGAACGAAGCTAGACACGGTCGTACGACACGACCGTGTGAACCAACACGCTCGAGGCACACGGGTGTGTGTCAAATTTCAGACGCACCAAAATAGGAAAAATGCAAAACACATAGGCTAAAATTGGGGCACACGGGTGTGTCCCATGGCCGTGTGTCATGAAATTTATAAATAGGTTGCACTATTCATTATCTTCTCCATTCAAAAACCCTAACCCTAGCCGCTGTAACTCTACACGGCCCCTGCCGTGCCCGTGCGCCGCCATCAAACTTCATTTTTAAAGCTCAATCCCTCTCTCTTAGCGTTTGTTTACTCCTTTCACTTCTATTTTACTCATTATTAATGCTTATTATTACAATAATCTCCATTACTTTTGCACTAGTTTTCATTTTTGTTAATTACTTTATCATTTAGTTTGCATTTATAGGTTCTTTATTATACATTTCAAATTAAATCAAGTTGTTAGACATACCTCATATCCATGACATTACTATGCTTATTTTCAAACTACTATCATGCTAATGTCTATCATTTAAATTGCATTCCTAGGTTAGTTACCATCCAATTTATGTTAAATTGAGACGAGGAAAACCTTATACCCATTACATTTCTATTCTCATTCTCATGATTATTGTGGTTGAGTTTGCTTCATATTAGTAGTTTTGGCTGAAATAGTTTACTTCCCCTTCGAATATGTTTACCTATTATTATTCTTTATATCAAGGCCTTCAATGTCATCTTCAAGAGGAAAGAAAACCGCCGTACCAGCCTCGAAGAAGAGGAAGGGAGCGTCATCTTCTGCGGATCCAATCGCGAAAATTCGTCACCCTTTCCTACAGTTTCCACGAGGGCCCCAAGAAGAGCTCTTCCAAATACTTTGGGTCTGACCTTTAGCAGCAGGCCGCTGCATTGACTGGGCTACCGTAGAACAAGTCTAGATGGCTGATGCGATTCGGGCTCTCTTAACCACTGACTCGTGGGAGCTGTTCTTCGGGATTATCGAGCCGACATACCTCGAGCTCACGATGAAACTCTGCTCAACGTTCCATCTCCAGACCATAATGACAAGGTACGATGATCCCGACACGGTCTAGTTTTGCCTTGGCGGATTAATTCGCCAGCTAAGCGTCCCAGAGTTTGGTACTGCACTAGGCCTATATACGGAGGAGTTTAAGGAGGAGAATGAACTACATGCTCTTAGTCGCCACATACATTTCCCACCCTCGAAGTGCTGGCACACTTTGGCCCCTAGCACGGCCTCGTACAATCCTAGCCACTCCAAGGCATCAGTTCTCCCACCATCCCTGTGGTACTTACACGCTATTTTAGCTAACACGATTACAGGGAGGCGAGAGAGCACCGGCGTCGTCAACACCCACAACGTCTACTTTTTATGGTGCATGTCGCAAGGGCACGTCATCGACCTTGCCTATTTCATAGCCCTCGCAATTCAGCAGTAGATGGAGCAGCATCGGAATGGGGTCATCTCCATTGGCCCCTACATGACTCGGCTGGCGCAACACTTCGGGCTCCTCAACACCGCGACCCAAGAATCATCCCTCACCCCCATCGGCCAGATGTCTCCACGAGGCATCTCAAGCATGCTTAGCATGAGGATGATCGAGAGGCGCCGGGGAACCTACCCTCCCCAGTATCGTCTCGCCCAATCTACCGATAAGGAGGCCTACGAGGACATTCCTGATGATGTCCCCCTTAGCATGAGGACCCACCAGCTTAGTCACTACCACCCTCTTGTCCAGTTCATGTGTCGGCTTCATATGCTGACATCTCTGAGCGCCTCACCCGATTCAAGCATCAGTGTTTTGAACTATTTGACAATATTGATGCTACTCTACAATAAATTTGTCAGCACCTCCACATCTCATCGCTAGTCCCACCTCGCGAACCATCCAGCGATGAAGATGTTTAGAAATATTTATTATTACTTTATGTTTTTAATTGAAACTACCTTTTATTTTTTTTAGATTTTAGAATTTTATTTTTAATCATGAATTTCGGTTATTCCTTTTCGAGTACTTATACTTCCCAATATCTCCTAAAAAGTTCCTGATTTTATCACAGTTATATAGAACTCCTAAGCTCATCATCACATAGGAACTACAACTCTACTGGGGAAGCTTCTCCACTACTGCCATGTCCTGCTCGACCACGACCATAGCTACCACTAGATATAATATTCTTTTAGCACAGGACTTATGGCCTAATGAACCTCTACGATTGCCGAAGTATCCTCCTCCACTCTCAAACCGATCACTCTCCAAAACTCTAAGTTCGAGGAATTCATCATACAGGAAGTTTCACTTCTCTCCCTATCGTATTTTTATTCTCTAACATCTATCTTCGTACATTGAGGGCAATGTACATCTTAAGGTGGGGGGTATTTATTTCACTATCAGAAAAAAATCCCTGAATAATCACCTTGTTCTCATGAAAAACTCTCATATCTTATTTAGGATAAATTTTAATTGATTTATGATTTTGATTGATATATCTTGAATTAAAACATAGGGATTTATGCATTGGTTATTTAAACTTTAAGACATTAGAGAATCAATCATGATAAGTTGATTTTTAAGAAATTAAAATCATAGGTTGTTTCCCCAAGTCTAGGTATTATTTTGAATTAGAATTCACAAGTCTAAACATCAGAAACCCATAATTTTTGTGAGATTTTTGAGCCTTTTGAGCATCTATTCAACCTTTCATGCTCACTTTTATTATTGCTTTGAGTACGTCAGTGTTGAACTGTTATTCTAGAACTTGCTTAATTATGCATGTCGAGACCACACCATTTGATTTGATATGTCAAAATGATTAAGGCACTTAGGATTAACCCACTCATGCCATGAAAAGCCTACCTCCACGATTAACCCCTAGTAAACCCCCTTAAGCCTAACAAGCCATTCCTTGTATTACCCTTAATATTAACCATTAACCCATTAATGTTGAAATCCACCAAATTAATTTGATCCCTATTTTTGTCGAGATCTGAGTTGGAAAAGTTGCTTAACTATGTTTTTCTCATTTATTTAACTTGTTCTTAAGAAAAAAAACTATGTATACATATTAGTAATTCCATATTCTGAGAAGAAGCTTTGTTGTACGCAAGGAAGGTTAACTCTTTTTCTAGTTAGGCAATTTTTCATTTCAATATTGATTCTAACCCTTTCTTTCAGCTTGTGACCACACCCCCTAACCAAACCTCATTACAACCCTCAAAGACCTTTTGATTGATGTATCATCTTAAATTATAGTGTTGGAGATTTGATTTTCATGCAAGCCTCTGGTAATGACTTTTCATTATTGACTATTGAGTGTTTCATTTATTGTCCTTAAACACCTCGAGTGATTTGAGTGAATTTGTAGTAAGGATGTGAAACTCTGTGATATTCTGAATCAAAGGTAATTACTTAGATGAGGGGAGACACCTATGTTTGCATGAATAAAATACTCAACTTGGAATGTTTGAACCTTTTAAGTTCTTTTAGTTGAATTCTCAATTTATGATTACCTATGGATTATTTTGAGATATTATCGATAAGAATTATAAGTTGAGAAGAGTTTATTTTGATTATGAGTTGAGAATTTTGCTTGAGGACAAGCAAATGCTTAAGTGTGGGGGTATTTGATAAACCGTAAATTATGCATATTTTTTACCCCATGTTTAATACATTTGATAGATGATTTCTCATTAGAATTGGTGAATTCGATGCTCCTAATGCTTTAATTTCATGTTTTGTACTCAGGAGAGCACCAAGAGTCAAAAGGAGCCAAAAACGAGCCAAAAAGGACAAAAAGGACCAAACCAAGAAGATGACAAGGTCGAAGCCTTGCCACACGAGCAGCTCACACGCCTGTGTCTTTCGAGGGTGTCGACCAAGGCTTTCACGATTCACACGTCCTGGTCATTGACCCAAACGGTCGTGTGTAATTTAACGGATCAACCACGGCCGTGTCACATAGGCGTGTCCCTGCTGAGTCCAAGTTAAGTCCAATTCAGAAAAGGCCACTTTGGAAGGTTTCTAGGCATTCCAAAGCCTACAAATACACACTAGATAAGGAGAAAAAGGGAGACGGAGAAGAGGGGTAAGGAATTACCCCAAGGAAGCCGATTGATCCATCTCAGAAGCTGGATTCATCATCAAGATTGAAGATCTCTCCTCAATTCCCCTTCAGGAGTTTTGGGTTTTCTTTATGTTTTGTATTCTTTATTCTTCTGAGATGTTTTCTTATTTAGTTATGAACTAAATCCCCTAAATACCTAAGGGGAATGAAACCTAAGACGAATCTTGTTATTATTTTCTGAACGTATGATAAATATTTAACTTGTTCTTAATTATGTGTTCTTAATTCTTGTTTTGATATCCCAGGATACTGATTCAAGACACGCACTTATTCAGAGGAGGAATAGACCTTGTTTAAGAGTACATTTTCCATAATTAAGCGGAGTTGATTGCGCACCTAGAAATAGGGTGACAAGATTTTACCGGATTAGGGTGAAACTTAATAAGGGGATCTATAGGTCGAGTTAATGCAACCCTAGAGTGTTAATTAGAGAAAAGTCTCAGTTATTCAATCTAAGGATTAGACGTTATTAGTCTTGAATACGGATAATAACATAAGTTAGGGATCTCTACGGAACAAGTTGAATGAATAAATTGTCCGATTTGGAGCCAGACTAACAAGTAAAGTATAGGTGGATTTTTCCTTAGGTATTGTCTCAAGTCAATCGATTTCCCCAAAAGCAATTCTCCAATTCTTTTCTTTGTGCGTTCTTAGTTTAAATAATTAGTTAATTAAAACAAACCCCTTTTATTCTTAGGCTAGATAATAAAAAGATAGTTATTACTAGTACTTTTGGTTCCCTTGGGTACGATATCCCGGTCTTGCCGTTACTATACTATTGTTCGATAGGTGCACTTGCCTTTTTGTTATGATAATAGTTAGTCTAGGTTTGATCTTCATTATAAATATTTATTACTTGTTACGAATCACATGATCAATATCATTTAAAAAACACTAAGTAATGCCCATTTATGTCCATTCAAACTTCAAATGGTCAAATTACATCATAAGGACCTCTCTTTTAATAAGACAAATCAAATAAGCACTTTAACAATCAATATGCAATTTTTATATTTTATGCGATTAGGTCCTTTTATTAAATTAAACACACAAAAGATCGAATTTTCAAGCGAAACATTCACACATCCAAATTCACACACCTTAAGCACGAAAAATAATATTTAAATATTTTTTGACTCAGATTTGTGGTCCCGAAACCACTATTCCGACTAGGGTCTAAACCAAACTGTTACATATGTAATTTAGTATAATGTTTAGATGTAATTCTTAGTTTGTGAATATGGTTATTGGTGATACGGTGATTTGAGTTTGAACTTAGTCAAATATAGTTGTGCTTATTCTATGTTAGGTTGTATATTAATCCGTAAATGTGACTTGCCATAATGCTTTATTTTGATATGCTTATATATAAACATACATCTGAGTGGATTTTTTAATTTGCATTAATGTACGAAATAGGTAAATTCATATTGACTACTATATCAATGCCGTTTAAATGATTGATAAGTTTAATTTTGAAATTTGTTTTGTTTGATGTATAATTTATACCTATGCTAAAGCCCTATAATGATTGGTTACTATTTCAATTAATGAAATAGTTGATTTGTTATATGTTCTGTATATATATATATATATAATTTATTTTGATATATGTTAGATTAAATTTTGAATTGTGAAATGTAATGAATATCTGTATGAACTGTGATCTGACTGGTAATACTTCAAAACCTTAATTTAGCGACGGATACAGGTTAGGGGTGTTACATTTTATTGGAATCAGAGCTACGATTTAGTCGATTCTACGACTAACGTAGCGCATGTGAGTCTAGCTATACATGTCATATTATATACTGTGATAGTGTGATGATTTTTGACATTTGAAAATGTGTTTTTGTATAGTAAATGGATCCCAATAGAGGTGTAGCTGATGATGTTGAGAGTATAGCACCTGCTCTCGCGAAACGGACAACGTGTAACACCCCAAACCCGAGACCATCGCCGGTGTCGGACCCGAGGGTTAACAAACCAAGTTCACATGTTTTTGCCCACCAATTTGACATTTCCAGTCAGGCTGGAAAACTGCGTCACTGTCGCCTTAAAAATCATATCTCGAGTTTCAAAACTCGGAAACTGGTTTCGTAAATTTTCCTGAATTTAGACTCATATATACATCCATGGATTTATTTCTAGGATTTTTGGTCGGGCCAATTGGTACAGTTTATTAGTTAAAGTTACCCAAGTTACAGGGATCGACTGCTCTGACCTTCGCGCGGTATAACTTGAATATCTCTCTGCACAGGGCTTTAATGCTGGTGTCGTTTGTTTCTAATGAAACTAGACTCAAAATGGAATCTGTAAATATAAGGTATATCTCCTAATTCTTTTGGATAATTTATAGTGAATTTTAAAGTTGCGACAGGGAACCCAGAAACCATTCTGGCCCTGTCTCACAATAGCTTTAATATCTCTTAACCTGTAACTCCTATGACCGTTTCGTTTCTTCCATATGAAAATAGACTCATCAAGGTTCATTTACATAGCTTATTCACTATTTGATTCCATTCCTATGAATTATGGTGATTTTTCACATTCACGCCACTGCAGCTGGCAGCATCTGTTTTAAGGTAGGACTTACCTATTTGGTAGTCTCCATGATTCAACTAATCTTGCCATACATAGGTTCATATATGATCATTTTAACCATGCCAATGGCTGATCATATGACCAACATTCCCATTTCCAAACCATAGCCACATCATGACCCCAAATATATATACATACAACCCACAATAAGTCTAAGTTCATGCTCCCCTTTTCGAGCCATTTTCGCATGGCCATACATACTTACATTACAACGTATTTAACAAACAAGAGGTAGTCCTATACATGCCATCTCAAGTTCAACCAAAAATTTATACCAAAATGGAGGCTTGATAGTGTGGATGACTTGACTTCAACGATCCCAAATCCGATTGCCTCGAGCGAAATCTAGAAAACTAAGAGCCAAAGCAACGGGGTAAGCATTTTTATGCTTAGTAAGTCTCAAGGAATATAATGAACTATAATTTACAGCAATACATTCACATAGCCAAATGCATCATTTCATTAATACACATTCTTACTTCATACTTCATCATTGTATAAGTTCGCAAAGCATCAATCAATTCAATAACTGAAATTCATTAGTCGATTGAGCGAATGTTGCTCAAACACGTTGACTTTCCAATGCACATATAACGTACCTTATCCTTTGGGCTGTCCGAGTGTACTAATTAAATTCATTTCAGCAACCAACACTCACCTCCAGCCCAAGATTCTTCGAATATAACCGGATATAATCACGTGCACAAATGCCTTGGTCTTAGCCCGGATAGAATAACTTCATACGAATGCCTTGGGCCTTAGCCCGGATATAACCACTAGCACAATTGCCTTCAGGTCTTAACCGGATATAATTTCCAGCATAATTGTCTTCGGGCTTAGCCCGGATATCATTCAATTTCTCATGCACACATACATCAATAATCATTGGACATACATATTTCATTTTCGTTACTAAGGCTCAAACACAATTAATATCATTAGCATATTCGCCTTCGGGACTTAGCCCGGTGGAATTCAAATACTCATACACACATAATCAATAATCATACACATCCATATTTCATCTCACATAATTCAAGTAAGGTCACTTCTTGAGGACTTACCTCGGATGTTGTCGAACGGCTTTTTCGGCTATTCGATCACCTTTTCCTTCCCCTTGTCCAATTGTGGCCCTCTTAGCTCTTGAGCTAATTCAAACAAATTCAATTTATTAAAACCTCATTGTGCTTGCTTATGGCGAATATGACAAGGATTTTAAATGGTCATATGGCCACTCTTTAGCTTGAATACACAATGGTCATGCACATTTTATACTACATCAAGCAATTCAATACAATTTATTTGAGCATCAAGGAAATGCTAAGGCCTTCAATAGGCTACCCAAGGCCGAATATTCATGTACATGTTGAGGTCAATTTTGCACTTAATACCTCACAAAACAGCATGCAATCTACTAATTTATGCTTTGCACATTGTGGCCCAAAACTTATAATATAGCATCAAGCACTTATATGTGTGCTAGGTCAATTGTGCTTGCAATTTCACAAGCATTCTTCCACATTTTCTTCTTTAAATCAATATATTCATCACTTAGTTCATAACCAAACATAATGTGCAATCATATATATGCATATATGAGCATGGCGAATTTTCAAGGTGTCCATAGCCATTCAAAACACAAACTTTTAACTAACATGCAAGAAGCATGAATCAAGCTCAAGAATGCATCATGGCCAAGTATGACAATCATGCTCCTTTTAACTTTAATCATGATAAAACAAAGAGAAAACTCAAAATCTTACTCATGAGTAGAAAATCCATCATTGCATGCATCATCATCAAGCTTCACACTTAGCATGCAATGGCTTTATCACTATAACAACTTTGGCCAAATACCATTTCCATGGCATACCAAAGATTTGAGCCATGGCTAACATGCACATCAAGTTAGCAACCAAAACATGCATGAAACTCCCAACACAACCTCATACATACCTTAATCTTGATGCAAATTTAGCCAAATCACCTTCTAGATCTCTTCTAAACAAAGGAAATGAAGCAAAATCCTTCTTCCTCTTAGTATTTTCGGCCAAAAGGGAGAGAGCAAGCATGAACAAATTTTTTTTTTGTTTCTCTCTTCTTGGTTGCACTGACAATGGGGTATGCCACTCTCTCACACACATTTTTTTTCATTCTTTTCTTACCCATGCTTATTTGTTTACTATTTCTCCCTAATGCCCAACAAAACATGTTTCATGACATGTTTGACCCATATTCTTTGTCATGGCGGCCATTACTTGTAGAAAGGGGAATTTGACATGCAAGTCCATTATTTTGCATGCATGCTTTAATTAGTCATCACCTATTTCCTATCGTACTTTCAAAGTTCACTACTAAGTCCTTTCTTATAAATTAGCACCTAATTAATAAAAATCGAGACACGAAATATTTACGCATACCAATTCCACATACAATAAGTACGGAATATAACACTTAATTATTCTTGTGACTCGGTTTCGTGGTCCCGAAACCACTCTCCGACTAGGGTCACATTCGGGGTGTCACACAACGCCGGTTGATTCTTGACCGACTTCGAGTAACCAAGAGAGTGAGGCTAAACAAGCCTTTCATCAAATGATAAACGACTGGTTTACTCAGTATATCCTGACAAATCCAAATGTACAACAACCTACACCCCCGATTAATCCTTCTCTGATACCTGTTATGCCTCAAGTGAGCGATCCGTTAAGATTACATAAGCCTCCTACTGATAAAATAAAAAAACACGAGGCTAAAAAGTTCAGAGCCACTGATGATGATGATACTAAGCAAGCTGAATTCTGGCTTGATAATACTATTTGTATGTTTGATGAGCTATCTTGTACCCCAGATGAATGTTTGAAATGTGCCATATCTTTGCTTTGAGACACTGCATATCACTGGAGGAGTACACTAGTATCAGTGGTTCTGAAAGACCGGGTGACCTAGGATTTCTTTCAAACTGAGTTCCGTAAGAAATATATCAGCTAGAGATTTATCAACCAGAAATGCAAAGAATTTCTGGAGTTGAAATAGGGTTAGATGACCGTGATGGAATATGAATGAAAATTTGTAAGACTCAGTCGATATGCCCGAGAGTGTGTTTAAACTGAAGCTGTATTGTGTAAAAGATTCGAAGAGGGGTTGAACGAAGACATTAAACTATTAGTTGGCATACTTGAGATAAAAGAGTTCGTAGTACTGGTTGAGTGAGCCTGCAAAGCTGAGGAGCTAGGGAAGGAGAAAAGAAAAGCTGACTTTGAAGCTAGAGATTCACGTAAAAGATTATCGAATAAGTTATTTCAGTCGGCATTGAAGAAGTTCAGAGATAATTTTAGCCATTATAAGGCTACTTCAGGTTATTTTTGACGGAATCGTGATAGACTACCTGTGAGCTCAAGAGCTATCTCAGTAGCTAGTGTTGGTAATGTTAGATCGAATCAACCTGAATGCAAACATTGTGGTAAACGACATCTTGGAAATTGTAGATTGCATGATCGGGCCTATTTTAAATGTCGATCGATGGATCATTTCATTCGTGAATGCCCTGAGTTAACGGAACAAAATCCAGTACAGAATACAAGATTGAGTAACACTGTAGCTCGAGGTAGACCACCCAGAAATATGGGTAATTGAGTAGTAGTCAGAGACGGACTAAAGATACAGTAGTTAGATCCGAGGCTCGTGCACCTGCTAGAGCCAGTGCTATACGCACACGCAGGGAGGCTTCATGCCCAGATGTTATTACTGGCACATTCACTCTCTATGATGCTAGTGTAATTGCATTGATTAATCCTAGTTCAACTTATTCTTATGTGTGTGAGACCTTAGTATTTACTAAGACTTTGGCTGCTGAGTCTGCTGAGTTTGTGATTAGAGTATCGAACCCCTTGTGCCGGTGTGTTATGGTTGATAAAGTGTGTAAGAATTGTCCTTTGATGATTCAAGATTCGTGTTTTTCGACTGATTTGATGTTGTTTCCATTTGACGAGTTTGATATAATTTTGGGTATGGATTGTTTGACTTTGCACGATGCTGTTATAAATTGCAAAAGAAAGACTATTGATTTATGGTGCCAGAATGATGAGATTATTCGGATTGAATATAATGATCTGAATGGTTTCTTGGCAGTGATATCTTAGATGTTAGCTCAGAACTATGTTAGAAAAGGTTGTGAAACTTACTTTGCATATGTGCTTGATTATAAAGTGGCCGAAAGAAAGATTGAATCAGTACCAGTTTTGTACGAGTATCCGGATGTGTTTCCTGAAGAATTGCCAGGTTTGCCACCTATTCAAAAAGTTGAGTTCGGTATTGAATTAGTGCTGAGGACGACTCTGATATCGATTGCTCCATACAGAATGGCCCCTACTGAATTAAAAGAATTGAAAGCTTATCTGCAAGAGTTGATAGATAGAGGTTCAGCGCGACCGAGTTTCTCTCCCTAGGGTGCACCAGTGTTATTTGTGAAAGAAAGACGAAACTATGAGAATGTGTATCGATTATAAATAGTTCAATAGGGTTAATATAAAGAATAAGTATCCATTTCCATGGATTGATGACCTATTCAATCAGCTGAAAGGGGCTACAGTGTTTTCAAAAATAGATTTGAGATTAGGCTACTATCAGTTGCGAGTTAAAGACTTCGATGTGCCAAAGACTTGTAACGCCCCAAAAATCTCGAAATTTAAAAATCCTGAAATCTTAATTTTTTTTATGCTTAATAATTCTAGTTAAGTGTTAATTATGCAAAGGTAGGTCTTGGTCAAGGTTTGAGTTCGAATTAAGGGGTAGAAGAAATTATAATTTAATTATTAAAAGAATCAGGGTTGGCAAGTAGTTGGGCTTTTAAATAAAGATAGGAGAAAATAGTATCAAATAGCCTAGTAGAGGAGTGGCTAAGTGACGCCACTTAGAGTGTAGAGAGGTGGCGTTAATAGCTAGCAAGGAGGTCCAAGGTTCGAATCCTAGCTTAGTGTTTTTAAAAGTTTAATTTTGACCTTGTAAAAGGATGGAGCGTGAAAGTGGACTCCAAGGGAAGTGTTTAGGAGAGAAAATTAAGGAAAGGATCAAGGGGTTATCAGGGAGAAAAACGAGCAAATGAGAAGGGAGAAGTGATGAAGCTGAATGGGGAATTGGGCATGGGAAAAATTCGGCTATAAGGCTTATAAATAGGTGCCGAATGCTAGGGTATTAAGCTAATGACTGAATTTCCTTCACCCTATTACCAGAAACTCTTTTCTCTAAAAGCCGAAAACCCTCTACCTTTCTTTTCTTTTTCTCCTTCCTTGTACCCAATTCTATTCTTCCTCTACCTCATTGCTGACTTTTCTTTCTTTTTCCTTGGAGCCGAATAACCCTCTTTTTCCATATAAAATTGTAAAGGGCCGAACCTCTTTGGCCAAATACCCTTGGTGCAATCAGTACTCCTTCTACTTCGATCAAATCTAGTGTAAGTGTTGTTTTCCCAATCGGTTTCTTCGTTAAGTATCGAATATTTTCCCTCACTCTTTCTAATCAACTATGGTAGGGAATTAGTATCGGATCTTGGATCATAGCTTATTGCCGAATTGCCCCTTAGGTGTTGCAATTTTGATAAGTATTCCTCATCCATTGGCTAAGGTTGGCCAAATAGCCATAGTAAGGTAAGGGGACTTGTGTTGGATACGAGTCACCTACTATTCTGGTTTTAATAGTTATGATTGGTGCAGATCTACGATTTGATCGTGGTTAGTGAAGAGGCTGCTATACTTATCGTGCAAGGTAAGGTTAAGGTAAGATTCTGGCTTTTGGTAAAGTATTCGATAAGTATGTGAGATTAATTTTTGAGTGATATCGATTGTAGGTTTGGGCTAAGGAAATCGCAGCACACTTGCCTACCAGGTGTGTACATACATTGCACACACAAGTAGATCGGCAAAAGCTGAAATACCGAAAAGCCGAAATGGCGAAAAGTCAAAAATTTGGCTACAGTAGTCACACGATTGCACGAACACTCGTAAGGGGAAACTGATAAGTTGCCTGAGGCCCATGGGCGATTCCATGGACTTGGGATGTGAATAGGCTAAGTGGGCTGGAATGGGCTAAATGGACCCGATGGGCTGTTGGGCCCATGATAGGCCAAAATTGGATAAGTGATGCTATGTGATAGAAAATTTGTGTATGAGCATGAATATAATGTGATTTGAGTCGGATGGGCCATATAAATGATATTAGGCCTAATGGGCCATATAAAGGTGATTTGAGCCTGATGGACCATATGAAATGTAAATTGGGCCTGATGGGCCATATAAATGAGATTGGGCCAAGTGGGCCATATGCATGTATGTAGGGGTTTTGGGACTAGTATATGATAACTACATAAAACTTAATTACTATATTGCAACCGTGGACAAGTCATAGGGTTAAGGTGTGGCAACGGGTATATGCATGCCTAAGATTGGATCTAGGGAGAGCTTGGTACTTAAGCGGTCTTAATGACTCACCTCCTCTTCTCTGGAATCCTACCTGGTCCATAATATTCATTCATCTTAGCTCACGGCACTTGTTAACGGGTCAAGGTAAGTGAAAACCATAATTAGGGGAAAATTACCGAAATGCACTTAAGGGCGAAAATGACCAAAATACCCCTAGGTGTTGAATTTAAGTTTTATGGATGTAACATGCATACATATGATGTTCTGTTTAGGTTGCATATGGGGTGGGAACTATGGAACGGAGGAAGTATACGAGGATCGCATGGTTGCCTGACAATCGTGGATCCACCGACGACTTTTAAAGCCCAATATGTAAATGAAGGTAGTTACGCAACCGGGCTACCATTGGTGTGTGGACTGGGTAGGTTGATATTTATATCCCCACATGGTGTGACGGGGGATGGAGCTGGTGTGTAGCGGATGGATAATTTGGATGGGATTGCATTGCATGTTTGATGATTTCTCTTTGAATGCTTGTTTTTCATCGAGTGTTGTACACATTGAGTTTGCGAAAACTCACCCCATCTTTTATTTTATTCTCAAGTGATGCTTAGTAGAAGGTTCGATGTTTGGAGGGACTCTGGGTGGCCGGCTAGCAAGATAATTCAGACTTGTTTTTTTTTTAAAGCATTTAAGTTTATATTTCTTTTTAAGTGTGTTCAGATCATATTGTAATAAGGTTTTCATTATGTTATTATTATTTTCATTGTAATTACGAGAAGTTGAACATGGATTTCTTAAATTATAGTATGTTTTCTACGTTTCCGCAACTACGTTTTTTTTAAAAATCAGATGTTTTAAACAAGACTTTCGTAACTGAAAGTTCTTTTTTAGGTTAATTAAGGTTTCTTTTATTTTAAAAATGGTTTTCAATGAAAACACGGATTTCGCTAAAACACTTCAATGTAACATGTTGGATACGGCCATAACATCTGGGCCGGGTTTGGGGTGTTACAAGACTACTTTTCGAACGAGGTACAAACACTATGAGTTTTTGGTTATGCCTTTTGGACTTACTAATGCACTTGTTGTTTTTATGGATTTGTTGAACAGGATCTCCAGATAGTATCTGAATCGATTTATGGTTGTGTTCATAGATGACATTTTGATCTACTCTCGTGATGAAACTGACCATGCCGAACATTTGAGACTTGTATTATAGACTTTGCGAGATAAAAAGTTATATGCGAAGTTCAGTAAAAGTGAGTTCTTGTTACGCGAAGTTAGTTTTCTGGGCCCTGTTCTATCAGCATCGGGTATTCGGGTTGATCCGAGTAAGATTTCGGCTATACTTGAATGGAAACCTCCGAGATATGTTTCTGAAGTCTGAAGTTTTCTGGGACTTGCTGGTTACTATAGACGATTCATGAAAGGTTTCTGATGACAAAGCTACTTTAGAAAGATGTTAAGTTTGAGTGGTTAGAAAAGTGCCAGAAAAGTTTTGATCAGTTCAAAGCCCTTTTGGCCGAAGCTCCAGTGCTAGTTCAGCCAGAATCGGGTAAAAAATTTGCTATTTATACTGATGCATCTGTAAATGGTTTGGGCTATGTTTTGATGTAGGAAGGAAAATTTATAGCTTATGCCTTGAGACAGTTAAAGCCGCATGAAAAAAACTATCTAACACATGATCTAGAATTGGCAGCTATTGTGTTTGCATTGAAAATATGGTGTCACTCTCTGTTCAGTGAGAAATGTCATTTTTATTCTAATCACAAAAGTCTGAAATACTTGATGACTCAGAAAGATCTGAATTTCAGACAACGCCGATTGTTAGAGTTGCTAAAATTCTACGAGCTTGTGATTGACTACCATCCGGGAAAGGCTAATGTTGTTACAGATACTCTAAGCCGAAAATCACTGTTTGCTTTGCATGCAATGAATGCGCATATGGCTATGTCTAATTATGGTTCAATAGTAGCTGAATTAAAAGCAAGATTGTTATTTGTTCAACAAATTTGTGATGATCAGAAAGTTGATGATGGTTTGTTAACAAAGCGAGTTCAATGTGATTCGAATGTTGAATCCAAGTTTCAAGTTAATGCTGAGGGTTGTTTGAGGTTCAAAAACCGAATATGTGTCCTGAGAAATTCAGAGTTTATTCAGATGATTTTAAACGAAGCTCACTGTAGTCAATTATCTTTTCACCCGGGTAGTACGAAGATGTATGATGATCTAAAACAGCTTTACTAGTGGCATGGTATGAAATGAGACATTTCTGACTTTGTTTTGAAATGTTTAGCCTGTCAGCAAGTAAAAGTCGAGCATCAAGTACCTTTTGGGTTGCTTCAACCGATCATGATACCTGAGTGAAAATGGGACAGAGTCATGATGGATTTTGTAACTGGCTTACCGTTGACACCAAGCAAGAAAGATGCAATCTGGGTTATTGTGGATAGATTGACTAAATCAGCTCACTTTGTTCCAGTTCGTATAGATTATTCACTCGATAAGCTAGCTGAATTGTATGTTTCTCAGCTTGTGTGATTACACGGTGTGCCTATTTCTATTGTTTCAAATAAAGATCCAAGATTTACAGTGGTTTTGGAAGAAACTACAAGATGTTCTAGGTACGAAATTACATTTTAGCACTGCTTTCCATATGCAAACAAATGGTCAGTCCGAACGAATCATTCAGATACTTTAGGATATGTTGAGATGTTGCATTCTCAAGTTCAAAGGTACGTGGGAACGATACTTACCACTGATTGAATTTGCATGTAATAATAGCTTTCAATCGAGTGTCAAAATGGCACTATACGAGGCTTTGTACGGTCGTAAATGTCGTACACCATTGTATTGGACTGAGCTCAGTGAAAGCAAGATACACGAGGTCGATTTGATTAGAGAAACTGAACAAAAAATGAAAGTAATCCGTGAAAGTTTGAAAACAACATCAGATCATCAGAAATCGTATGCGGACTTGAAACGAAAAGATATAGAGTTTCAGATCAGGGACAAAGTATTTTTGAAAGTCTCACTATGGAAGAAAATACTCAGATTCGATCGTAAAGGCAAATTGAGTCCGAGATTTATTAGGTCGTATGAGATCATAGAGCGTATCGGACCGGTTGCGTACAGATTGTTCTTGCCACCTGAGTTAGAAAAGATCCATAATGTATTCCATGTCTCGATGCTTCGTAGATATCGATTTGATCCCTCACATGTGATTAATCTGTCAGAGATTGAGATTAAGTCTGATATGACATATAAGGAAAAACCTATTCGTATATTAGCTCGCGAAGTTAAAGAATTGCGAAATAAGAAAATTTTGTTAGTAAAAGTGTTGTGGCATAAATATGGAGTTGAGGAAGCAACGTGGGAGTCATAGGATGCAATGAAAGAATGTTACCCAACCTATTTACCGGTAAGATTTTGGGGGACGAAAATCCCTAAAGGGGAGAGTTGTAATAGCCCGATTTAGACCCTATTCGGAACGATAGTTTTGGGACAACAAATCCGAGTCAAAAAAATATTTTAAAATCATTTTCTATGTTTGTTATGTGTGAATTTATATGTATGAAATTTTTGTGCTTTAATTTTGTAGTTTGAGTGCCCGATTAAATAAATGGGCTTAATCGCATAAAATGAAAATTTCATGGTTAGATGTGAAAGTGCTTAATTGAACTTGTCTTATTAATATGAAGCACTTATAATGAAATTAGACCATTGGAGTTAGTGATGGATGGTTGTGGCCTTAATATATATGTTTTAGTTATTAAATATCAAAGGTTAAAAGGGTAAATCATGAAATAACATATGTTATAATAAAACATAAAGATTAAAATATGGTTTCATAATACCTTGCTTTTGCTGAAACTTAAAAGAAAAAGAAAAGAATAAGGTTTTCTCATGTTCGGCCATTGCTAAGCTCAATCAAGGTATGTAACTAGCTCGATTTTTGATAATTTTTACGTTTTTAAGATCGTTGATATGTTATCTACAAAGCCCATGCTCGAATGTCTGATTTTGGTGAATATTTTGAGTTATGTCATTGATGAATATTTGAGTTTTGTGATGTTAGTTGGTGAAATATGAAAGATATGATTTGGATTGATATGTTTTGTATTAGAATTTTTCATGATTTGAGTAATTAGGACTAAATTGCAAAAATAATAAATTGAGGGACTAAAATGTGAAATAAATGAAATGTATGGACTTGTATGAACACTAGGAACATTCGGTCTAAGCATGATGTGTGCAAATTTTACATCTTTTGTGTTTTATGCAATTTGGACTAAATTGTAAAAAGTATGAAATGTCAGGGGTAAAATGGTAATTTGTCCATTTATGTGTTTTTAGACTAAATTTAGTGGAAATATGTTTGAATGAGTTTAATTTGAATATGGTTAGATCAAAAACCAAAGAAATTAGATTTGGATCGGGAGAAAACTAAAGTTGTCGACTAGTCGTCCCGTTTCGTTTTTCATCGTCCGAGGTAAGTTTATAAGCAAATAAACGTTGTTAATTTTAATTAAATGTGAGTTATATATGCTAAAATGAAATATGTGAATATATATATATATATATATATATATATATGAGTTAGTTGAATGTGTACAAGCTTGGCAGCTATGTTTATGAATTCGTTTCGACTGAGTTACGACATCCGAAAGTCTCATACAAACCTTAGGAATAGCTAGGATACATATGTCATGACATAGGATTTCCTATATGTGTTCTCGAGTAAGACCACGTTTGGGATGTTGGCATCGATATGTGGTTATGAGTAAGACCATGTCTGGGACATCGACATCGTATTTGATTCGTGTAAGACCCTGTCTGGGATAATGGCATTGATATGAGATAGGATGTAAGACCATGTCTGGGACGTTGGCATTGTATGATATATGTGATTATCTGAGTATCCTATTCAATTCTGATGTTCAACGGGAAATGATAAGTTGTGAACGTAGGTGTAAAACGAGATAACACGATCAGGTATGAGTTAGTTAATTACCTATTTGAAAAGAAGGTAAGTTGGCCATTTAATATGTGATCCAAATAATACAAGTTACTAATGTAAACATATGTGCATTTGGTGGTATATTCGGCCATGTGTTATAAATACGTATGTGATTGTTATACTTTGACTTATGAGTATATGCATATAAGTATATCTGTAATTGGTATGATAAAGATATTTTGGCTTGGAAGTTAATTGATATTTTGTTAACATATATATATGTTCATTCGCCATGAATAATTTATATGTGAAAGTATTTATAATACATGAAATTGTAAGCTTAAGATTTAAAGTGATTGTGATAGTATAATTTGGTTTAGTTTAAATGAAATGATTATGTCAATTATTTTTTTATTTGCTTATGACTTACTAAGCTATGATAGCTTACTGTGTATGTTCATGTTTACCTTTGTTTTATAGAGTTTGGATTCAATTTACGGCTCGGGGATCATCAGCAAAGTCTATCACACTATCGATCGTTTTTGGTACATTATAAGTTTGAACTTGATTTTATGGCATGTATAAGCTAGGTTATGTTTAGTTAAGTTTAAAGTTGTGTATATATTAAGCCATGCGAAATGGCTAATATGTTAAGTGATTATATGAAACTTTAGTCATGTTTATATGTGTTATATGCTTTGAAAATGGTTGGTGATTTTGGATATGTATGTTTGATGGATTCAGTTATGGTACATGCATGGATAAAAGTATGTGTGAATTTTGTTGATATGTTTTGTTAAGATGTTATTATGTGATTTAGTGATAAAGAATATTCAGTTAAATCCAAACATGGTTGGAGATTAATTTGGTATATATAATGTAACACCCCGAACCCGAGACCGTTGCCGGTGTCGGACACGAGGGGTTAACAAGCCAAAACCACTTATAGCACCGACCAACTTGACATTCCCAGGCAAGCTGGAAAACTGCGTCACTGTTGCCTTAAAAAGCATATCTCGAGTTACAGAACTCGGAAACTGATTCCGTAAATTTTCCCTGAATTTAGACTCATATATCCATCCCTGAATTTTTTTCTAGAATTTTTTGTCGGGCCAATTGGTACAGTTTATTAGTTAAAGTCACCCATGTTACAGGGGTCGACTACACTGACCTTCGCGTGTTACAACTTGAATATCTCTCTGTACAGGGTTTCAATACTGATGACGTTTGTTTCTAATGAAACTAGACTGAAAAAGGAATCTGGAAATATAAGGTATGACTTCTAATTCATTCTGGATAATTTATGGTAAATTTTCAAAGTCGCGACAGGGGACCCAGAAACCGTTCTGGCCCTGTCTCACGAGAACTTTAATATCTCTCAGTATACTGTTCATATGATCGTTTTGTTACTTTCATATGAAAATAGACTCATCAAGGTTCGATCACATAATTTATTCACTATTTAACACCATTCCTACAAATTTTGGTGATTTTTCACATCCACGTCACTGCAGCTGGCAGCCTCTGTTTTTAAGGTAGGCTTTACCTATATTGTAGTTCCCATGGACCAACTATAGTCTAGTCATACTTAGGTCCACATATGATCATATTTAGCCATTCCAATGGCTGATCATGTGACCAACACTCTCATTCCAAACCATAATCACATCATGAAACCAAATATAATTACAAACCACATATGGTCAAATTCCATACTCCACTTTTACGAACCATTTTGCATGGCGCACACATATACATCACAAAGTACTTAAAACAACCGATGGTGGTCCTATACATGCCATATCCAAAACTCAACTAAAGGAGTACCAAAAAGGGCTTTGATAGTGTGGTTGACTTCAACTTCTATGATCCCGAATCTGATCGCTAACGAGCAAAATCTATAAACAGAGAAACAAAGAAACGGAGTAAGCAATTTATGCTTAGTAAGTTTTGAGCCATAATATACACACAACCAAAGCATAGCATTCAAGTAGCTAAACAATAATTCATATGCACAATTTCTCAAAGACATGCTTACTTCACAATCCCAACTCTTATATTCATACACAAATAACGGCCTAGTTAATGCCGATAGCTCATTTATCATTAGAGCGAATATTCATACGCACTTACTCATAGTGTGCGAAGCACACACAAAACATACCTTGTTGTTGGGAATTTCACAAGTGCATTAACTGAAAATTTTCCAGCAAGTTCAAAGTTCTCGAATCACATACCTTCGGAGTTTATCCGGATATAGCTACTGTTCAAACGCCTTGGGACATAGCCCGGTTATGGTAACCCGCACAAAGGCCTTGGGACTTAACCCGGATATCACAATTTGCACAATTGCCTTGGGCTTAGCCCGGATATCATAACTCGCCTAATTGCTTCTTGGGCTTAGCCCGGATATCATAACTCGCACAATTGCCTTCGGCTTAGCCCGGATATCACTCGAACATTCATACACATCTTTGTTTCAATTTCATAACACAACTTTTATGCACAATTCACTTAGCAAAATATCATTTCGCTCAATGGCCACATACAAATGCACAATTTCGATTGCTTATTACTTCATTCAATCGAATCAAAATCTAAGTTTCGATACTCGAAAACTTACCTCGGACGTGGTCGAACAATTTCGACGGCTATTCGACGACTTTTCCTTCCCTTATCGGATTTAGCTCCCTTTGCTCTTGAGCTTAATTTAACAAATAAATTGGTTTTATCATTTGAGCATCGAAGAGGAATTCAAGATACCTAGCCAATATATATGCTCATTAGGCATCAAAGTCGCATATGTACGAAATCACGAATCGAACTCAACACATTAGTTAATATTCCTCTTAGTCGAATTTTCTAAGCCAAGAATAGGCATCAATATGCTTGCCTCTAACCGAATGCATGCACACCAATTTCCCTCATGTGGCGAATATGCATGTCCATGTTGAGGCCAATTATGCACTTAATACCACACAAAAACAGCGTGCATTTTACTAACTAACGATTACATATTGTAGCTCAATACACATCTCTCATGTACTTCATAACCAAACATCATCACAAGCAAATATATACCTTGAAATAGTATATATGTCATGCCAATACATCATGTGCAAACATGTATACACATATAGGTGCAAGGTCAATCTCAAGGGTTCATACCCATCCAAACACAAATTTTACCAATCAAGTAATAAGCATAAATCATGCTCATGAATGCACCATGGCGAATACATCACAACCATACTCTTTCAACTTCGGTCATGGTTAAACAAAGAATTCAATGTCCTACTCAAGAATACTAAAAAGAAATTTCAAGAGTAGTCAATCCATCATTACATGCATCATCAACAAGCTTCACATTTAGCATGCAATGGCTTTAACACAATATCAACCTTGGCCAAATACCATTTTTCATGGCATAGCAAGGATTTGAACCATGGCTAACATGCACATCAAGTTAGCAACCAAAACAAGCATGAATCTCATGACACAACCTCAACATACCTTAATCTTGATGCAAGTATAGCCAAATCTCCTTCTAGATCTCTTCTAAACTAAAAATGGAGCAAAATTTCCTTCCTTCTTAGAATTTTCAGCCCAAAGAAAATGAGAATGGATGAACCAAATTTTTTTTCTTTTCCTTTCTCTCAACTCACGGCCAAGGGGGGGGAAGCATGGATGAGACCATTTTTTTTCTTTCTTTGCCCATGCTCTTTATTTTATTATTTCACCCTAATGCACCAACAAAACATGTTTCATGACATGTTTTGCCCATCCACTCTTGCCATGGCCGGCCACTTCATGTTGGGGGGGGGGGGGGAATTGACATGCAAATCCCTTATTTTTGCATGCATGTTCTGTGACAACCCGAATTAGGGCCTAATCGGAATAGTGGTTTCGTGACCACAAATCCGAGATAGAAATAATTGTTTTATAATTATTTTGGGGTTTATGATATGATTGCATGATTGTGTGAAAATTTCGTGATGAAATTCTATGCCTAAAGTGCTTAAATTGAAAGTAGGGACTAAATCGAATAAGTTGCAAAATTTGCATCCCAGAAGTTTTTAGTATGAAATTGTTTTGGAATATTAATTAGGAGGTCTTAAATAGCAATTTGACCAATTTTAAGTTCATGGACAAAATTAGGACATGGAAGGAATTTTGAAAGTTTAGTAAGGAGGGGCATTTTGGTCATTTGGATATTAAATGAAATAAAATGGGAAAAATAACACAAAATTGATCATCATCCTCCTTAGTTGCTGCCGAATTCTCCCTCTCTCCATAGCTAGGGTTTCTTCAATTTTCAAGCTCCATAATCAAGAAAGACGCGGAATTGATCTCGAACGGGGGAAGGAAAAAGTTTTGGACTAAATTGCAAAATTTCCACATTTTGCACCAAGGTAAGTTTGTATGTAAATATTACAATAATTTCATGTATATTCTTATATTTCAGCCTATTATATAAATATACTAGCTGATGTTAAAATATAAATTGACTATTGGAAGAATGGAAATAAATATAGAGAGAGATCCGGTTGAACATTGGAGAGATCGAATGAAATAGAGGAGCGTAGCTAGGTCACATGTATGATGCTGAGTGCACATCATGTGTACAAGAAAGCTACGAGACACCCTGTAGTAGCTAGGTCACATGTGTGATACGAGATGTATCCCATGTAGACAAGAGAGCTACGTGAAAGATAAATGTAGCTAGGTCGCATGCGTGATTCCAAGTGAAGGACACCATGTAGACAAGAGAGCTACGTGAAAGATAAATGTAGCTGGGTGCATGCGTGATTCCAAGTGACGGACACCATGTAGACAAGAGAGCTACGAGACAAATCGGCTAGGTCGCATGAGTGGTACTAAGTGTTCACCATGTGTACAAGAGAGCCGAACTAAACGAAGTATGATGGTGGGGTGTGTCTTTGAAACCATTAAATATCGAGGATTAATCCGAATTGTTCAACGGGATGGTTTTGTGGTGATATTGTGGTTTGGACCTACACTTATGGTGAATGAAATGTGGTGAAAATGATTTGTGGTATATACATATATAAGATAAAATGAGGTTAGCATAAAGAATGTGTGAAAGAGTGAAATTAGCATTAAAACTGTTTTTAGATGGTAGCAGTGACGTGATTTTGAAAAATCACCAAAAATAGGAGGAATATAATTAGAGGTTGAATGAGATGTGAAATTAAAGTTTAGTGAGTCTACTTTCATATAAAAGAAACAGAGCAAGCAAAGGAATTCTATATTTTGAGATATTTACAATTGTATGTGACTTGCTCAGGATGAATACGTGATCCCCTGTTTCAACTTTGAAAAATCATTAAAAATTGTACAAAGAAAATTAAGAAATATAGTTTACATGTCTAAATTCCTTATTGAGACTAGTTTTAAATGAAACAGACTTCAGGGTTGTTTGAATTGTGTACTGAGAGAAATTCAATTTGTAGTGAACAGAGGTCAGATCAGTCGAGCTGTGTAACAGGGGAAACTTTAACTAATAAACTGTACTAATCGGCTGAACTAAAAATTATAAAAAAAAAATTAGCAAAAAGCTTTATGAGTCTAGATTCAGGGAAATTTTACGGATTTGAATTTCGAGTTTTGTAACTCGAGTTATGATTTATTTAGTGAATATGACGCAGCAGAGACAGCTTAATCAAAGTGGAATGAATAGTGAAGTTAAAGTAGATGTACTTGAATTGTTGTGTAAACATGTTAGATTTTTTTTTAATTAGTATTTACATACTTACTTACTAAGCTATAAGCTTACTTTATTTCTCTCTTTTGTCTTATAGTGTTCTTCGGCTTGCTCAGGAGTTAAGGATCGTGAAGATCTATCCGCACTATCATACTTTAGGGTATTTGAACTAAACGTTTTGAATTATGGCATGTATAGTAGGCTTAATTATTTTGTTACGTGTCATATTTGTCTAGGTTTAAAATATTAGTCTGATGATTTCGACCAGCTAATTTGTACAAGCCATTAAAGTTGGCTAATATTGTTCAAGACATATTTATATTTCGGTTATGTTTAATGGTATGTGTTATGTTCGTAATACCTTGTATCTGCTCCTGACGGTAATGGGTAAGGGTGTTACATTTAGTGGTATCGAGCTATGGTTTAGTCGGTTCTCGGACTAATAAAGTGTGTGTAAAAGTCTAGCTATACATGCCATAAAAATATTGTGATAGTGTGGTGACTCGATTATTCTAAAGCGTGTTTTATTTTAATATAGTAATGGATCCTGAAGGAACTGCGGCTGATGATGCTGCTAGTAATGCGCCGGCTCCCGCACAAGGGACCGCGCCTGTGGAAAGTAGACCTGAGACATTGAGACAAGGAGATGAGGCTCGGGATGCCTTTCTCCAAATGATGAACAATTGGTATACTGAATTTATTCGAGCAAATCCAAATGCTCAACCTCCTCCACCCCTCCTATACCTCGACGATTCTCAGAGCTGCTCAAGGTATAGATTTGGTAAGAATGAACAAGCCTCCGGTTGACAAGATTCGAAAACAAGGGGCCGAAGAGTTTAGAGCAAAGGTCGATGATGATCCTGAGAAAGCGGAATTCTGGCTTGAAAATTCTACCCGTGTATTTGATGAGCTCTCATGTACACCCGAGGAATGCTTAAAGTGTGCTGTATCACTTTTGAGAGATTCGGCTTACCACTGGTGGAAGACTTTGGTTGCAGTGGTGCCAAAAGAAAAAGTTACTTGGGATTTCTTCCAGGAAGAATTTAGAAAGAAATACATAAGTCAGCGATTTATTGATCAAAAACGGAAGGAGTTCCTTGAATTGAAGCAGGGGAAAATGTCTGTAGCAGAGTATGAACGCGAATTTGTAAGACTCAACAAGTATGCCCAGGAATGTGTGTCCACCGAGGCCATTATGTGTAGAAGATTTGAAGATGGGCTGAATGAGGACATTAAAGTGCTTGTAGGAATTTTGGAGTTGAAAGAATTTGTAGTATTGGTTGATCGAGCTCTTAAAGTCAAGAATTGAACAAAGAAAGAAGAAAAGTCGCTATTGAGGCCCGAGATGTCGAAAAAGACAGATAAGCAAGCCATTTCAATCTCAACCAAAGAGGTCCAAAGAGACAAACCCTCGAATGACAGTTTCAATTGGGGATTCACAGAGATCGTGGTAGAGCATATTCGGGTCTAAAGCTCAAGCTACTTGTGGCAAGTGTGGGTAATGTGCGACCTAGAAAGCCCGAGTGTCGCAATGTGGCGAGCAACATTATGGTGAGTGTTGGGGACCGAGCGAGCTTGTTTCAAGTCTGGTTCTCATGAGCATTTTATTAGAGATTGTCCGAGAAAGTTAAAGAAGAAAGATTTGAGTGCTAGATGAATACCACCGCTAGTAGAGGTAGACCACCGAGAAATCTGGAGGTGGGACTAGTAGTAAAACGGTGATGAAAGATTTAACGGCAAGATCGAAGCTAGAGCACTGCTAGAGCTTATGCTATACGTGTTCGAGAAGATGCATCATCTCCGATGTTATTCTTGGTACATTTCTCTCTATGATACTATTGTTATGCATTGATTGATCCCGGTCCACTCATTCCTATATTTGCATGAATTTAGTATCCAATAAAAAGTTGCTCGTTGAATTTATCGAGTTTACGATTAAAGTGTCGAACCCTTAGGCCAATATGTGCTAGTTGACAAGGTTTGCAAGAATTGCCCATTAATGATTCAAGGTCACTGCTTTTCCGCCAACTTGATGTTGTTACCATTTGGTGAGTTTGACGTTATCTTGGGAATGGATGGTTAACATTGTATGATGCTAAGGTAGATTGTAAACAAAAGACACTAGAGTTGAAATGTGAAAATGGAGAAATTCGTGGGTTGAAACAGATGAATCAAATAAATTGCCTATGGTGATTTCGCACATGTCCGCACGTAAATACATGAGAAAAGGGTGTGAAGCTTATCCGCTTATGTAATGAATATTGAGTTGCCCCAACTGAAATTTGAATCGCATCGATAGTCTGTGAGTTTCGGATGTATTTCGGAGGAATTGCCAGGTTGCCTCCGAATAGA
The DNA here is from genome assembly GCF_025698485.1 of Gossypium arboreum. Lineage (NCBI taxonomy): Eukaryota > Viridiplantae > Streptophyta > Magnoliopsida > Malvales > Malvaceae > Gossypium > Gossypium arboreum. The sequence continues at coordinate 42,607,709 of NC_069073.1, forward strand.
GATAGATTTTACTATTGATTTGTTGCCGCATCGCACCGATCTCGATTGCTCCATATAGAATGGCTCGATTGAATTAAAAGAATTGAAGGCTCGATTGCAGGAGTTAACAGACAAGGGATTTGTGAGACCGAAGTTTCTCTCCCGGGTGCTCTGTATTATTCAGAAGAAGAAGGATGGTTCAATGAGACTTTGCATTGATTACCGTCGACAATAAGGTGACTATAAAGAACAAGTACCCATTGCCGAGGATTGATGATTTATTCGATCGTTAAAGGGGCCACAGTGTTTTCAAAGATTGATTTGAGGCCTGGTTACTACCAAATGAGAGTTAAGGAGTCGAGATGCGAAAACCGCCTTTAGGACAAGGTATGGACATTATGAGTTTCTTGTGATGCCTTTCGCTTAACAAATGCTCCACTATATTTATGGACTTAATGAATCGGATCTTCTTAGGCCATATTTGGATAAGTTTGTAGTAGTGTTTATAGATGACATTTTAATTTATTCTCGAGATGAGTCCGAACATGCGAACACTTGAGAACTATATTGCAAATCTTGAGAGAAAAGAAACTGCTTGCCAAGTTTAGTAAAAGTGAGTTCGCTTCGTGAAGTCGGATTTTTGGGGCATATAGTCTCGGTGATGGTATTCGGTGGATCCAAGTAAGATTTCGCGATCGTTGATTGGAAACCGCCAAGAATGTATCCGAGGTTAGAAGCTTTTAGGCTTAGCCGGGTATTATAGACGTTTTGTTGAAGGATTTTCGATGATTGCCTCTCCTATGACTAAGTTGTTGCAAAAGAATGTTAAGTTTGAATGGACCGATAAATGTCAACAAAGTTTTGAAAAATTGAAAGCACGATTGATGAAGCACCAATTTTAGTACAGCCGAGTCGGGAAAGGAGTTCAGTAATTTATAGTGATGCATCATTGATGGCCTTGGATGTGTGTTGATGCAAGAGGGTAAAGTTGTAGCTTATGCTTGAGACAGTTAAAACCGCATGAGAAGAACTATCCTACACATGATTTGGAACCGGCATTGTTGTTTTTGCCTTGAAGATTTGGCGACATTATTTGTACGGTGAAAATGCCGAATTTTTACCGATCACAAAAGTTTGAAGTACTTGATGAATCAAAAGGATCTGAATCATGACAATGAAGATGGCTTGAATTATTAAAGGATTATGATTTAGTGATTGATTATCATCCGGAAAAGCAAATGAAGTTCTTGACGCCTTGAGCAGAAATTTCTTTTTACTTTGAGAGCCATGAACACGGGTTAGCATTGTCGATGATGGGTCAATCTTAGCAGAGATGAGAGCTAAACCGTTATTTCTCCAGTTGATTTGTGATGCTCAAAAGAATGATAGTGAGTTGCGGATCATGAGAACTCAATGCGAATCAAAGTTACGACTCGATTTTCGAGTTGGACCGGATGACTGCTTGATGTTTCGAGACGGGATATGTGTGCCGAAAACGATAAATTGATTCGAAAATATTACATGAGGCGCACAATGGTGTTTATCGTTCATCCCGGTAGCACAAAATGTATAATGATTTAAAGAAGTCAGTATTGGTGGCGTGTATGAAAAGGGACATTTCTGAATTTGTAACCAAGTGTTTGATCGTCAACAAGTAAAAGTGAACATCAAGTGCCTTGAGATTACTTCAACCGTAATGGTGCTCGAGTGGAAATGGGACAAGATTACCATGGATTTTGTAACCGGTTTGCCTTTAACTCCTAAAAAGAAGGATCTGTTTGGGTAGTGGTTGATAGATTAACAAAGTCAGCCCACTTTATACCAAGACGCACTGATTACTCACTTGATAAATTAGCCAATTATATGTTGCTGAAATTGTGAAGTTGCACGAGTACCTATGTCTATAATATCGATAGAGATCCAAGATTTACCTCGAGATTTTGGAAAAAGTTACAAGAAGCTTTGGGTACAAAATTGAACTTTAGTACCGCATTTCATCCACAAACAGATGGTCAAACGGAAAGAGTAATCCGGTACTCAAGATATGCTTAGATCTTGTGTTTTAGAATTTGGAGGTAGTTGGGAGAAATATCTATCTTTGATTGAGTTTGCCTACAATAACAGCTTATCAATCAAGTATACAAATGGCACCGCATTTAAGCCTTGTATGGTCGTAAGTGTCGAACTCCTTTATATTGGACCGAGCTTAGTGAGAAACAGATTCATGGAGTTGATCTAGTTAAAGAAACCAAGAGAAAATAAAAGTAATTCGGGATTGCTTGAAAGTCGCTTCAGATCGACAAAAGTCATATGCGATTTAAAAAGAAAAGAGATTGAATTTCGGTGGGTGATAAAGTGTTCTTGAAGGTGTCACCATGGAAAAAGATTCGAGATTTAGTCGAAAAGGCAAGTTGAGTCCGCGTTTTATTGGGCGCACGAGATTATCGAGAGAATTGGACCGATGGCATATCGGTTGGCCTTACCGCAGAGTTAGAAAGAATTCATAACGTGTTTCATGTATCAATGTTGCGACGTTATCGTTCGATCCTTCACATGTGATTTCCCAACGAAATTGAGATTCGATCGGATATGACCTATGAGGAGAAACCAATAAAGATTTTGGCTCGAGAGGTTAAACAGTTAAGAAATAAAAGTATAGCTTTAGTGAAAGTATTGTGGCACAGACATGGGATAGAAGAGGCTACGTGGGAACCTGAGGAAGCTATGAGGAAACAGACCCAAACCTCTTTCGGTAAGATTTTCTGGGACGAAAATCTCAAAAGGGGGAGAATTGTGACAACCCGAATTAGGGCCTAATCGAATAGTGGATTCGTGACCACAAATCCGAGATAGAAATAATTGTTTTATAATTATTTTGGGGTTTATGATATGATTGCATGATTGTGTGAAAATTTCGTGATGAAATTCTATGCCTAAAGTGCTTAAATTGAAAGTAGGGACTAAATCGAATAAGTTGCAAAATTTGCATCCCGAAGTTTTAGTATGAAATTGTTTTGGAATATTAATTAGGAGGTCTTAAATAGCAATTTGACCAATTTTAAGTTCATGGACAAAATTAGGACATGGAAGGAATTTTTGAAAGTTTAGTAAGGAGGGCATTTTGGTCATTTGGATATTAAATGAAATAAAATGGGAAAAATAACACAAAATTGATCATCATCCTCCTTAGTTGCTGCCGAATTCTCCTCTCTCCATAGCTAGGGTTTCTTCAATTTTCAAGCTCCATAATCAAGAAAGACGCGAATTGATCTCGAACGGGAAGGAAAAAGTTTTGGACTAAATTGCAAAATTTCCACATTTTGCACCAAGGTAAGTTTGTATGTAAATATTACAATAATTTCATGTATATTCTTATATTTCAGCCTATTATATAAATATACTAGCTGATGTTAAAATATAAATTGACTATTGGAAGAATGGAAATAAATATAGAGAGAGATCCGGTTGAACATTCTGAGAGATCGAATGAAATAGAGGAGCGTAGCTAGGTCACATGTATGATGCTGAGTGCACATCATGTGTACAAGAAAGCTACGAGACACCCAGAGTAGCTAGGTCACATGTGTGATACGAGATGTATCCCATGTAGACAAGAGAGCTACGTGAAAGATAAATGTAGCTAGGTCGCATGCGTGATTCCAAGTGAAGGACACCATGTAGACAAGAGAGCTACGTGAAAGATAAATGTAGCTGGGTCGCATGCGTGATTCCAAGTGACGGACACCATGTAGACAAGAGAGCTACGAGACAAATCGGCTAGGTCGCATGAGTGGTACTAAGTGTTCACCATGTGTACAAGAGAGCCGAACTAAACGAAGTATGATGGTGGAAATGTGTCTTTGAAACCATTAAATATCGAGGATTAATCCAATTGTTCAACGGGATGGTTTTTTGGTGATATTGTGGTTTGGACCTACACTTATGGTGAATGAAATGTGGTGAAAATGATTTGTGGTATATACATATATAAGATAAAATGAGGTTAGCATAAAGAATGTGTGAAAGAGTGAAATTAGCATTAAAACTGTTTTTAGATGGTAGCAGTGACGTGATTTTGAAAAATCACCAAAAATAGGAGGAATATAATTAGAGGTTGAATGAGATGTGAAATTAAATTTTAGTGAGTCTACTTTCATATAAAAGAAACAGAGCAAGCAAAGGAATTCTATATTTTGAGATATTTACAATTGTATGTGACTTGCTCAGGATGAATACGTGATCCCCTGTTTCAACTTTGAAAAATCATTAAAAATTGTACAAAGCAAATTAAGAAATATAGTTTACATGTCTAAATTCCTTATTGAGACTAGTTTTAAATGAAACAGACTTCAGGGTTGTTTGAATTGTGTACTGAGAGAAATTCAATTTGTAGTGAACAGAGGTCAGATCAGTCGAGCTGTGTAACAGGGGAAACTTTAACTAATAAACTGTACTAATCGGCTGAACTAAAAATTATAAAAAAAAATTAGCAAAAAGCTTTATGAGTCTAGATTCAGGGAAATTTTATGGATTTGAATTTCGAGTTTTGTAACTCGAGTTATGATTTATTTAGTGAATATGACGCAGCAGAGACAGCTTAATCAAAGTGGAATGAATAGTGAAGTTAAAGTAGATGTACTTGAATTGTTGTGTAAACATGTTAGATTTTTTTTTTAATTAGTATTTACATACTTACTTACTAAGCTATAAGCTTACTTTGTTTCTCTCTTTTGTCTTATAGTGTTCTTCGGCTTGCTCAGGAGTTAAGGATCATGAAGATCTATCCGCACTATCATACTTTAGGGTATTTGAACTAAACGTTTTGAATTATGGCATGTATAGTAGGCTTAATTATTTTGTTACGTGTCATATTTGTCTAGGTTTAAAATATTAGTTACAAGATTTCGACCAGCTAATTTGTACAAGCCATTAAAGTTGGCTAATATTGTTCAAGACATATTTATATTTCGGTTATGTTTAATGGTATGTGTTATGTTCTGGTAATACCTTGTATCCTGTTCCGGCGACGGTAATGGGTAAGGGGTGTTACATGTTCAACTAGTCATCACACCTTTCCCCATCATACTTTCAAAGTTTACTACTAGGTCCTTTCTAATGAAATTCACATTTATAACTCTAAATCAAAACATCAAAATGTCACACATGAATTAACACATATTATAGGCATCAAAATAAATTATAAATTATTTTTATGCCTCGGTTTTGTGGTCCCGAAACCACCTCCCGACTAGGGTCAATTTTGGGCTGTCACAACTCTCCCCCACTTAAGAAATTTTCGTCCCCGAAAATCTTACCGGTAAATAGGGTTGGGTATCGCTCTTTCATAGAGTTCTCGGTTTCCCAAGTAGCTTCTTCTATCCCGTGTTTGAGCCATAACACTTTCACTAGCGGAACCCGCTTGTTTCGCAACTCTTTCACTTCACGTGATAGGATACGAATCGGTTCTTCCTCATAACTCATATTGGTTTGAATTTCAACCTCTGATGGACTAATCACGTGCGATGGATCGATCTATAGCGTCAAGCATCGAAACATGAAAGACATCGTGAATTTTTCGAGTTCAAGGGCAAAATCAAATGATATGCCATTGGACCGACTCGCTCGGATATCTCATATGGCCCAATGAACCTCGGGCTCAACTTGCCCTTACTACCGAATCGAGTATCTTTTTCCAAGGCGAAACCTTGAGAAACACTTTATCTCCCACCGATACTCGATGTCTTTTCGTTTGAGACCGCTGCACGACTTCTCGACGATCGGAGGCTATCTTCGACTTTCACGGATTACTTTCACTTTCATTCAGCATCTCTAATTAAATCCACCCGAAAATTTTGCTTTCACCGAGCTCGGTCCAAAACAATGGTGTACGGCATTTATGACCGTACAAAGCCTCATAGGTGCCATCTTAATACTTGATTGAAAACTATTGTTGTGCGAATTCAATCAAAGGCAAATATCGTTCCCATGAACCACTGAACTCGAGGATGCAACATCTTAACATATCCTCAAGTATCTAAATTATCCGCTCGGATTGACCATCGGTTTGGGGGTGAAAGGCGGTGCTGAAATGTAACTTGGTACCCAAAGCTTCTTGCAACTTCTTCCAAAATCGCAAGGTAAATCTCGGATCTCTATCCGATATGATGGAAATAGGCACCCCGTGTAATCTCACAATCTGAGAAACGTACAATTCGGCTAGTTTGTCCATTGAAAATCCGACGCACGGGATAAACCGAGCCAACTTAGTCAATCTATCTACCACGACCCAAATCGTATCCTTCTTACTTGCTGACAATGGCAGTCCAGATACAAAGTCTATTGTGACTCGATCCCATTTCCACTCGGGTATCGTGGTCGGCTGAAGTAATCCTGAAGTCACTTGATGTTCCGCTTTCACTTGTTGACATATTAAACATCTCAAAACAAAGTCGGAGATGTCTCGTTTCATACCATGTCACCAAAACCGACGTTTCAAATTGTTGTACATCTTCGTACTCCCTGGGTGGATTGCCATTCGGCTACAATGGGCTTCGTTCAGAATTATCGAAATAAGTTCCGAATTCTTTGGAACACACAGATGACTTTTGAACCTCAAACAATCGTCATCATCGATTTGAAATTCCGAGTCCTTGTTCGGAACACACTCAGCCCGTTTTGCGACCAACTCATCATCGACTTTCTGAGCTTCACGAATTTGACGTATCAATAATGGTTTGGCTTTCAATTCAGCTACTAACACATTGTCGGGTAGAACAGACAAGTGTACATTCATCACTCGTAAAGCGAATAATGATTTACGACTTAAGGCATCCGCAACCACATTCGCCTTTCCCGGGTGATAGTCAATGACCAGCTCATAATCCTTTAACACTCGAGCCAACGTCTTTGTCGCAGATTTAAGTCTCTTTGAGTCATCAAATATTTGAGACTTTTGTGATCCGGACACATGGCACTTCTCACCAAATAAGTAATGTCGCCATATCTTTAAGGCGAATACGATGGCGACCAATTCGAGATCATGGGTCGGATAATTTTTCTCGTGTGGCTTTAATTGCCTCGACGATAGGCCACAACTCGACCTTCTTGCATCAATACGCAACCTAACCCGAGTAGGGATGCGTCACTATAAATAACAAACTCTTTGCCCGATTCGGGTTGCACTAGAATTGGGGCTTCATCAAATAAGTTTTCAGTTCATCGAAACTTTTTTTTTGACATTTCTCCGTCCATTCAACTTAACATCCTTTTGGAGTAGCCGTCATTGGCGTGGCTATCGTCGAGAAACCTCTTACAAATCGTCGGTAATAATCGGCAAGCCCCAAAAGCTCGAACCTCGGTAATATTTCTGAGGCTTCCAGTTAAGTATGGCTGAAATTTTGTTCGGTCGACTCGAATACCGATGCAGATATCACATGCCCCAAGAAGCTAACCTCTCTTAACCGTAACTCACACTTGTCAACTTAGCATATAATTGCTTATTAAGTAAAATTTGCAGCACTAACCTCGTGTGTTCAAGATGTTCGGTCTCATTTCTTGAATAGACCAAGATGTCATCAATGAACACGACTACGAACCGATCCAAATATGGTCCAAGATCCGATTCATTAAATCCATAAATACCGCAGGGGCATTAGTAAGCCCAAACGGCATCACTAGGAACTCGTAGTGACCATATCTCGTTCTGAAGGCAATCTTGGGTACGTCTGAATCTCGAATTCAAGAATCGATAATAGCCCGATCTCAAATCTATTTTCGAGAACACTCAAGCTCCCTTCAGTTGATTGAACAAATTGTCGATACGCGGTAACGGATATTTGTTCTTTATCGTCGCTTTATTAAGCTGATGATAGTCGATGCACAGCCTCATGGTTCCATCCTTCTTTTCACAAACAACACCGTGCACCCCAAGGTGAAAAATTCGGTGAGCAAAACCTTTATCCACCAATTCTTGCAACCGAGCTTTCAACTCCTTTAATTCGTTGGTGCCATACGACACGGAGCTATCGAAATTGGGGTGGTACCGGTACCAATTCGATGCCAAACTCTATTTCCGAACAGTGGTAATCCCGCAATTCTTGTGGAAAACATCCGGTATTCACAAACCACTAGCATTGCCCATATTTCTAGGTGGGCTACCTCGAGTTGTGGTAGCACCGGGTTCCCACTTTGATTTACGTTTTGTTCAGATAAACTCGGGCAATCCTTAATGAAATGATCGACTGATCCGCACTTGTAACAGGAGCGGTCACAGAGTCTACAACTCCCAGAATGCCATTTGCCACAATATTGGCACTCCATTCTGTCTCGACGATCATTGCCAACACTGGCGATCAAAGTGACTCGCGTGCCCATAGGGGGTCGATCGCGGTCTCATCTAGAAAAGCCCGAAGTGTCTCTAGACCGCCTAAGCCATCTCTAAATTTCTTTGATGACTGTGGGAAGGGCTTCCCAAGACCTCTTACTAAACTCCCTTGCTCCCACTTCACTTTTCTTTTCTCCATACTAAGCTCCTCGGCTTTGCACGCCGCTCGACAAGAGCCACAAACTCTCGGATTTCCAAAATGCCAACATACAGACTTTATATCATCATTCAGTCCATCTTGAGCGTTTACATCACACTTCGAAGAAATGCATTCGCAGCAGCATCTGGCTAAGCCTCACAAATTTTCATTCGTAGTCGGTGAACCGACATGGAACCTTGTTTAAGTTCAAGAAATTCCTTCCGTTTTGATCCATAAATCTCGATCGATATACTTCTTTCGAACTCGGTTAGAAAGAACTCCCAAGTTACGTGCTCCCTAGGCACTGTGAAGTCGAGTACTCCACCAATAGTAGGCGGAATAGCGTAGCAAGGAGATAGTACACTTTAAGCATTCATCGGTGTACATGATAGCTCATCGAGCACCGGATAGTGTTGTCCAACCAAAATTCAGCTTGCTCGGCATCATCGCTATCCGTAGCTTTAAATTCAGTAGCCCCATGTTTTCGAATTGCCGATCGGGGCTTACTTGACCTTATTTGGTCAGGCCACGGAGGTATTGTAGGTTGGGGTTGCATTAGTCGGGAATGGAGGTTGTGAAACAGTAGTGTTAGTTCGAATGTATTGGTTGAACCAATCATTCATCACGCTATAGAAGGCTTGCTTAGCCTCATCATTCGGATTGCTAGCAATAGGTTGAGAGTCCGCGGTGCTGTCCCCTTGCGCGGAGCAGCGCCACACTCTCCACATCATCAGCTATTGCTCGGTTGGGATCGGGATCCATGGCTATAAACAAACACAAATTTCAAAATGTCGAAATCACCACACTATCAATTATCACTTAATGGCATGTATAGCTAGACCCCAAACATATCACGGTAGTCCTAGGATCGACTAAACCGTAGCTCGATACCAATAAAATTGTAACACCCGAACCCGAGACCGTTGCGTGTCGGACACGAGGTTAACAAGCCAAAACCACTTATAGCATCGACCAACTTGACATTCCTGTGCAAGCTAGAAAACTGCGTCATCTGTTGCCTTAAAAAGCATATCTCGAGTTACAGAACTCAGAAACTGATTCCATAAATTTTCCCTGAATTTAGACTCATATTTCCATCACTGGATTGTTTTCTAGAATTTTTGGTCGGGCCAATTGGTACAGTTTATTAGTTAAAGTCACCCATGTTACAGGGGTCGACTACACTGACCTTCGCGCGTTACAACTTGAATATATCTCTGTACAGGGTTTCAATACTGATGCTGTTTGATTCTAATGAAACTAGACTGAAAAAGGAATCTGTACATATAAGTCATGACTTCTAATTCATTCTGGATAATTTATGGTAAATTTTCAAAGTCGCGACAGGGGACCCAGAAACCGTTCTGGCCCTGTCTCACGAGAACTTTAATATCTCTCAGTATACTGTTTATATGATCGTTTCGTTACTTTCATATGAAAATAGACTCGTCAAGGTTCGATCAAATAATTTATTCACTATTTAACACCATTCCTACAAATTTTGGTGATTTTTCACATCCACGTCACTGCAGCTGGCAGCCTCTGTTTTTAAGGTAGGCTTTACCTATATTGTAGTTCCCATGGACCAACTATAGTCTAGTCATACTTAGGTCCACATATGATCATATTTAGTCATTCCAATGGCTGATCATGTGACCAACACTCTCATTCCAAACCATAATCACATCATGAAACCAAATATAATTACAAACCACATATGGTCAAATTCCATACTCCACTTTTACGAACCATTTTCGCATGGCCGCACACATATACATCACAAAGTACTTAAAACAACCGATGGTGGTCCTATACATGCCATATCCAAAACTCAACTAAAGGAGTACCAAAAGGGCTTTGATAGTGTGGTTGACTTCAACTTCTATGATCCCGAATCCGATCGCTAACGAGCAAAATCTATAAGCAGAGAAACAAAGAAACGGAGTAAGCAATTTATGCTTAGTAAGTTTCGAGCCATAATATACACACAACCAAAGCATAGCATTCAAGTAGCTAAACAATAATTCATATGCACAATTTCTCAAAGACATGCTTACTTCACAATCCCAACTCTTATATTCATACACAAATAACGACCTAGTTAATGCCGATAGCTCATTTATCATTAGAGCGAATATTCATAAGACTTACTCATAGTGTGCGAAGCACACACAAAACATACCTTGTTGTTGGGAATTTCACAAGTGCATTAACTGAAAATTTTCCAGCAAGTTCAAAGTTCTCGAATCACATACCTTCGGAGTTTATCCGGATATAGCTACTGTTCAAACGCCGGACATAGCTCGGTTATGGTAACCCGCACAAAGGCCTTCGGACTTAACCGGATATCACAATTTGCACAATTGCCTTGGGCTTAGCCCGGATATCATAACTCGCCTAATTGCCTTCGGCTTAGCCCGATATCATAACTCGCACAATTGCCTTGGGCTTAGCCCGATATCACTCGAACATTCATACACATCTTTGTTTCAATTTCATAACACAACTTTTATGCACAATTCACTTAGCAAAATATCATTTCGGCTCAATGGCCACATACAAAGGCACAATTTCGATTGCTTATTACTTCATTCAATCGAATCAAAATCTAAGTTTCGATACTCAAAACTTACCTCGAGGCGTGGTCGAACGATTTGACGGCTATTCGACGACTTTTTCCTTCCCTTATCGGATTTAGCTCCCTTTGCTCTTGAGCTTAATTTAACAAATAAATTGGTTTTATAATTTGAGCATCGAAGAGGAATTCAAGATACCTAGCCAATATATATGCTCATTAGGCATCAAAGTCGATATGTACGAAATCACGAATCGAACTCAACACATTAGTTAATATTCCTCTTAGCGAATTTTCTAAGCCAAGAATAGGCATCAATATGCTTGCCTCTAACCGAATGCATGCACACCAATTTCCCCTCATGTGGCCGAATATGCATGTCCATGTTGAGGCCAATTATGCACTTAATACCACACAAAAACAGCGTGCATTTTACTAACTAACGCATTACATATTGTAGCTCAATACACATCTCTCATGTACTTCATAACCAAACATCATCACAAGCAAATATATACCTTGAAATAGTATATATGTCATGCCAATACATCATGTGCAAACATGTATACACATATAGGTGCAAGGTCAATCTCAAGGGTTCATACCCATCCAAACACAAATTTTACCAATCAAGTAATAAGCATAAATCATGCTCATGAATGCACCATGGCGAATACATCACAACCATACTCTTTCAACTTCGGTCATGGTTAAACAAAGAATTCAATGTCCTACTCAAGAATACTAAAAAGAAATTTCAAGAGTAGTCAATCCATCATTACATGCATCATCAACAAGCTTCACATTTAGCATGCAATGGCTTTAACACAATATCAACCTTGGCCAAATACCATTTTTCATGGCATAGCAAGGATTTGAACCATAGCTAACATGCACATCAAGTTAGCAACCAAAACAAGCATGAATCTCATGACACAACCTCAACATACCTTAATCTTGATGCAAGTATAGCCAAATCTCCTTCTAGATCTCTTCTAAACTAAAAATGGAGCAAAATTTCCTTCCTTCTTAGAATTTTCAGCCCAAAGAAAATGAGAATGGATGAACCAAATTTTTTCTTTTCCTTTCTCTCAACTCACGGCCAAGGGGAGGGAAGCATGGATAAGACCATTTTTTTCTTTCTTTGCCCATGCTCTTTATTTTATTATTTCACCCTAATGCACCAACAAAACATGTTTCATGACATGTTTTGCCCATCCACTCTTGCCATGGCCGCCACTTCATGTTGGGGGAAATTGACATGCAAATCCCTTATTTTTGCATGCATGTTCAACTAGTCATCACACCTTTCCCCATCATACTTCAAAGTTTACTACTAGGTCCTTTCTAATGAAATTCACATTTATAACTCTAAATCGAAACATCAAAATGTCACACATGAATTAACACATATTATAGGCATCAAAATAAATTATAAATTATTTTTATGCCTCGGTTTTGTGGTCCCGAAACCACCTCCCGACTAGGGTCAATTTTGGGCTGTCACATATATTATATGATATGTTTTATATTTATGATTGGTTTAATAATTTATAAATATATATGTATATTCGAATGTGCAATAATCTTTATATTCGGTTTGTAATGAAAATGTATGAGTATTGTAACAGCCCGATTTAGACCCTAATCGAAACGGTGGTTTCAGGACCACAAATCCAAGTCAGAAAAATATTTTTAAATTATTTTTCGTGTGTATTTTGTGTGAATTTATATCTTTGAAATTTTCGTGATTTAATTTTGTCGTTTAGGTGTCCGATTAAATAAAAGGACTTAATCGCGTAAATTAAAAACTTGATAATTTAAAGCATGAGGGCCAAATTGTTAGTGGCTTTCTAAGTTGGGACATTTTTGTTGTAAATATCCCATTAATAAGTAAGTGGGACGGCATAAGATATATGTTACATGGTTTTTATATTATATTAGTAAAGGTATATAAGTGAATTAAATATTAAATTGTTATATGTTATATTATAACATAAAACATAAAATAAACAAAGTCATTTGAGTGTCCATATTCTTGGTAGCTGAAACTAAACAAAATAAAAAGAAAAGAAAGCAAGCTAGGTTTCGGTCAATATTCAAGCTCATTCAAGGTTCGTTTTTGTTCGGTTTTTGATAATTTCTACGTTTTTGAGATCGTTGCTTCGAGTACTACAAAACCCAAGCTTTAATTTTTTATTTTGATGAATATTTTGAGTTGTGCCGTTGTTGATAGTTTGTGATTTTTGTTGTTTGATGATGGAAAATGAAAGATATGTTTTAGATTAACATATTTTGTATTAAAGTTTTTGATGATTTTGACTAAATAGGACTTAATTGTAAAAATAATAATTTGAGGGACTAAAATATAAAATTGATAAAATATGTGGACTTGTATGAGCATGGGTGCTATTCAGCCTAACTTGGTGTTGTGAAATTTTATGTATTTTGTGTTTTGTGCAATAGGGACTAAATTCTAAAAAATTATAAATATTAGGGGTAAAATGGTAATTTTCCCATTTATGTGTTTTTGGAATAAATTGAATAAAAATATGTTTGAATGAGCTTAATTTGAATATGTTTAGATCAAGAACTAAAGAAATCGGACTTGGATTGGGGAAAAACGAAAGTCGTCGACTAGCTGTTTGATTCCGTTTTGTATCGTCCGAGGTAAGTTTATAAGTATATAAATGTTTTTATTGGTAATTTAATATTATATTTATGTTCTGTTATGAAATGTTAGAATTTAAATATATTATGGCTGAATATGATTAAATGTGGCTACTACACTTCCGAGTTCGATTCAACCGAGATACGTCGTCCGAAAGCCCCGTATGAACCTTAGGAATAGCTAGGATACGTATGTCATGACATAGGATTCTGATATATGTGTGCGAGTAAGTCCATGGCATCGATTTGTGATTCCGATATGTGTTTACGAGTAAGACCCTGTCTGGGACAGTGGCATCGATATTTGGTTACATGTAAGACCACGTTTGGGACGTTGGCATTGTACGATTTATGTGATTATCCGAGTGTCCTATCCAATTCCAAATGGTTCATCAGGCAAAGGTAATTGTGTTCGGATTGTATAATACGAGCTAAATGGTCAGGTATGAGTTAACTTGATATTTATTTAAGATAAGGTAAGAAAGTATTATTGTTATGAGCTATAAATCATGTATAATGCAAATGAAGAATTCATGGATAATGATATGAGTATTCGGCTGTGAATGATTAATTTGTGTAACATTGAAATGTAATTCAATATATGTATATAAGATTTGTATATTCGGTTACTTAAGTATTATATATATGAGATATTAATAGTTGACTTTTAAGTTGCATAAAAGAATAAATGGATGTATGGATATTATGATTATTGGATTTGGGAAATTGGTTTGTGTTGCATTAAACGATTGTACATGTGTTCAGCTTAGGTGGTTAATGTTGTTAATGCAATTCGTATATTTAATATGAGTTAATTATGATAATGAGTTGTTTATTTGCTTATGACTTACTAAGCTGCGGTAGCTTACTCTGTGTATTATGATACTATGTTTTATAGATTTTTTGGAAGTCAGCTGCAAGCTTGGGGATTTTTCAGCCAAGTTCATCACACTGTCTACTGCTTTGGTACCTTTAAGCTAAACTTAAATTATGGCATGTATAGGCTGGTCTTGGGGTAGTTATTCTGGAAATGAATGTATATTATACATGCGAAAATGGCTTTACTACCTTGCTTAAAATCGGTTAAGTTTAGTTATGGTTTGTGTTCATTTTGATAATAATATTAAGTGCTATGGTTGAATGTTTTGGTGATATGTATTTTTACGTTGAAGTTGATTTGTAAGGGATGTATTTTGAATGATTTGGCCTTGACAAATTGGTAAGTATAAAATATATTTGATATGTTACCTTGATTGAAATACTATGGTATTGACTTGTACTGAAAGTAATAACTTCTTTGGTTGGCAAGTTTATTCGGTTAAACGGCAGCTAGAAATGTTGATTATGAATGAATATTATTTCAGCATATATACATATATATATATATATATATATATTTTCATGTTAAGTGTGGCAGCTCATGATGTAAAAGGACGAGTTGTTATGTGGTCTTGGATTAAACTCATGTTAAGATTATATTCATGTTATAGAATGTTTAATAAGTTGTTATGTGTCTCGGCTATACAAAGTATAAAGGTTGTAAAATGAACCATGTTCATAACCTACTAGTTAAATGACAAGTAAGATATATGTAGAAGGTGTATTCGGTAATTCCTTACGACTTGGAACAATGATATGTACTTATTATAATTTGTTAATCATAGTAAAAGACAAATGTTAATTTAATTAGATATGCCTTGTTAGCTGAGCTTATATATATGTAAAAGTATGAATGCACTTACTGTGGTTGTTATATGAATAAAGTATAATAATATTTATTATTATTTTCGGTTTGTTTTGAGAGTACATACTGAATGTGTCATGCATATATAATTTGTAAAATAGGTTTAGTTGATTAAAATAAATAAGGAGTACATGTGGAGTATGTATTGATATTAAAATAGTTATTTTATAAATAACTTATATATATAAAATATTTGTATGCAGATGTGCATTTACTAAGTTTTTAACTTAAGTTTAAATGATGGAATTGTTATTATTTAAATGTTTAGTGTGCTATTATTGATTATTTATGAAAATAATTATGCCATAATTGTTAAGAGGCATAATATCTTGTAATATGACTTAAGTGGTTAAACTTGCACTGTGATAGAATTATTAAATAAAAGCTATAAATTTTTTTATTATAGCATTCGATTACCATTAAGGTGATTAATCTGTGATTTGTAAATGTAACATGTTTATATTTAATTAGTTTTAAGTATATAAGATAAGGCATGTGATAATATGTGAATGTTCGAAACTGTGTGCATGTTCAGTAATGCCTTCCGGCCCTAGTCCGACGACGGCTACGGGTTAGGGGTGTTACAAGTATAATTTGCTTGATGAATTGAGCATGACTTGGTAATGAGGTAAATTGATGAACACATGGTTGATTGCGTAATGGCTAGTTTGATACGATTTGTTATGGAAAGATGGAAATATGTTTTATGAATGAATAGTTGGTTAGGTAAGCTAGCATAACATGTATAATATTTAAGGTTAAATAATTATGAAATGGTATATTTAGTTAAGGTATCATTACGTGTGGTATAATCTTATGTGATTAAATTGATAGTTGAATAGATGTAAAGTGAATTGGTCATGTATATGTAATTTAGTATAATGTTTAGATATAATTCTTAGTTTGTGAATTATAATATGAAATAAATTGTTATTTATGTCCTAAAATGGTTAATGGTGACATGGTGATTTGAGTTTGAACTTTGTGAAATATAGTTGTGCTTATTATATGTTAGGTTTTATATTAATCCATAAATGTGACTTGCCATAATGCTTTATTTGGATATGCTTATATATAAACATACATCCGAAAGTGGATGTTTTTAATTTGCATTAATGTACTAAACAGGTAAATTCATATTGACATTGTTAGAATTAAGTGACCCAAATTCTTATTTAAATAAAATACGATGGAAAATAAAATAAAAGTAAAATCCATATAGAACTAGACTTCTTTTATTTTATTTTAGAATAAGGTTTTTAAACCTTATTAAACTCCATCTATTTTATATTGATTAGGATAAGGTGTTTCAATCCTACTAGAATATGGCTTTGCAAGCCTATAAATAGACATAGTCTATTCCTCTTGTATTAGAGTAAAAAATTTTTCGACATAGTGAATTTTCTTCTCCTCTGCCCGTGGTTTTTTTTCCCGAAAGGGTTTCCACGTAAAATTTATGTGTTCTTTATTTTTATTTATTTTATTCTATTTTATTTTTCTCAAATTGGTATCAGAGCTTCCGGGTTATTCATCTCGATCACGGTAATGGCGTCTTTGAAGTATGAAATTCATTGTTGGATCGCAACACCGATTTGCGTTGTGGCAAATTAAGATGCAAGCGTTCTTGCACAGATGGATCTAGAGGATGCCCCGCTAGGATAGATAAGATGCCTTCGACATTAACAGATGAAGAGAAGAAGCATAAGGATCGAAAGGCATTAACACAATTACATCGCATTTGTCCAACGAAATTTTGCAGGATGTGATGAAAGAGAAAACCGCCACGCATTATGGAAGAGGCTAGAACAAATATGTATGTCGAAAACTCTAACAAGCAAGTTGCATATGAAGCGGCGTCTTTATGCTCATCGTTTGGAGGAAGGTGCGTCAGTACACGAACACTTAATGTGTTTAAAGAAATTCTCTCAAACTTGGAGGCCATGGAGGTTCAAGATGATAAGGAAGATCTAGGGTTGATTCTACTTTGTTCGTTGCCCGCCTTATTCAACCTTTAGAGACACGATTTTATATAGCCGCGAGTCTCTCACAGTTGATGAGGTTTATGATTCTTTAACCTCGTATGATAAGATGAAGCATCTTGTGGTTAAACCCAACTCTCGTGGAGAGGGTCTCATTGTTCGTGGGAGACAAGACCGAATGTTGATGATGATCGTGGTAGAACACAGAACGGAATCCTCATGGTAAATCTAAGGGTAGATCGAAATCTTCAAACAGAGGTAAAACTTGCAACTTCGCAAGAAGAAAGGGCACATTAAATCTGAGTGCTATAAGCTACAAAATAAGATTAAAAGGAGGTGCGAATCAAAAGGAAAACAACGAGAAAATTCCGGTGAAGTCGATGTTGTAGAAGACTACAATGATGGTGAACTTCTAGTTGCTTCATCAATGATTCTAAAGTAAGCGAGAGTGGATACTTGATTCAGGCTGCACCTTCCACATGAGTCCCAATCGGGATTGGTTTACAACTTATGAAATAGTATTTGAAGGTGTTGTTTTGATGGGAAATAATGCTTCATGTAAAATCGCAGGTGTTGGAACAATTAAAGTTAAGATGTTTGATGGAGTTGTCAGAACACTTAGTGACGTGCGGCATGTTCCGAATTGAAAAGAAATTTAATTTCGTTGAGTACTCTTGATTCAAAAGGGCAGATACACAATGAAAGTGGGGTTTTAAAGATTTCCAAAGGGTCCCTTGTTGTGATGAAAGGGCAAAGAAAGATTGCCAAGTTATATGTTTCTGTGGTTCTATCATATCGGTGATGCAATTGCCGCTTCCTCTTCCTTGTCGATGATGATATTACTAAACTTTGGCATATCGCCTAGGGCATATGAGTGAGAATGGCATGGCGAATTAAGCAAAAGAGGACTTCTTAATGGGCAAGGAATTTGCAAACCTGAATTTCTGTGAGCACCGTGTTTTTGGGAAGCAAAGAGAGTTCGATTCACTAGAGGAATCCATAACACGAAGGAAACGTTGGAGTATATCCATTCGATCCGTGGGGGCCGCCCAGAGTGCCTTCGAGAGGTGGAGCTAATTATATGCTAACCTTTATTGATGATTTTTCCGAAAAGTTTGGGCGTTCTTCCCAAGCGTAAAAGCGATGTGTTTTCCACATTTAAGTCTTGGAAAATTATGATTGAAAAACAGACGGAAAAGCAGATAAAATACCTCCGCATGCACAATGGCTTAGAGTTCGATCCGATGAGTTTAATAGATTGTGCAAGTCGAAGGATCATGAGACACTTGACGATTCGTCATACTCCACAACAAAACGGCGTTGCGAACTAATGAACGAACGATCATGGAGAAGGTTCGATGTATGTTGTCAAATGCCAACTTACGAAGTCATTTTGGGCGTAGCGACCTCATCTGCATGTTTTTGATCAACCGATCTCCATCCGCTGCCATTGAGAAAAAGACTCCACAAGAGGTATGGTCCGTAATCCCGCTAATTATTTCGATTTAAAGATTTTGGGTGTCTGCGCGATGCTCATGTTGATAATGGAAAATTGGAACCGAGATCCATTAAATGCGTTTTCTTGGTTATAAAGTGGTGTAAAAGGCTATAAGTTATGGTGTCCGAAAATAGAAAAGTTGTGATTAGCAGAGATGTTGTTTTTGATGAAACCGCTATGCTACCTAACTTATCTCTTAAAGACTCTTCCAATAAAGAAAACCAAAAGCGGTGGAGGATCGATTAATACGAATCAACTCCTCAAGCCAAGACAAAATTGAGAATAGAGTTGCTTCTTCACCGCAATACTCTATCGCCAAAAACAGGACAAGAAGAGAAATTAAACCTCCAAAGAAGTATGCCGAGGTTGATCTAGTTGCTTATGCTTTAAATGTGGCTGAAGATATAGATGCTAATCAAGAGCCATTTAATTATTTCGAGGCGATTAGTGTGAAGACTCGTAAAAGTGGATGTTTGCTATGCAAGAGGAGATGGAATCACTCCACAAAAACAGAACATGGGATCTTGTAAAACTTCCTAAAGGTAAAAAGGTCATTCGTTGTAAATGGGTGTTTAAAAAGAAAGAAGGGACTCAGGAGTTGAAGAACCCGGATATAAAGCAAGGCTTGTTGCAAAGGGTGACATCAGAGTGCCATCTTTCTTACAAAAGATCAAATGTTTCATGAGAGAACAAAACACATTGATATTCGGTATCATTTTGTTCGTGATATTATTGCTCGTGGTGATATTGTTGTGAGCAAAATTAGCACTCATGAAAATCCCGCAGATATGATGACTAAGTCACTTCCTATAACCAAGTTTGAGCATTGCTTAGACTTGGTTGGTGTTCATTGTTGAAGTTAAACCCTTAAGGGGTTTTTGGAAGAGGTGAAGAACTTGTTTATTGAAAGTTCGCGATGAAGAACTTGTTCATTGAGAATTTGTGTCAAGGTGGAGATTGTTAGAATTAAGTGACCCAAATTCTTATTTAAATAAAATACGATGGAAAATAAAATAAAAGTAAAATCCATATAGAACTAGACTTCTTTTATTTTATTTTAGAATAAGGTTTTAAACCTTATTAAACTCCATCTATTTTATATTGATTAGGATAAGGTGTTTCAATCCTACTAGAATATGGCTTTGCAAGCCTATAAATAGACATAGTCTATTCCTCTTGTATTTAGAGTAAAAAATTTTCGACATAGTGAATTTTCTTCTCCTCCGCCTCGTGGTTTTTTTTTCCGAAAGGGTTTCCACGTAAAATTTATGTGTTCTTTATTTTTATTTATTTTATTCTATTTTATTTTTCTCAAACTATTTTATCAATGTCGCATAAATGATTGATAAGTTTAATTTTGAAATTTGATTTGTTTGATGTAAAATTTATACCTATGCTAAAGCCATATAATGATTGGTTACTATTTCAATTAATGAAATAGATGATTTGTTATATGTTCGTATATATATATATATAATTTGTTTTGATATATGTTAGATTAAATTTTGAATTGTGAAATGTAATGAATATCTGTATGAACTGTAATATGACTGGTTATACCTCAAAACCCTAATTCAACGACGGATACGAGTTAGAGGTGTTACATAATTTACCCACATTTAAGTTATGGTAAATAGCTTGAAAGAATAAAATCCATCAATTTCCACTATCTTAAAATTTATGAGATAATGGCCACTTAGTAATATCATTATTATTTTTAAGTCATTAAACAAAGCATTAACATAGGTGTTAGTGGAGAGATGATAGAATTTTCTATTATCTTTCTCCATAGCCGAATATAGAGGAGAAGAAATGGATTAAACTCACTCTCCGTAGCTGACCAAAATTAAGCAAGGTACTAAATCTAATCTTTTAAAATTTTCTTGAATTATAAATCTAGTTAACTTAGTAAAGTTGACTTATTGTTAAAGTTGATTCAAGTTACCATTGAAGGGAGTAAAGGGATTGAGTTAAATTTATGAATTACTGAGTTGATTAAGTTTAAGATAGGTGAAAATCATGTTGATGGTATGGTGGATGAAGTTTTGACTTAGTCAATTTAAGTATTTCTTAAGAAGCTTTTATTATTTTATTAGAGACCTAAGTGTAAAAGATGAAAATTATAGAGTTAATTAAGATTTAGTGATAGTTTAAAGTCCTTAAATAAAAATTACGAAATTGGATTTCACATTGAGAGATTTGATAGATACGAGAATTTTGAGTAATAGGGTTTGAAGGGTTATTAAGAGACCTTGCATTCCATGACATTTATCATTAGTTTGAATGGTCATTAAGTGACCATTAGTTGTTAAAATCATGATGTTAATTATGGATTTGTTTGAATTATTAGAGAAAGTATTGAAGGGTGTTGGAGCAATCAAAGGAAAGGATAAAGTTGTTGATTAAGCCTTGAAAGAAATCTACTCATTTTGTGTTTTTAAGAGTAAGTGTAACAACCCATACCTGACCCAATCGTCAGGTCTGAGTTACGAGATGCTACGATCATCAATTTAATAAAATTCAAAACATCATGCAACCTATCAACATTCAAATACATAATTAAATAACATTCCAGCACATAATGTAATTCACAATCATTTTTGGGCCCTACTCAAGCTTACGAAAGCCATTTTGTTAACCCGAGCATGACATAGGACTAAATTGTGAAGTTTAGAAAAATCGAGTCAACATCATGACATCATGTTTTCCATGTGGTAACATCGTAAATCAGTGAGTTACATCATGACGTTAAACCTCTCCAACTCGCGACTTCACTCAATGTCAGACGAGGTTGGACGACAGAATATCCTAGTCGCGACGTTGCCCCTATTTTGGCAAAATGTACATTTAATATCAATTCAATTACCTTCAAACCAACCTTAAATACTATCATAAAATCATTCACCAAATAAAAACTATTTTACCATGCCAAACTAACACAATTCAAGCATAAGCACATTCCACCAAATTATTTAGTAACTTACAAATTCAACCATTCATCACTTAAGTTATTGAATCCCAAATATTTGCCTAAATATGTCAACCATATTCAATCAAGCTACATGTATACATACATATATAATTAAATTTTCAAAAACCTACATGAACCTAAATAGGCCAAAACAATCATACACCAAATGCATAACTCAAGCAAGACCATCAAACATGTCATTTCTAGTTATACACCAACTTATCTATTTTACTTACCTCATTTCACTATCTTTAATATACCAAGATTAAATAGACTCATATTCCTTATTTCTAAAGGCATCAAACATTGCTAAATCATGCATTACTAAACCACATACATGCTTAACATTCAAAATCATCATTTTCCATAATTATCATAAAATTTTCAATTCACCAAGACTTATAGACACTAAGGTATACACTAAGACATATTATATAAATATACATGCCATAACCCTAGACCCAAAATGATTGCATAACTACAGATTTGGTGATAGTGTGAGCTACAAGACGATCTCGCTTGACGAGTTCCATAAGGTGACAATCCACAAGGGATAGAAAACAACCACGGTAAGCATATATGATGCTTAGTAAGTTCATATGTATTATACAATACTTACCTTATTCTTACCTAACATTTTAAAGTTTCTTTAGCTAGGCATAATATTTGGCTAGACATGGCATTCAAAACACTAACATTGTAAGCAATGGTTTATAATCAAAACCATATGATATCGAAAGTACTTAACATGCCAATTCATATCACTTTAGGTAACTAATCTCAAAAACACATTCAATCAAGGAATAAGACAATCACATACATGTAAAAGGCATTACTTCAATAAATTTTTTCATGCTTAATTCATTTAATGACTTTCCATTTGGATATCAAGTTCATTTCATCCCGTTTCAATTTCTCAATTTCATATAGACCATTTCGCTCAATGAACCCTAGTAAATAGACTCTGATACACAGGTAACTACACCACACTAGTTGCTCATCTAAACTAAGTACATTTCTATGTGAGGTTAACCATCCGTGCTAAACCATTAACATTACACATAAAATTACTTGTTTGAGCTAAACTTGGGTCATATATATATATATATATATAGAAAATCCACAAAAAATGTTGGATCTCATTAACATCTATAATAAAATCCATACAAGTGCGCATAACACCCTATTAACATGCCAACCGTATCCTAACCCTTTACTAAGTTCACACGGGCATCTTTTACACATATAACATCATAGTTCAATTTTGTTCAATTCTAACCTTTCATACCAATTCACAACTAACAATTTAATAAACAAACACACACAAACATATATATATATATATATATATATATATCAATTCAAAGGCATAACATCCTAACATAATAAATATGATATGAACTTACCTGTTCAAAACACCAAACAAGTTGATTCTTTAGGGACTAATCAACAATTTAAGCTGCCTTGATTACTTCCGTTTTGATTCAATTTTTGAGGTATACAATTATTTTATACAATCCATCAATACCAAACATTTTCATAATATGCTATAACATGAACGACCCTATATGACTTTATTTTTTGATACCCTTAAAATTTTACACTTTATTCAATTTAGTCCCTAAAGTAAAAATAGCCATAACTTCAAATTTTTAACCACAATTTAAAATTTGACTTCATATACATGGGCTAGCTATGTACAAAAATAACAATTAAGCTTTACAAGTTTTCATTTTAATCACTTTAGTCCCTATATGCAAAACTAACAATTAATGTAATGCCCTAAAGAATTTATTCCTGTTTCTGTAAAAATCTAACACAAATATGTATCTGCTTCAGTGGTATCTGCTTCAGTGGTTAAGTGTTCTGGGGTGTGTGTGTGAGGGCTTGGGTTCAAGTCTCACCTTTGCCAGATTTTATTATTTTTTTGATCCAAGCCTTACCCTTATTGAGTGGACTTATATTAAATTGTCTGTCAATTATTATTAGAATGAGCATGCTAGTTCAAGTGGTAAGAAAGTTAGTGTGTTGGAGGTCCTGTGTTTGAAACTCTGTGTGACTGTGAATTTTAATCTTTTTGCTCGGCTTCATGCTAAAGTATTAAGGGAGTTGGATTTTGAGAAGTTGGATGTTAGTAGGTTAGTGGGGAGTAAAATAAGGGATTTGTGAGATTTTGGGGTTATTTTCCTTTTGTTCAGATTTTCTCCCTCCTCTAAAGAGAAATCTAACGTCAATTTCTTTTATTTTCCCCATATCTAACATTTCTTTTTCTCCTTCTCTGCAAAATCTTTGCTCTATTTCTTTTTTGAGTTGATTCGCGAATTCATTGTTCGATCATATTGTTGGTATTAGCGGGTTCTCCTTTTTGGTTCGGTAAAGGTTGTAAGGCTAAAAGTTTCACTGCTATGGCTTGATTCGAGGCTGTGGTTATTTTGCTAGCAATTTTGGAAGGCTCGAGAGTAGTTTCACAATAAACCGATACCAGGTGTATACCTGAAATACAAAAAACTGAGTTTCAACAAAAGCCAAAAATGACCACTGTTGAAGCCACATGGGGTTATGGCCGGCTGTGTGAGTGGCCGTGTGTGAGACACGATCGTGTGGTCGACAAAGGCATGGCTGTATGCAAGACACGACCGTGTGGTGGCTGGAGTGTGCCCGTGTAAGCCACACGAGCCAGGAAAAGTTGGGCGTGTAGGCCATACGGGCATTCCACAAGGGTGTGTGAGTTTTGGGCAAAGGTAATCTGGGCGTGTGGGCCCATACGGGTATCTAGGCCTATATTTCCAAAATATTCCCTAAGATCGCACGGGTCATTCCGATCAACTGTGGGCCTACCGTAGGGTCAGTAAGGGCTAAGCAAACCCTAATTATATGTGATTTGATATTCTAGTAGTATGCTCTGAATGTACATAAGCATGTTGAGCATGACTAGAATGTTATTATGTATCTGTTTCCATATATGATTTTGTAGTGGGATTTGTATATGACGAGGAAGTTTTCTGTACGATGATCATCACCTATATTCTGGCAGCTTGGTTGTACATTATCTGGCATGTGTCATAATGACACGATAAGGTGTGTAGGGATGGGTGAGTGTTTTTCACCCCACATGGTGTGTTGGGATGGTTGGAGTTGATGTATAGAGGATGGGGGTAAGATTCTGTATGTCTGATCTTTATATCTGATTCTATTTATTGTATCTGAAAAGGGCATGAGCCCGACTCTGTATCTGTATGTTTGCATGCTTAATTCTGTTGGGTTACACACTGAGTTTATGAAAACTCACATCTGTTTGTCTATTCTATTCAGGTAATCCATATACTTAGGCAAATCGGAAGGACGGAGACTCAACGGTGACCACTCAACTGTAAACAGTTTAAACTTGGCAAATTATGGCTTTCTTTATGATTTGGTTTTCATTTGAGAGTTTGTAATTTCTGAGACTTTCTGGACTTTATGATTTCTAACAGTTTGTTTTTTGAATTGCTGATACTTTGCATGCATTGGTAAAATATTTTATGAAAACAACGGTGTTTACGCAAAAAGAGGTTTTTCTAGAAACATGAATCAAATTTCTAAAATGAAATGGGTTTGTTAAACTTCAACCATAAAATAAGTTTTGGCAAATAAACCAATTAATTAATGTTTTCAAAAATGGTTATAAAGTATATGAGTTAATAAACTGAGATGATTTTACGTAACGACACCGTTTTCTAAACCCGTTATCTGTAACATCTATGGATTCGACTATAACGTCTAGGCTAGGTTTGGGGTGTTACATTTACTGGTATCAGAGTCAGGTTATAAAACTCGAGCTATGAATTTTGGGTTCCAAAATTATGATTTAAAAAGAATTCACTTTCAAATATTTTGGATAATTTGATAAAGTATGTGGTACACTAAGGCTCCAGCGTCGATCCTGTAAGTATCTCTGTACTTAGATAGATCTGTTCTGAAAACACTGTAGTTAGTACTTTCTGAAACTGTACTAAAATAGTGAGAGATTGAAACATCTAAAAACATCTCTGAACTTTTGATAATTTTAGCATAAAATATCTGCTAATAAATACTGAAACTGATACATAAAACTTTATAATGTAGATAAAAATTCAAAATTTACAATGAGCGCTCGTGGAACTCACTGACCTGGTATTCGTAGCTGTGGTAGAGGGCGTAGGGGGCTCGAGCTGAGTCTTTATTCTAGGCAGTCTGCCAAATTTTGGTTTGACTGGGGACGACGCACTGTCCCAAGCCATGTTGAGGATTTTAAAAAGGGTTGCTGGACCCTATTCTGGTTCTAGGGGCTGTGGGTTGGTAACTGAATGACTCCAGTCCAATGGTGCTGAGCTATTTAGGGGTGTAATTGGAGTCACCCCTACTGTGGATGAGTATTGGGTGGACGCCATCAAGAGGATCATGAACGATATTGATACTACACCCGACCAAAAACTTGAGGGTGTAATCTCTTTGCTTCGCGATGAGGCATATCAATGTTGGTTATTGGTTAAGGAGGGTACTCAGCCTGATCATCTAAACTAGAATTTCTTTAAGTCTACCTTGCAGGGAAGTATGTCAGAGCAAGCTATGTGGATGCTTGTAGGCTTGAGTTCATAAATCCCACGCAAGGTGATAGGTTTGTGGCCAAGTATGAAGCTTAGTTTCTGAGGTTGAGCCGCTACGTTCGAAACATGGTTGCGTCTGAGTATGAGAGGTGCATCCGGTTTGAGGATGGCTTGAGGGATAATTTGTGGTTACTGATTGCTCCACAGTGGGAGTGAGAGTTCATGGTTCTGGTTGAGAAGGTGAAGATTGCAGAGGATGTTAAGTGCGTGGAGCACCATATAGGGACCAAGATAGGGGTAAGAATAAGATGGATTCAGAAAAAGCCTAGACTTGATGGGCCGGTTAGAGTGGGGGTTCCTGTTGCTCCCACTAGGATTTAGTCGTGTGGAGATTGTAGTAAGCGCCATTCGGGCCAGTGTTGGAGGAGGATTGGGGCTTGTTTGAGCTGTGGATCCTTGGAGTATTGTATTAGAGAGTGTCCATAACGGGCAGATCAGATGCAAGGTTCAGGACTGGGTTCTGTGTAGCCTCAGAGAGCAGTTTAGCAACCACCTAGGGGTCATGGACCAGCTAGGGGTGGTAATGGTATGGGCCAATTACAAAGAGCGTATAATATCCCGAATTAGGGCCTAAACGGAATAGTGGTTTCGTGACCACAAATTCGAGATAGAAATAACTATTTTATAATTATTTTGATGTTTATGATATGATTGCGTGATTGTGTGAAAATTTCGTGATGAAATCTTATGCCTAAAGTGCTTAAATTGAAATTAGGGACTAAATCGAATAATTTGCAAAACTTGCATTCTAGGAGTTTTTAGTATGAAATTGCTTTGTAATATTAATGAGGAGGTCTTAAATATCAATTTGACCAATTTCTAAGTCTATGGACAAAAATTGGACATGGATGGAATTTTTTTGAAAGTTTAGTAGGAAGGGCATTTTGGTCATTTAGTTATTAAAATGAATTAAAAATAAAATTAAAAGCCAATTTTTGTCCATCTTCTTCATTAGGCTAAAATTTCAAGGTTTATCCATAGATAGGGTTTGTTTTAAGCTTCCAAGCTCCATAGTAAGTGATTCCAAGCCCCGTTTTTAATGTTCTTTACGTTTTTGGAATCCCGGTAGCTCGATTAAGCTTATGCTAGCAATAATTCAACCTAGGGTTCATATTTGAAAAAATACACATAGGTGAAATTTGTGTATTTTGGTGTTTTATGATCGAATATGAGGTTTTAAATTATGTTAGACAACTTGTACTACTCGGTTTTAAGTGAAAACGAGTAAAAGGGCTCAATCGGTAAAAATACCTAATAGTCATAAGTGCATGTTAGAGTGTGAATTTGATGTTTCTATAGAAGGGAAAAATGATCAGCATGTCATAAAACATAAGAATAAGGCATGAAGTTTAATTCCCGAGCCTAGGGGCAAAAGTGTAATTATTCAAAAGTTTAGGGGCAAAAATGTAATTTTTCCAAAGTTTGTATTAAAGACTGTTTTGATGAATTTATGTATTAAATAAGATTAATTTGGCATTATAGATCAAGAGAAACGAGATTCAAGTCGTGATCGAGGGAAAAACAAAGTTTACGAAGAATAGGCTCGATTGCTAATATTTTGTATCGAGGTAAGTTCATGTGTAAATGTTGTAACATAATTGTCATTTTAAGCAATTTAATATTGTTTATATGATATGATGCTTATTATTATCATGAAATGTTATGTTTTGTGTTTATTGTTGAATAATATGCAATTATGTGAATTACTTGATGAGTATGAACTATCACTGGGTATCGGTTCTGATATTCCGTGGAAGATGGCAAAGATGTGAGATCAAGGAAAAAGCCCGTTTGAACCTTAGGAATAGATTAGAATACAAGTGACATGTCACTAGGATATTTGAGTTTCGAACTCGTTGAGTTGAGTCCGAGTTCGTGAGATGTAACTAGGCATCCGAACTCGTTGAGTGATGCGAACGCCCGAGCTCGTTGAGTTGAGTCCGAGTTCACTTATGGACAGGTTACATGGTAGCTTGGCTACATAAGTTCCGTAGGCTATTGAGTTTGTCTAGCTGCGGGTATGGCACTTACGTTCATGAAATCCATGTATTCGAATTATATTCCGATGTGTTCAACGGGTGAATCTTAAGTGAATGAGAAGAATGCCTAAAACGAAGGTGATATATTGGTAAGTGTGGTGAATGAGAAAATTTGATAGGTATGTGCTTAAATCCTCGGGTTGAGAACTTGGTATGATGAAATCGTAGAAAGATATTAAATGCAAACGAAACACGAATGTTATGCAAATGATGTTTTATATGGAATTGCATGATTTTGTTACTTGCTATTTGCATGGGAACTTACTAAGCATTTATGCTTACCCCTTCCTTTTCATTCATTGTAGTTGTTGACAAGCCGGCTTGAGAATCGAGATAGGTCGAAGACTCGTTCACACTATCCGAAGGCCTAAATTGGTAAAATGGCTTGTGTATTTTGAATGTGGCATGTATGGCAAAATACTCACTTTGTGTAAATGATTTTATGACATGGTTATGGTTTGGTAAGAAAATGGTTTGTGAATGATTAGCCATTGGAATGGCCAATCTAAATCATATTTGATGCCGTGTATGTTTAAAATGCTATTTAGTCCATGGAAATCTATAGTAAAGTGAAATTTGTTATAAAATGAATATTGTCAGAGTAATGATGTGAATTTGAAAATCACAAAAAAGTATAAATTGACTTAAATGATGAATAAGCTAAGGAATTGAAGCTTAATGATTCTATTTTCATATGAATTGAACAAAACAAATATATGAATTATATCTTATGAGATATTTGAATTTTTGTGAAATAGGGCCAGAGTGATTTCTGGATCCCCTGTTCTGACTTTAAGAATTCACCATAAATTGTAAAAAAATAATTAGAAGTCATTCTTTATATGTACAGATTCCTTATTGAGTCTAGTTTTAAGAGAAAGAAACGAAATTGTCATTGAAATTCTGTACAAAGGGAAATCTGATTCGTAATACACAGAGGTCAAAGAAGTCGAACCCTGAAACAGGGGAGAGTTTAACTAGTAAACTGTACTAATTGGCCTGACCAAAAATTCTAGAAAAAAAATTAGTAGATAGATATATGAGTCTAGTTTTAGGAAAAATTTACGGGATTGGATTTCGAGTTTTGAAACTCGAGAATGAATTTTTAAGCGACTATAACGCAGATTGCCAACTTGTCTGGAAGTTTTAAAACTAAATTGTTAGGATGTATAAGTAATGAATTAAGTCCGTTAACACCTCGTATTCGACTCCGACGATGGTCTCGGGTACGGGGCATTACAGAGCGTCGGGCAGAGGTGCTAGTTAGACTAAGGTGAGGCAGCCTGCGTTGGTTTAAGCTGCTCGACGCTGAGAGGATAGAGATGCTCTAGATGTTATCACCGGTATGTTCATAATTTTTGATGTACCTTACACAACCTTGATAGACATAGGTTCTATACACTCCTATGTAGCTAGTTTTGTATTTGAAAACCTGGGGATTTCTATTGAGAGCACTTCTAGTGAGGTTACTGTACTGAGTCCATTGGGACATTCTGTTAGAGTTAGTAAACTTTATAGGAGTATTCCGTTAGTTGTCCAAGGGGCAGTTTTTCAGACAAATCTGATGGAGTTTCCATTTGGGGAATTTGACTTGATTCTGGGTATGGACTGGTTGGTTGAGAACCGTGTTAGCTTAGACTACGCATCTATGAGGGTTGTTCTGAGGACTGAGGATGATAAGGAGGTGGTTGTGATTGGTGAGCTTTTAGATTATCTGTCCAACGTGATCTTCGCTCTTATGGTTGAGAAACTGGTTCAGAAAAGGTGTAATGCGTATTTGGCTTACGTTAGTGTTTCTATTCCTAGGAACTCTTCTACCGAGGATATTATAATTGTAAGGGATGTTTTAGATGTCTTTCTTAAGGAGTTACCGGGTTTACCTTCGAATCGAGAAGTTGAGTTTGATATTGAGCTTTTATCGGGTACAACTCTGGTGTCTATCGCTCTCTACCGAATGGCACTGAAGGAGCTTTTAAGGCTTAAGGCTCAACTTTAAGAGCTTTTGGACCGTGGTTTCATTCGTCCTAGTGTGTCTCCATGGGGAACATCAGTTCTGTTTGTTAAAAGGAAGGATGGAACCATGAGGATGTGCATCAATTATCGGCAATTGAATAAATTGATGTTGAAGAACAAGTATCCACTTCCGAGAATCGATGATCTATTTGATTAGCTCCAATGGGCTTCGGTGTTTTCGAAGATTGATCTTCATTCTGGGTATCATCTATTGAGGGCTAAGGAGGTGGATGTTCATAAGACTGCATTTAGGACTCGTTATGGGCATTATGAGTTCCTAGTTATGCTTTTTAGTTTGACGAATGCTCCGGCTCTAATGAATCGGGTGTTTCAGCCATACCTAGATCAGTTAATCATGATCTTTATCAACGATATTCTGGTTTACTCTAAGACCGAGGATGAGCATGATGAGCATCTTAGAGTAGTGCTTTAGATTCTCCGTGAGAAACAATTTCTACGCTAAGTTGAGCAAGTGTGAGTTCTGATTGCGTGAAGGAAATTTTCTGGATCATGTGGTTTCTACCGAGGTGATCCAAGTTGATCCTGCGAAGATTGAGGTTGTGCTTGATTGGAAACAGCCTAGGAACGTATCTAAGATCCGTAGTTTTCTAGGTTTGGCTAGTTATTAATAGCAGTTTGTCGAGGGGTTCTCTGTGATTGCAGCTCTATTGGCAAAACTTCTGCGTAAGGGAGTTCCTTTTGTCTGGACTGATATGCAACAATCGAGCTTTAAGAAGCACAAGTCTGTTTTGACTCAGGCTCCTGTTCTGATACAGCCTGAATCCAGCAAAGAATTTGTGGTATACAGTGATGCATCGCATGTCGGATTGGGATGTCAATTGATGCAAGATAGAAAAGTTGTGGCTTATGCGTCCCGTCATCTTAAGACACATGAGGGGGATTATCCGAAGTATGATCTCGAGTTGGATGCGGTGGTTTTTGCATTGAAAATTTGGAGGCACTATCTGTATAGGGAGAAGTGTATTATCTACATTGATCACAAGAGCCTCAAGTATCTCCTTACCCAGAACGAGTTGATTCTTAGGCAGCGTTGATGAATTGAGCTACTCAAAGATTATGACTAGACGAAAGAGTATCATCCTGGTAAGGCCAATGTGGTGGTCGATGCTCTAAGTCGAAGAGCGATGACTAATTTGAGATCGATGTTTGCTCGACTTAGTCTGTTTGATGATGGGAGTCTGTTAGCCGAGTTGCAAGTTAAGCCGACTTGGATTGATCAAATTTGAGATAAGCAATTAGGGGATGAATCTTTGGGTTTGCGGTTTCGTCAGATTGAGAGTGACGGTACTTTAGATTGTTGGCTGAATAATAAGGGATTTTTGTGTTTTCGAGGTCGAATCTTTATGCTGAATGATTCTGATTTGGGTAGTCGATTTTGGGGGAGGCGAATAGTAGCCCTTATACTATGCATTCCGGTGGTAATAAGATGTATCACAATCTTCATGAGTTGTATTAGTGGTCGAGTTTAAAACGAGAGGTTAGAGATTTCATTGCTCGTTGTTTGGCATACCAACAAGTTAAGGCTAAGCACCAGTTGCGTTATGGTTTGCTACAACCCGTTCAGATCCCCTTATGGAATTGGGGAAGAGTGACGATGGACTTCGTTAGTGGGTTGCCCTTGTCGCCCACTAAGAAGGATTCTGTTCGGGTCATAGTGGATCGGTTGACCAAGTCTGCTCATTTTATTCCAGTTCCGATGGACTTTTCTCTGCAAAAGTTAGCGAAGCTGTGTATTTCTGAGATAGTAAGACTGCATGTGGTTCCTGTCTCGATTATTTCTGATAGAGATCCTCGCTTCACTTTTTGGTTCCAGAAGAAAGCACAAAGCTCTGGGTTCGAGATTGGACTTCAGTACTGCATTCTATCCTCAGACTGATGGTCAATCTGAGAGGGTGTTTCAGATACTAGAGGATATGTTTCAGAGTTGCGTGATAGATTTCCGAGGCAGTTGGGAGGATTATTTGCCGCTAACTGAGTTCGCCTACAATTTTTTCCAAGCTAGCATTCAGATGGCACCTTAAGAGGCTTTGTATGGTCGTAAGTGTCGCACTCCGCCTTGTTGGACTGACTTGAGCAAGCATAGGGTTTTAGGTCCTGAGTTGGTTTCTAAGAAATCTTATTCAGATCTGAAGAGGCATGATATTGAGTACTCTGTGGGGGACTTCATGTTTCTTAATGTTTCTCCATGGAAAAAAGTTCTTAGATTCGGTCATGAGGGCAAGTTGAGCCCTAGGTTCATTAGGCTGTATTAGATTCTGAAGTGTGTGGGACCGGTTGGTTATCGGTTAGGGATACCTCTAGAGTTAGATCGTATCCATGATGTGTTTCATGTCTCGATGTTGAGGCGGTATTGGTCTGACTCGTCTCACGTTGTCTCAATTGAGGAGATCGAGGTTAGGCTAGATTTGACTTTTGAGGAGAACCTAATTCAGATTTTGGATCGTGATATTAAGGTTCTGAGGAGGAAGTCCATTCCTTTAGTGAAGGTTTTGTGGCATAATCATAGTTCTGAGGAGGCCATAGGGGAACCTGAGGACTTGATGCATAAGCAGAATCCTCGTCTATTTTGATCAGGTAAATTTCGAGGTCGAAATTTCTTTTAGGGGGTAAAGTTGTAACGCCCTAAATAATTTATTTCTGTTTCCATAAAAATCTAAACCAAATATGTATGTGCTTCAGTGGTTCAGTGTCTTGGGTTCAAGTCTCACCTTTGTCAAATTTTGTTATTTTTCTAATCCAAGCCTTGCTTTTGTTGAGTGGGATTATATTAAATTGTCTGTCAATTCTTATTAGAATGAGCCTGCTGGATCGAGTGGTAAGGGAGTTAGTGTGTTAGAGGTCTAGTGTTCGAAACTTTGCATGAGCGTGAATGTTAATCATTTTGCTCGGCTTCCAAATAGAGTCTTGAGGGAGTTGGATTCTAAGAAGTTAGATGTTAGTGGGTTAGTGAGGAGTAAAATAAGGGATTTGTAGAGATTTTGGGGTTATTTTCCTTTTTGTTCAGATTTTCTCTCTCCTCTAAAGAGAAATCTGATGTCAATTTCTTTTCTTTTCCCCATATCTGACATTTTTTTCTTTCTCCTTCTCTATAAAATATTTGATCAGTTTCTTCTTTGATTTGATTTGTGAATTCGTTTTTCGATCGTGCTATAGGTATTGTTGGGTTCTCCTGTTTGGTTCGGTGAAAGTTGTGAGGCTGAAAGTTTCACTGCTACGGCTTGATTCAAGATTGTGGTTGTTTTGCTAGTAGTTTCAGAAGGCTCGAGACTGGTTTCACATCAAATCGATACCAGATGTGTACCCGAAATGCGAAAAATTGAGTTTCGGCAAAAGCTGAAAATGGCCACTGTCGACGCCACACTAGCATGCCGCTGGCTGTGTGGGTGGACGGAGTGTGGTCATTTGAGCCACACGAGCTAGCCAAAGTTGGGAGTTTTGGCTACACGAGCATTCCACACGGGTGTATGGGTTTTTGGGATAGACCGTGTGGGCCACACGGGTAAGGGCAATCTGAGCGTGTGGGACCACACGAGCAAGTTACTCGAGAATATGGGCCCATATTTCTAAAATTTTCCCTAGGGTCATATGGGTCATTCCAATCGACAGTAGGCTTACTGTAGGGTCAGTAAAGGCTAAGCAAACCCTAATTATGTTTGATCTGATATTCTAGTAGTATAGTCTGAGTAGGACAATACTATACATGACTGTTTATTCTGCTAACTATATCTCTATATCTATACATAAGCATGTTGAACATGACTAGTATGTTATTTTGTATCTGTTTCCGTATATGATTTTGGGATGGGATTTTTTTGTGAGGAGGAAGTTTTCTGTACGATAATCATCACCTATATTCTGGCAGCTTAGCTGCACATTATCTGACATGTGTCATAATGGCACGATATGGTGTATAGGGATGGGTGAGTGTTCTTAACCCCACATGGTGCGTTGGGATGGTTGGAGTTGGTGTGTAGAGGATGAGGGTAGGATTCTGTATGTCTGATCTGTATATCTGATCTGTATATTTAATCTGTATATCTAATTCTGTTTACTGTATCTGAAAAGGGCATGAGCCTGATTCTGTATTTGTATTTTTGCATGCTTAATTCTGTTGGGTTACACACTGAGTTTATGAAAACTCACATCTGTTTTTCTGTTCTGTTCAAGTAATCCACAAACTTAGGCGGATCGGAGCAACAGAGACTCAGTGGTGACCACTCAACCATAAAAAATTTAAACTTGGAAAATTATGGTTTTACTTATAATTTTATTTTCATTCAAGGGTTTGTAATTTTCTGGGACTCTCTAGACTTTATGATTTCTAACAGCTGATTTTTGGATTGTTGATACTTTGCATGCATGGGTAAAATATTTTATGAAAACAACAGTGTTTACGCAAAAAGAGGTTTTTTTAAAAACACTAATTGGATTTCTAAAATGAAACGGCAAATAAACCAATCAATTAATGTTTTCAAAATGGTTATAAAGTATATGAGTTAATAAACTGAGATGATTTTATGTAACGACACCATTTTCTAAACCCATTCTCTGTGACATCTCCAGATTCGGCGATAACGTTTAGGCTGGGATTGGGGTGTTACAATTACACTTTACAATCTAGTCCGTTTTCTTAATCTAAGCATAAAGTCTACCAACTCCAAGCCTAATTCATCAAGAAATCAACAACAGAAACTTCCAAAAAGTTTAAAAGTTTTACAAATTGGTACATGGGCTAGCTAAATCAAGCTCCCATGACTTCAAATTTATAAGAAAAATACAAGAAAAAGGCTTGAATTTCATACCTAAAAAAGTGGCAGAATATTTTAAAAACTTGAAGATTTTCCTTTGTTTTCTATTAATGGTGGACAGTGAAGGGGAGAAAGATGAGATATTTTTCACTAAAATTTTCTATTTATACATCAATTAGTTGTTAATTAACTTTATTTAATTAATTAAATTATGGTTTACTTAACATAATTAACTTTTAATCAAACTTAATGGAATCCCCATCATCATCCACTATCACATATTATAAAATGGTTTAATTACCATTTTATAAATTTGGCTAATTGCAATTTAAATCCCTAAGTCTATGGTCAACTAAAAACCTATAGCGATTGGACTTTTACAATTTAGTCCTTGCACCTAAATTAACTATTTAATAGACATAATTGATAGACCAAACATCAATATTCTATTATATTAACCCCATAAATATTCATATTTAATATCTACAGGCTCAATTTATAGAAATGGGGTTTTAAACCGCCTATTTCGTTACAACTAAATATCAAGCTATTACAGTAAGTTATTATGGAATTTTTTTCCTTGTTAGCTATGTGTGCTTGTATATGTCACCATGTTTATAATGTCACTAGCTATATAGTCTACTTAATATTCAGTGAACTTAACATTTTTAGGAAGAAGACACTAATGATTGGAAATAAGTTGATGAAATTATGGAATGAACCTCATTTGATTAATGAAATAGGAACAGTGTCTATAATGCAAAGTGTTGTGCTTGTTGAAATAAGCTAAAATAAATGGATAATGAGTTATTTATGTGTTACATGAGAAGTAAGTATTGTATATTATGCTATGGCTTGTAATCTATAAATTATGGAGATGTAATTGTCAAAACATACTTATGTTCATAAAAGGTATATGCCCATGTAAACTTGGTACAAAGACTAGGATATGGTTGGCATGCCTATAGGGTTGTATACACATTTTCTTACGGGTTTGATAATAAGGTGGAGACTATGTTATGTCATTTTGAGATCCAACATTTTTTGCAGATCATTAAGTATGCATTGTCTATATGGAGACCCTGGTGTGGTGGAAAGATGTTTTTATATATGTATATGCATTTGATGATTTTGAGCTATGCACTTATGTGCTTTGGTGTGGTTCAAGCTATCTAGTTGTGGTGTAGTTCATCCATGTGTTTAAGTTTGTTTTTATTAAGGTTAAATTGGGTGAGTTGTTAAATTAAGTATGAGATTGAATAAGAAAAAAAATGAATTTGAAATTCCATGTTTCAAATCTTTGTAAATGTAGTAAATATGGTATAGATGAGTAGTTCATTGGAAGGAGTTAAGAATTATATGATCACATAAGCAATGGTGCAGTTCCTTGGTTGCTTTTGTTATAGTTATAATAGTTTGACACTTGAATATATATATGCTTACCTTGCCTTGTAATGTTACGTGTTTTATTTAGCTATATCTATGCTTAGTGCACTTGGCATTTAATATGTTCACCTATGATCGAGGCAAGTATAATGAATCTGACCTACCATAACTCATAGTGGTAATTTAAGTACTTTTTGACACTTAACGAGCTTGTTTTCTAGGTATTTTAGCATCTTTTATAGAATTTTCATATTTCTTATATTAGAGTTAAATTATTGCAAACTAATCATTTTTATGCAATATTTCGAGTTAGTTGGCCTATTGGCCAATACTGACCTTAAGGTAGTTTTAACAGTTTAATTGAGTGTGCATGACACCTATTTTCAGGCTCAAAAGCATCATGAATGACAATCGATTCAAGCATCAGGAATGAAAATTGAGTCACAACACAAGCTTCTAATGTCACAACACACATGAATGAGCATAGGCATTTATATTCGAAGTTATTTGTCGTGACACGCACTAGGCTATGTTGCGACATAGGGCTGACGAAGGGCAAAAATAAAGTGAGGGTGTTTTCATCCGCAAAATAAATATTTAGAGTAATTAAGGTTTGTATTTAACCTAATTAAGCAGTCACCTTTGCTTATAAATAGGAGGCTTTCGCTCAATTAGAAGGGTCATCGTTTTGGAGGCTACAAATTAGGTTTAGGAGTAGATTTAGTTTTAATTAGATTTTAATTTCGATTTTTTTTTTTTTTAAATAATTTATTTTCTTGTTCTTCAATTTTGATTCGATTTGAGTCCAAGACTTTGTTTTTAAGTATTTTTATGTTTTTCTTTCATTTCTTGATTGTCAACAATGACATCTCAACAATTGTTAAAGGACTTTGGAGAACCGAGCACATCTAGTTTATCAAATGGAGCAATTTCTATCCTTCTCTCATTTTAATTTATTAATGTGTTGTGCATGATTGAATTGATTCTAGGGAATACTGAAATTGGATTCATGAGTAGCTAAGTCCTTTTGGGAGACTAACGACCGCATGTGGAGGTTATTAATGGAAGAATGAGGGTTTTTGCATGAGAGTAATACTTGTACCTTTTTTTAATTAGAAGAATATCCTATTAAAATGCATTTTACTGATTTGGAATCAAGTTTGGATTGATGTAGTTGGTGTATATGAACAAATGCTGAACAACCAATGACCTTGAGTGGAAGATTAGAAGAAAAATATTTAGCATGAGGAAGTCTTGTAGGAGGACTTCACAAGGTCTCTAAAATTATAGCACTCAACTAGGTATTCTATTGATGAGATAGATAGAAGTAAGGATGGCTTCACCCTAAAAGCGTTTAGGTACATAATTAGTAAACCTGAGTGATCTAGGTACCTTAAGTAAGTGTCTATTTTTTCTCTCATCTATCCCATTTTGCTGAGGGGTGTCAACACAAGAACTTACATGAATAATTCCTTGTATTATGAAATAGGAACCTAAGGCTAATGTAAAATACTCTCTGCCATTATGAATCATAAGAATCTAAATTTTTCTTTTGAACTAGGTATGAATCATGGAATAAAAAGACTTGAAGATTTCCCTAGTTTTAGATTTTTTTCATACGGAATACCCAAGTGGAGCATATTGACTTGTGGTTTTTTAAAATATACAAGGGATAAACAGCTGTGTCACCTAGCCATGTGTCACACATGGCTGGGACACACGCCCCTGTCTCTGCCTGTGTGGATGAAAATAGGCCATTTTCCAAGTCATATTTCTCACCCAAATTGGTACCAACCTAAACACAACAATTTGCATATATCCAAGTCATAAATAGGCATCCAAAACCAGCCAAAATCATCCTTAAAACAAATACTATCATCACATACAACCAATATGCCCATAGGCACCTC
This sequence comes from Gossypium arboreum, assembly GCF_025698485.1. Taxonomy (NCBI): domain Eukaryota; kingdom Viridiplantae; phylum Streptophyta; class Magnoliopsida; order Malvales; family Malvaceae; genus Gossypium; species Gossypium arboreum. Next base: position 42,646,389 of record NC_069073.1, read on the forward strand.
AAATGACCAAATACATATATGCATATTTGTACCAAAACTTAACATGCAGGTCACTAATCAAGGTCAACCATTTGGTACCCAAAATAACAATTCACAAGATAAATCATTTAAAAACTAACATCATTATACATATGTGCTTTCCAGAACAAGCACTAAATCACTCCAAATTATAATACATATTCATATGCATATTCAACTACCATTTAAATTTCATCCATCAAACATAAATCAAGTTACATGTTAACCATACCAAACCACACATCAAATATGATACGGTCGTTTATATATACATAGCAAAATATACCAAAACACAAGCCAATTCAAATGGCTAAACACATAACAAAACATGTAGGCTATCATTAGCCAAAATAGCCTATACATGCCATTATAACCAAAATTAGATAACCAAATGTACCAAAAGAGCCGATAGATAGTGTGATATATCTTCGACAAACTTCCAACCCAAACGAGCTTCCAAACCATTATAAAAACAAAAAATAACACAAAGTGAGCATTTAAGCTTAATAAGTTCGTATAATAAAGAATTTAACTTACCATTTAACCACAATTTAGGTAAATAAACCAAAGCATATCACAACTCAATTTGGCCAAAAGCCTAACACATAGTCATCAACCAAGTTAGCCATGTAATTCATATAAAAACCAAAAATCATGTATGAGTTCAACAACTATTTCAATTCCATATACATGTAACATCTATACCATGTATCCATATATCATAAATAAACAATTTCCATGTAATTCATGTAAACACCTGTACTATTTCATATTGAACTCATATAAACTTGTAACAGAACTGTGCCTGTTGAACCATTTAGAATATTGTTAGATACGCGGGTAGTGCACACGAGGTGTACTGAACTATAATCCGTCAACTCCTGTACATGTATGCTCAAATGAGCTCTAAATCAGTATGCTCTTATGAGCTACAAATGATAAGCTCCTCCGAGCTGAGTAATGGTAAGCTCCTTCAAACTGAATAATGGTAAGCTCATGCGAGCTGAGTATCGGCAAGCTCATACGAGCTGAAATCGGTAACCCTAATGACATGTCATTTGTATCCTACGAATTCCTATGCTTCAAACGGGGCTCCGTAATTTTCGTACATCGTCGAATAATGTGATCGGTACTCAAATATGATGATAATACAAATAACATACATCTAATTCAATCAAAGTAATTAATTACACAATTTAACTACACGAACTTACCTCGACGAGGGTACGTAGATACGGAGGTGACTAATCTGAGATTTTCTCTTGTCCTCGATCTAACTTCGCATGAGGTCTAACCTAATCTAATTGATGGAAACAAGCTTGACGAACCCTAAAAAGAAAAAAATGCCTTCTTTTTCCTTGGCTATTCTGTTGAACAAACAAAGAAAGATAAAAGCTTTTTAATTTGTTTTATTTGTTTAATTGTTTATTACTTATTTACAAAATTAACTGTAATTAACCTTAAAAATTACACTAATGCCAAGCCATGTACATCCACTATCATATGTAATGCAATAATTATGATGTACAGTTCTCCACTTTAAATTTCTATATCTATTAGACACCTTAAGCTATTAGAACACAACTTTTGCACTTTACACGATTTAGTCTTTTTTATCAAATTAAGCATGTAAACAGTAAAATTTCTTCGTGAAATTTTTATACAGTAATACTATCATATTGTAGACCATAAAATAATAATAAAATAAATTTTTTGAATTTGGATTTCTGGTCTTGAAACCACTAATGTGATTTCACTAAAAATAGGTTGTTACAACTCTCCCCCCTAAAGGGATTTTCATCCCTGAAAATCATACCGGAAAAGAGGTTTGGATATTACTTTCTCATAGCTTCCTTAAGTTCCCAGATGGCTTCTTCTATTCCGTGTTGTTTCTAGAGAACTTTCACTAAAGCTATGTTTTTTATTTCTCAATTCTTTGACCTCTTGTGCTAGAATTCTGATTGGTTCATCATTGTATGTCATATCTAGCTAAATCTCGACATCCATCGGGAAGATAACGAATCATATCTTTGACCAATGGTAAATATTTCTCCCAGTGGCCTTCAAACTCTAAAACACAGCAGCGAAGCATATCTTCGAGAATCTGAATCACTCTCTCGGACTGACCATCGGTCTGAGGGTAAAATGCAATGCTCAAATACAACTACGTACCCAGAGCATCCTATAACTTTCTCCAAAATTGCGATGTAAACTGCGCATCTTTATCCGAAGTAATGGAGCTAGTACTTTGTGTAATCTGACAATCTCAGAAACATATAACTCAGCTAATCTGTCAAGTGAGAAATCTATACGTACCAGAATAAAATGTGCAAACTTCATTAAATGATCAACAACAACTCAGATAGCATCTTTCTTTTTCGGAGATAAGGGTAACCCCGATACGAAATTCATAGTAACTCTATCCCATTTTCAGTCAGGTATAATCATTGGCTATAACTGATGTGAGCACACCCGGGGCATCCTCGAATGCAAATCTTGAATCAATCGAGCTTCCAAAAGGCCCCATGACTCGAGCTCAAACCAAGCAAGTTTAAGATGCTTTATCAGCCTTGGTGTTGCACATTTGGGATGATAACAAGGTTCATGACGTTGGAGGAGCTAAGGACAATGCCTTGAAGACTCCGTGCACCCTTTTGCAATCCAATCTCAGCTCCTCTCCAGCTCCCCATGCGCCATTCAGCTCCCACCAGTTCACTTGAGCTCAATTCAGCTCGTTTGAGTTCGAATTTAGCTTGTTTCAGCTCATTCCTACTTTATTCCAATAAACTAAGTTTTAATTTAGTTTTTAATTAAGTTTGCTACAGCTCATGCCGAAACCCCTAGCTCAACTTAGCTCACTAAGTGTTTTGACTATTTTGAGCTAGCCGAATTTAATTTGATAGTTGACTTATAATTATTATGTTTGAATTTAGTTAGTGTTATTAAGTTGTTTAGTTATTAATTTAAATTATAATTATATGAATAGTTATATTTTATTTAATTATATTAATTGTTTATGTAGGTTAGCCGAATGTGGAAGATTCATTCATGACAAGGTGCATGAACGGGAAAGTACATTGAATGGGACGATACATGCATGGATCAGTTCAATGTTTGGAAGCCATACATTCATGTACATGGAGGGTTAATGAATATTGAGATATGCATCTCCCATCGACGGCACACATGCATGTATGAGGGACATTTAATGCAAGTGCATGTACGGCTAGGTTCAAGCCTCCTTCCAAGTTCCATGTACAGCCGATATATGTGGGAAGACCCTTGGAGTTTCCTAAGCACCTATTCGGCCAAGAGACACCTCTTGGAAGTTTCATGCACACCTTGGCCGAACCTAGACAACCCGTTGAGCTACCAAAGGTGTACATTCATCAAGTGATTAAAGCTCATGCATGAAGCTTGTGACAGCCCTAATGTGACCCTAGTCGGAAAGTGGTTTCGGGACCACAAAACCGAGTCATAAAAATAATTAACCGTCATATTTGAAGCTTATTATATGTATATATGCATGTGTGAAAATTTCATGTTTGAATTTTGTTAATTGTAAGTGAATTTTATTAAATAGGACTTGTGTGAGAAAATTTAGAAATGTGCTAGGCAAATGTTAAAGTGGCCTATTGATGCATGTTAGAAATGCTTGTACTTGCATGTCAAATTGGCCAAATTCTAGATGGTGGCTGGCCATGTTATGGACTAAAGCATATTATGATTATTTTGTGTCAACATTTTATGCTAATAATTTTATGTTACAAAATGAAATAAGGAATAAGGTTAATAAAATACTAGTTAATGGGAGGAGAAACCAAAGTTTCTCCATCCTTGCTCCTCATTGCCGTACCTAGAAGAGAAAAGCTTTGAAAAATTCAGCTATGGTGGTTAGCTAAATCAAGGTAAGTTCAAGGATGATTCTTGGATTTTAGCATTTTTTAGTTAGTCATTAAGTTCTTTGCTTAACCCATGACCAAAATTTGAAATGGTGTGGTGTCTTGAGCATTCGGTTTTAGTTATTAAAGGATGAGATTGGGTTATAGTCTTTATGTTTTATGAAGAATTGTTGAAGAGAAAATGTTCAAGAAATGGTTGTTGTTCATGTTATTTGGATGAAAAATAAAATGGTAGTTAGGTGAAGTAGAGTCTAACAAATGAGCACATATGTGCATTAGTTGCTAAATGGAGAAAAATCGGCTAACAAGTTGTGTACTAAGGCCGAATATGATTTTGGATACTATTGGGCAATGTATGTGTTTTGAATTGATGGAATGGAGAGGATGCTTTAATTGTGTTATGAACAATTATATGTTAAATTAAGGTTTGCTAAGCTAGCTACTAAGGTGAAATGCAAATGTTAGCATTTGATTTGGTAATAATCTGCTTGGGGACAGCAGCAGTAAGATGATTTTGGAAAATAGCCATAATTTGTAGGAGTTGAATTAGAAGCTGAGTAAATTATGTCATTAAAGCTTGAAGAGTCTAGTTTCTTACAAAAGAAACTATAAAAACAAAAGAGTTACCGATCTTGAGATATTTGAAGTATTGTGGGGCTGAGTCAAAATGAATACTAGATTCCCTGTTCTGTTTTTATAAAATCAGTATAAATTGTACAAAAATGGACCTAAGATAAAATTTATGTGGTTAGACTCCTTAATGAGTCTAGTTTCAAATGAAATAAACAAGAACATATTTTGAATTCTGTACAATGAGAAATTTGATTCGTAGTGAAGGATAGTCAGTTTAGTCAAACAGTGAAACAAGGTGAACTTTAAGAAAAATCTGGTATTGTTGGGCTAAACTAAAAATTTTGAAAATTTTATGGATAATAGATAAATGAGTCTTCTGTCAAGAAATATTTACGGCAATTGATTTGGAGTTTCGTAGCTCCAGTTATAAAAACTTTAGTGACTGTTGCTCGTGAAGTCACTTATAGGAAATTGTAATTATATTGTAAACATTAATGAAAATTTGCTAATGAATTATTTATTGATTTTATAAAGCTTACTATAATCTATGTGTGTGAAAGTCGAATCTATATGTATTATATTCTGAAAGTAATACTTGAATAGTCGATTAATGACTAGTTTAAAATTTGTTGAACTTAAGCTCAAGAGCATAGGGGGGCAATTTCAGATAAGGGAAAGGAAAAAGTAATCGAATAGCCGTTGAAGTCGTTCGACAACATTTGAGGTAAGTCTTCGAGTAATGAAACTTAGTTTATGATTTGATTAAGTCATGTCATATAAGCATAACGAATAAATAGAGATATAATGATTAGTTTATGCTTATGACGGGTGGCCGAATATGTATAGAGATCATGTTAGAAAGCCACTCAAAATCATGCTCTTTGTATGTGGCTATTGAGCCGAAATTGGTAAGGTTTGATAAGTGTCTTGTGTTTGAGCTTTAGTAATGAAAATGAAATATGGATGTGTCATGATTTATTGATATATGTGCATGAGTATTCGAATGATATCCGGGTTAAGTCCCGAAGGCATTTATGCTAGTGATTATATCCGGGCTAAGTCCCGAAGGCATTTGTGCTATTGATTATATCCGGGCTAAGTCCCGAAGGCATTTGTGCTAGTGATTATATCCGGGCTAAGTCCCAAGGCTTTTGTGCTATTGACTATATCCGGGCTAAGACCAAGGCATTTCTGTGAGTTGCTATATCCGGCTAAATCCCGAAGGTACTTGGGTTTGGAAGTGAGCGATCTTGCTGTAATAATTTCAATTAATACGCTCACAAAATCCAAACGATAAGGTATGTTTCATATATGCATCGGAAAGGTTGATTCCTTTTAAATAGTATTCGCTCAATTGATTAACGAACTTCCGACCTCTAGTTAGGTTTGATTCCCTGTGTATGAATATAATGGTTGAAGCGTGAAGTAAGTATGATTTTGAGAACATGCATATATGCAATTATTCATTTAGTCATATGAACGCTATACTTTAGTCGTAAATAATTTCATTACTTGAACTTACTAAGCATTAAAATGCTTACTCTGTTACTTTGATTCTCTGTTTTATAGATTTTGTTCGTCAGCTATCGGACTCGGGAGTGTCAAAGTCGAAGTCATCCACACTATCTAAGCCACTTTTGGTACTCTTTTAGTTAAATTTTGAAAATGGCATGTATAGGGCTGACCCTTGTTGTTAATTAAGTACCCTTGGTAATGTGTATTTGTATAGCCATGCGAAAATGGCTCGTATATTTCGAAGTATAACATTATGGTCTCGGATATGGTTATTAAATGGTGTGGAAATGTTTGGTAATGACTAGTCATTGGTATGGCCAATCATGGTCCTATTGGTGCTACGTACGCCATGGCTAATCGGGATTACCCTTGATAAAAATGTATGTCAATTTGCTATTTGATTCATGGAAAATTATGAAATAGGTAAAAATGTACCTTAAAATAGATGCTGACAGCAGCAGTGATGTAAGTTGGAAAAATACTAAAAATAGTAGGAGTGGAATTAAATAGTGAATAAATTATGTAATCGAATCTTGATGAGTCTATTTTCATATGAAAGAAACGAAACGACCACATAGCCGTATTTTATGAGATGCTTAAGTTTTCATGAAACAGGGCCAGAGCGTTTTCTGGATCCCCTGTTCTGAGTTCGAAAAATTACCATAAATTAACCAGAGACAATTAGAAGTCATGATTTATATGTATAGATTCCTTTTTTAGTCTTGTTTCGTTAGAAACAAACGACATAAGTATTGAAGCTCTGTACAGGGAGATATCTAAGTCGTAATGCATGAAGGTCAGAGTAGTCAAACCCTGAAACAGGGGAGACTTTAACTAATAAACTGTACTAATTTGCTAGACCAAAAATTCTAGAAACAACTTTGTAGATGGACATATGAGTCTAGTTTCAGGAAAAATTTACGGAATCGGTTTTCAAGTTTTGGAACTCGAGATATGATTTTTAAAGCGACTGTGATGCAGTTGGCCAGCTTGTCTAGAAATTTTAAAATAAACTGTGTAAGCAAATGAATTAAGTCCGTTCACACCTCGTGTTCGACTCCGGCAACGGTCTCAGGTACGGGGTGTTACAAAGCTGCCCAAACACATCCTCATCAGCCGAATCAAGACTAGATAATTAATGTGTTCATTCTAGAACATTCTAGCTAGTGCATGACTGAATTTGCTTAGCTTTTAAGCTAGCTAGTTTGTCCATTCGGTTACTACATGATTGCCTTTAAATAGTTTGTTCATTTCATTGTAAAAGGACTTTTGACAAATTTGTTAATGAACATTGTTCTTGTGAGGTTGCTTCCTCTCATATCTCGTACAAATTTCGAAGACTTATCTAGTTTGTGCTAGTGGCGTCTATCGATCTTGTTTGAACTTATCACCAATCTTGGTGTGGTGTTCACCTATCCATCTCTCCATATTTTCCACCTTAACAATATAGGAACCGGGGTGACACTTTTTAGTGTTGAATCATTCCTGACGTTGAGTTCATTTTCCGTTCCCATTTCAAATTTCTTTCTTGTTCACCAAATCGAGCCGTCTATCCTTCATCCATCTTTGCTAATTCTACACTTCTTGAAACCTTCCGCTTATTCTATTCTATTTTTTTACTTCTATTACTAAAAATTCGAGGCACGAACAACTCTCTCGACTACGATCGGGCAACTAAGTGAATTCGACTCAACTACCCAGGCCGAATCACATCATTTGGTATCAGAGCATGTAAAACAAGAGGCACCGACGTTCGTATCAAGATCATATTATGTTCGTTGTGAAAAAAATCGAATTAAAAAAAATCAAGTTGTATTTTCATTTTATCATTGTAAAAGTGATATATTGAAGTTGTAAAAAAAAAAAGGAGAAAAAAATATATATACGAAATTTTAAAAAAAAAAGTGAAGAGCTCAAATTCTTTATTGTTTTTATCCTTGTACCGAGCGTCAAGTGTTCGTTTCATTAACTTTGTACCCCCTTCTTTCCCAAAACGCCACACTACACCAAAGAAAATTTTTTTTTAGCCTACCCATACCCATACGTATTAACCCTTGTAACCACTTTGAAACCGACCCCAAGCACCAAAACGAGTCAAAAGAAACAAACTACGAGGTTACGAGAGTAAGTGTGAGTGGTAAAAGGCTAGAGTGTGTGAGAGCATTCGAGTGTAGAAAAAGCCTAAAACGAGTGCAAACACGAGTGGAGTGCTCATCCATTATTTTCTTTTTCGAGTGAACTCTTGAGGTTTGTGGTGAGGTACTTAAATTTTTTTTTGTTTTGATCTAACATATTTTCCTTTCAGTAATCAAGATGTCTTGTGAAGAATTTACTGAGTCGGAGTTCCAATACTTGGTTCAAGAAAAACGAAGAATGTCTAATTCTGAGTTTGGCCAACTGCAAGTGAGGCTAGATCAATTGGAAAAATGAGACCAAAGTGATCGAGTTTCTTCAAGTCAAAAAACGGAACCAAAAACACCACGGAGATATACCTCCGAATACTACTTGAACAAAAGTTCCTATCGTGATTCTTTCTCGCCATTGACTTCGAGGCAAAGAGATTCATACTATGACTCTTATTCGAGAAGAGAGTTCAAACGAGAGTATTTTTCATCAAGGAGTTTGAGACGACAAGAAGGCGACTATGATTTTGACTCTTTCCAAGAAATGTGCGAAGAGATAGATATACTTCTTCCCGAACTTCAAAGAAATCATTCAAGGAGTGTTCTACACGAAGTTTTGATTGTTAATCACATGCAAATAGTTCTTGGCCTTTCGAACATGATCTCTATTCTCATGATTCTTTTGTACATTCTTGTAATGAGAAAACAAAGAAAAGAAAAGAAAAAGCAAAAGAACAAAAAAAATGAAATAAAAAGAAAAGAGACGCAAAAGGAAAGTAAGAGAGAAAATGAGCGAATCTTGAGAGAACTTGAAAAAGCCTTTGAAAAACAAAAAGAAAATGAAAAAGAAAATGAGATTGAAAAAGAGAATGAAAAAGAGTTTGAGAATGAAAAAGAATGTGAGAAGAAAAAGAAAATTGAAAAAGAAATTGAGTCTGAAGAGAGAAAAGATATTGAGCAAGAAAGAGTGTTGTCAATGAAAATGAAATAAGAAAAAGAAATGCAAGAGAGCAAGAAAAAGTGAGTAGTGTTCCTACAACCCACATGTGAGATTTCCTCGTGTTGTTCCTTTTCAGGTTTTTGAAGATCTGAGCAAAGAATTTCAACTTCAATACCTTTCCGAGGAGAAAAGGTTTACGTTGATTGAAAGAGGTAACATTTTCAACGATCCTCGTTCACCTTTGCCAAAAGGTAAGCAAGGTATGAGTTTTGAAGTTTTTAAAACACATCAGCCTCATTCAATTGTCGATAGAAACTTTGTTAATGTTTTGGGTTTTGAAAAGCACTTATACCATGGCATGGTTGATTATTCTTTCTTGATTAATAATGATTTGTTTGTTTCAAGTGTTGATAATAAAAGTGCTACACATAAAGAATGTGTTGTTGATGAGTATGTTGGTGAAGTAATCATTAATCGGCAATTGCAAGGTTTGGTTGTACAAGATAATGAATTATGTAACCTTTTTCATTTGCTTGATTGTGGTGATAATGTATGGATGAGAATCGAGACATATGAATGTTTAAGAACGTGCATGTCTAATTTTCCTTTGTTTCGTTTGTGTGATAAAATGTTGACTTGTAAAATGCCTAGTTCATTTGATTTTGATGGTGGGTGTTTAATGCTATGGTCCAAGAGGCTTGAACATAATTTGCATACTCATAACTTTAGTTTGCTTCATGTTCCTACCATGCTGACAGCCAATAAATATTCAAGTCCACGTGAAATGGTAAACAAAACTTCATTTTTGATCCCGGTGATTATTATTATTTATTGATGATCAAGGGATTTGATTCAAGGATTTTTGATTGTCGAGATTCTAACTGTCAAAAGCATTGTTACTCTGGATCATTATTAATTGAAATCAAGCCTTCTGAATTTCATGTGAGTGGATGTGTAAACCATTTATGCTTATTTGATGTTTTGTCTTTAAATCTAAACACAAAGTTGTGGATTTGTGAAAGGTTAAAAATGTCAAATCAAAGTTTTGGTTTTATATCGTTGTTCATAGAATTTGAGTCATGGACTTTTGTTGTTCAAAATTTTGAGTCACGAATGCTTCATGGATCTAGTTTGCTTTCAACAAAGAACAAGGTAAGATCCACTTTTATTTTTGATCCCGACATTGGTTTATCTGCCCAAGTTTGGATTAAGAAGCTGGAGCGAGATTGTATGTTCTTAATTCAATGTTTCCCTAAACTTCTTCTTTATTTTGTTGTTGAAACTTTGAAATGGCCTATCCAAAAAGAGGAAGGACATGTGACTAATATTTTGTCTTTTCGAGTCTTGTGTGACTTTCAGGTTATTGTGAGCCATTCTACCCCATTCGACAACCAAGGGTCTAGTGACGACGAACGCTTTTTCGCCAGCAAGTGGCCCGACTTGAGGACAAGTCGCTTTGAAGATGGGGGGAATGATGTGAGCACACCCTAGGCATCCTCGAATGCAAATCTTGAATCAATCGAGTTTCCAAAAGGCCCCATGACTCGAGCTCGAACCAAGCAAATTCAAGATACTTTATCAGCCTTGGTGTTTCGCATTTGGGATGATAACAAGGTTCATGACGTTGGAGGAGCTAAGGACAATGCCTTGAAGACTCCGTGCACCCTTTTGCAATCCGATCTCAGCTCCTCTCCAGCTCCCCATGCGCCATTCAGCTCCCATCAGTTCACTTGAGCTTAATTCAGCTCGTTTGAGTTCGAATTTAGCTTGTTTCAGCTCATTCATACTTCATTCCAATAAACTAAGTTTTAATTTAGTTTTTAATTAAGTTTGCTACAGCTCATGCCGAAACCCCTAGCTCAACTTAGCTCACTAAGTGTTTTGACTATTTTGAGCTAGCTGAATTTAATTTGATAGTTGACTTATAATTATTATGTTTGAATTTAGTTAGTGTTATTAAGTTGTTTAGTTATTAATTTAAATTATAATTATATGAATAGTTATATTTTATTTAATTATATTAATTGTTTATGTAGGTTACCCGAATGTGGAAGATTCATTCATGACAAGGTGCATAAACGGGAAAGTACATTGAATGGGAAGATACATGCATGGATCAGTTCAATGTTTGGAAGCCATACATTCATGTACATGGAGGGTTAATGAATATTGAGAGATGCATCTCCCATGGACGGCACACAAGCATGTATGAGGGACATTTAATGCAAGTGCATGTATGGCTAGGTTCAAGCCTCCTTAAAAAGTTCCATGTACAGCCGATGCATGTGAGAGGACCCTTGGAGTTTCCTAAGCACCTATTCGGCCAAGAGACACCTCTTGGAAGTTTCATGCACACCTTGGCTGAACCTAGACAACCCGTTGAGCTACCAAAGGTGTACATTCATCAAGTGATTAAAGCTCATGCATGAAGCTGTCCAAACACATCCTCATCAGCCGAATCAGGACTAGATAATTAATGTGTTCATTCTAGAACATTCTAGCTAGTGCATGACCGAATTTGCTTAGCTTTTAAGCTAGCTAGTTTGTCCATTCGGTTACTATATGATTGCCTTTAAATAGTTTATTCATTTCATTGTAAAAGGACTTTTGCCAAATTTGTTAATAAGCATTGTTCTTGTGAGGTTGCTTCCTCTCATATCTCGTACAAGTTTCGAAGACTTATCTACTTTGTGCTAGTGGCGTCTACCGATCTTATTTGAACTTATCACCAATCTTGGTGTGGCGTTCACCTATCCATCTATCCATATTTTCCACCTTAACAATATAGGAACCGGGGTGACACTTTTTAGTGTTGAATCATTCCTGACGTTGAGTTAATTTTCCGTTCCCATTTCAAATTTCTTTCTTGTTAACCAAACCGAGCCGTCTATCCTTCATCCATTTTGCTACCCTTAGCCGAACCTATTGCTAATTCTACACTTCTTGAAACCTTCCGCTTATCCTATTCTATTTTTTTACTTCTATTACTAAAAATTCGAGGCACGAACAACTCTCTCGACTATGATCGGGAAACTAAGTGAATTCGACTCAACTACCCGGGCCGGATCACATCAATAACAGTCCTGGAGGTACCCGATGTTCAGCTTTCACTTACTAACATACCAGACATCTGGATACAAAGTTAGAAATCTCGGGTTTCATTCCCGGCCATCAATACATCTGTCTTAAATCACTGTACATTTTATTGCTCCCCGGATGAACAGACAAGCTACCACTATGAGCTTCATGCAAAATTTTTTGTATAATCTCTAGATTCATTGGTATACAAACTCTACCTCTAAACAACAAATAATTATCGACTCCTATTTGAAATTCTGAATCAGAAGTCAACTCACACTGTACCCGCTTAGCTAACAATTTACTATCATATTTTTTAGCTTCACAAATTTACTGTAAAAACATCAGTTTAGCTTTTCACTCAGCTAAGATCGAGCCATCATCAGATAATGACAATCGAGTATTCATCACTTACAAAGTAAACAAAGACTCTCTACTCAGAGCATCCGCAACTACGTTTGCTTTTCCCAAATGATAATCAATAACTAAATCGTAATCTTTCAACAATTTGAGCCATCTACACTATCTCAGATTTAGATTTTTATGTGGCATCAGATACTTTAAAATCTTGTGATAGGTAAATATATGACTTTTTTCACCAAATAAATGGTGTCACCAAATTTTCAACGGAAAAACAATAGCTGTCAACTCTAAGTCATGTGTCAGATAGTTTTTCTCATGCGGCTCTAATTGTCTAGAGGCATAAGCTATCACTTTGCCTTCTTATATTAAGACACAAACTAAACCATTCAATGAAGCAACGCTGAAAATCACAAATTCTTTACCGGATTCAGGCTGAACCAGAACTGATGCTTCATCAACAATGCTTTCAACTGGTTAAAACTTTGCTGACATTTATCAGACCATTCAAACTTCACATCTTTCTATAATAACTGCATTATTGGTGTAGCTATCATCAAGAACCCTTTTACAAACCTCCGGTAATAACCAACTAATCCCAGAAAAATTTTAACTTTGGATATGTTTCTCGGTGGTTTCTAGCCAACAACTGCTGAAATCTTACTCGGATCAACTCTGATGCCTTCAGCCGATACTCTGTGTCCTAGAAAACCAACTTCTCAGAGCTAAAACTCACATTTCTTGAATTTAGAAAATAGTTGTTTATCTCGCAAAGTTTCCAACACAATTCTCAAATAATCGACATGCTCAGACTCGTCTCAGGAATATATCAGAATATCATCAAAACATACCACAATAAATCTGTCTAAATACGGTCTAAAGATTATGTTCATCCAATCCATAAATACTGCAGGTGCATTAGCTAAACCAAAAGGCATCACAAGAAATTCATACTATCCCTACCTGGTTCTAAATGCAGTTTTTGGCATGTCCGAATCTTTCACTCGTAGCTAATAATAGTCAGAACGAAGATCAATCTTCGAGAACACTGTTGTACCTTTCAACTGGTCAAACAAATCATCAATGCGAAGCAGTAGATATTTGTTCTTGATTGTAACTTTGTTAAGCTGACGGTAGTCAATGCATAATCTCATCGATCCATCCTTTTTCTTAACAAACAAAACCAGTGCACCCCAAGGTGAAAAAACTAGTGTGAGCAAAACCCTTATCACTCAACTCTTGCAACTGTACTTTTAACTCTTTTAACTCTGTAGGAGCTATTCTGTAAGGTGCTATCAATGTCAGAGTTCTTCCTAGTACAAGTTCTATAGCAAATTTAACCTCCCCGATCGGCGGTAATCTAGGTAATTCCTCTGGAAACACATTGGAATACTCGCAAACCACTAGCACTAATTCAAGCTTTGATCCAGACACTTTAATATCCAATACATATGCAAGGTAAGCATTGTAACCTTTTCTCACATATTTCTGCGCTGACATAGTTGATATCACAATAGGCAACGCTCTCAAATTATTTGATTCAATACGAAGCCTCTCACCATTCTAACATTTTAATATGATAAACTTTTGTCTACAATTTACCACATGATCATGTAGAGTGAGCCGATCCATACCTAGAATCACATCAAATTCATTAAATGATAATAGTATCAAATTAGCCGAAAAATTGTAACCCCGAGTCATCAAAGGACAATTCTTGCAAACTTTATCAACTACAACATACTGACCTAGAGGGTTCGCTACTTTGACCATGAATTCAGTGGACTCAATAGATAAACTCTTACTAGACACTAAATTTGTACAAACATATGAATGGGCCGATCCGGGAAAAAATTAATGCAGTTACATCAGTATCATAGAAAGAGAAAGTACCGTAATAACATCTGGTGCAAAAGAATCTTCACGTGCGCGAATAGCATAAGCCCTCGCTGGTGCTCTTGCCTCGAATCTCACAGTAGAGTCTTTCATTACACCATGACTACCACTCATATTTCCAGGATTATGAGGTCGTCTACCTCTCGCAACAACACTACTCGGCCTTGTGGTCTGAGCTTTCTCTTTCTCTGATTTCTTTGGGCAATCTCTGAGATAGTGGTCAAAAGAACCACATCTAAAACCACTCTGCTCTTGATTCGACACTCACCATAATGTGGCCGATTATAGTGCTTGCACTCATGTGTGGTGTTTTTAACACTACCCGCACTCGCTACAAATGTAGCCTGAGGTTTAAGACTAGAGCGTCTCAGATCTCTATATGTCTCATCGAAGTAGTAGAACGATAGTTATGTTCTTTAGATTTCTTCGATGCTGACTGATATCACTTTCTCGTCAATTTCTTCCTCGAACGTCTTGCTTCAAATTTGGTGTGTCTTTTCTCTTTACTCAGCTCTCCGACTTTATGTGCCTGATCAACCAGTACAACAAATTCTTTCAACTTAAGGATCCCAACTAATAGCTTTATATCTTCATTTAATCTATCATCAAACTGTTTACACATTGCAGCCTCGGTCAGAATGCATTCTCAAGCATATTTACTTAATCGAACAAATTCCCATTCATACTCAGACACTGACATACGGTCCTACTTGAGCTCTAAAAATTCTTTACATTTCTGATCCAAAAACCTCTTACTAATATATTTCTTGCGGAACTCAGTTTGAAAGAATTCAAAAATGATCTTCTCTCTCGGTACTACAGAAGTCAATGTATTCCACCATTGGTAAGTTGAATCTTTTAGTAGAGATACTGCAAAATTTATAGATTCATTCAATGAACAAGACAACTCATTAAAAACCCTGATAGTATTCTCTAACAAGAATTCAGCTCTCTCAGGATTATCTTTGACAGTAGCTCAAAAATTTTCAACCCCGTACTTATGAATCTTATCAATAGGAGGCTTATTAACTCGGATTAGTTCTGTGCATTGAGGAATAACAATGACTGATTAGAGAACGGGGGTGGAGGTTGTTGAGAAATCGGGTTCGTCCGTACGAACTCGGTCAACCATTCATTCATCATCTAGAAGAAGGCTTCCTTAGCCTCTCCTTCTCGGCCCTCAGATACGGGCCTCGTACCACTCGAAGCTACTCCATGAACGGAGGCTTCAGCATTACTCTTTACTTCATCAGAACTAGCTTTGTTGGATGTCATTGCTGCATAAAAACCTGTTTTAAAATGGTTAGGAGATATCACACTATCACAGGTTATATAATGGCATATATAGCTAGACTCATATACACTACGTTAGTCAAAGAATCGACCAAATCATAGCTTTGATACCAATAAATGTAACACCCCTAACCCGAATCCATCGTTGAAATAGGATTATGGAGTATTATCGAAGTTTACAATTTAAACAGACAGAAAAATTCAAACATTTCATAACATATGACATTCATGTTAGAAACCAATCATAAGCATGCATATTGTTCCTAATATGAGCCCTCGAGGCAAGAAATACACTTTAGAAACAAATTAGGACTAAATTAGAAACTCAAAAAATATTTCAGAAACTTATAAAATTTTCAAAACTGTAGGGGTCACACGGCCAAGAGACACGCCTGTGTTTTAGGTCGTGTTGGCATTCAAAATAGGGACACATGATCGTGTCACAGCCCCGTCCATGCCCGTGTAACTTTTTGACTCGTGCCACACGGCCAAGCCACACGGCCAAGCCACACGCCCATGTGCTAGGCCGTGTGAGCATACTGACTTTTGCTCTTTTAAAAGATAAAGGGGACATACGACTGTGTCACCTGGATGTGTGGCACACACGGCTGGATGTGTGATCGAAAATAGACCATTTTTCAAGTCATATTTCTTGTAACATCCCGAAATAGGGCCTAAACAAAACAGTGGTTGCGAAACCACGAATCTGAGATAGAAGAGTTTATTGCGATTAATTTTATGATCTACCGAGTGATTAGATGCATGTGTTAGAATATTGATAAGCAATTCCAGTGATTGCATGTCCGATTTGCATATTAGGCTTAATTGCAAAAGTTGATAAATATGAGTTCTAAATGCTAAGGAATTAAATTGAAGTGCATAATTGAAGTAGAGGTCCTTAAATGGTAATTAGACCATTATATTTCATGGACAAAAATGGATATACATAGGTAGAAATAACTAAAAATTTTAATGAAGGGCATTTTAGTAAAGTGTTAAATCTTCAAGCAAGCCGCGGTTCCAAGGTTTTTCAAGAGTGAAAGGTGTAGAGAAATTTTTTAGAAGAAAAGATAAGTGCAAAAGAAATGCAAAGCTTGCTCAAGAAGCCATCACCAAATTTATTCAAAAATACACAGAAGTTAAACTTATTGGATAAGTTTGAATTTCCTATTAACCTCTTCCTTTCTTATGACTAAGCATTTTCTCTCTCCTCATAAATGCATGTCTTATCATGTGACAGCCCTAAATTGACCCTAGTCGGAAAGTGGTTTCGGGACCACTAAACCGAGTCATAAAAATAATTAATTGTTATATTCTATGCTTACTATGTGTGTGCATGCATATGTGGAAGTTTCATTCTCTAATTTTACCAATTTTATGAGAAATTATTAAATAGGGATCAATGTGAAACATGGTGAAATATGATAGGCTAATTTTAAATGGCTTATTAGTGCATGTTAACATAAGGGTGGAGTTGCATGTCAAATAACCCATTTCCTAAGGTTAGTGGTGGCCATGACATGATGATGGGCAAAGAAAACATGTCCTAGACATGTTGGCCTAGTGCATTATGGAAGGAAAATAAAGAAATGAAAAGAAAGGAAAATGATGAAAAAAAGAGTGTGGATGCCCCCTTGTTGCCGTGAGTTGAGGAAAAGAAAGGAGAAAAATTTTGTTGTTCATCCTTTCTCATTTTGTTACAATTGCCATGACTTGAGAAGAAGAAAAAAAAGTGTCCATTCTCTCATTTTTCTTTGCATGGCGAATGTACTAAAAAGAAAGGGGAAGCTTGAGAAAATCAGCCATGGGAGCTTACTAGACTAAGGTGTTTTGATACAAGAAGGTATGTTTTATGCCACTCTTGAAAATGCATGCATAGTTTGGAGGATTGGTTCAAATTTTTCCTTGAATCTTGGATCGAAACTAAGTCATTAGGTGAGTTAAATTTCGCCAAGAATGTTGTATTTCCTAATTAGTGTTTTGATGTTGTTGTGATGAAAGCATGGAGATGAGTGAGTTCGAATGTTTAACAAAAGGAGATTTTTGTGCCATTGAGTTCTTGTTGTTATGTGTGTATGTGCATGAGTATTCGGCCATGCTATAAAATTTATGTTGCAAAATGATTTAATGCTTAATGTGATATATAATAGTACTTGTGAATGAGCTTGAGAGCACCTAAATTATTAGTTGGAAGTGCGAATGTAGTCTTGGATGAATTTTAAAGAACAAAGAAATTTTGGGTGACTAGAGGTCAAGGACATTCGGCCAAAGGCTTGTGTGCTAGCAAAATTTGGCCTAGATGGGGTAAATGTTAAGTGTTAAATGCAATGGAAATGCTAGATTAATGTTGCACATTCGGCTATAGTTAGGCATGTTTATGATCTCATTTAGACGATTAGACATAAAAAGGGTGGTAATGAGGCTGAAAATTGTTGAATGGCTAGTTGGGTAATGAATGTAGCATTCGCCATATGGGGTAAAATGGGTCAAATGTTCGTGAAATAAAACTTTGTGAATTGATGAATTAATGATGATAGTATTGTTGATGTCATGTATATATGTATAAATATTTGGCAAGACGGTTAAACTAGTTAATTTATTGATTAGCTCAAGAAGCTAGAGGGGGAGAATCAAGCAAAAGCAAAGGAAAGAACATCGAATAGCCGAGTTGGAACCATTTTACCCAACACAAGGTAAGTCATTAAGCATATATTTGGCATTGTTTTAAATGATCATAATATCTATGCAATTGTGTTTAATGAGATGATATGTAAATGAAAATGTATGTGTATGGAATGATGACATTGTTGAATGTAAAAGAAATAGTGAAATGTGTAGAAAGTTTGCTTTCGGCACTAAGTGTCTTGGGCAATACGTGTGTACGGTGTGAGATTGGCACTAAGTGTGTATGCTGGAAATATATGGCACTAAGTGTGCATGCTGGAAATATATGGCACTAAGTGTGCATGCTGGAAATATCTGACCTTGGGTGTGCGAGCTCAAAGGTATGGCACTATGTGTGCGGGCTTAAATCACATGGCACTAAGTGTGCGAAATCGAGTATTAAGCACTGTGTGTGCGTACTCTATATATATATATATCTCCGATCGAACAATTATATGGAGGGTGTGTCTTCATCGAGTTGAGTATGGACAGCGGAAAGAGTAAGTACCTTGAGTTCGTGGCTAATAGATACTATGTTCATGCTCGGAGTTGAGTCGGTAAGTTTTAAATCTATGTGATGATTTCAATTGCATGATTGTTGCGGAAATGAAATGATGTATGGAAATTGCTTCAAATATCCTATTGAATAGTATATGAAATGTAAATGTATGACTTGGTATGAGATTGATCTGAAGGTCTAAGGAACTATGGTATAGTTCGGTATGGTCGAACAATGGGCCTTGTTTCATTATTTCATTTTATGATAATTTTAGTAACGGATGGTTGTGAAATGCTTATGACTTACTGAGTTATAAACTCACTCGGTGTTTTCTTGTCACCCATTTTAGGTCTCTTGGACTCGTATCGTTTATGCGTTTCGGAACCGTCGTTGAAGTCATCACACCGGCTGGAAATCTTTTGGTATTGTCTTCGTAGTTGAACTAGGAGAACATTTGGCATGTATAGGCTATTTTGTTTTGTTGAATCTCGGGTTGTAAACTTTAAGCCATGCGAAGATGGCCTATGTGGTCGGTTGAGTGTGAATCTAAAACCTATAGGCACGAGCCTTAGAAACCTTAATTTTGATAAGGTGGCCATAGTTTGTATTATGTATGATGAAATAGTTGGCCATGGAAGAATTATGAAATAGTCATTGTTTGCTTTAGTACCAGATGCTGCCAGCAGCAGTGAGGTGAGATGGAAAAATCACTAAAAATAGTAGAAGTATAATTAAATAGTGAATAAATTATGAAATTGAACCTTGATGAATCTATTTTCATATGGATGAAACGAAACGACCGTATGAGCTGTATTTTAAGAGATATTCAGGTTTTCGCGAAACAGGGCCAGAACGGTTTCTGGATCCCCTACTCCGACTTGGAAAATTTACCATAAATTATCCAGAAACAATTAGAAGTCATGCCTTATATTCATAGATTCCCCTTTGAGTCTAGTTTCATTATAAAGAAACGGCATGAGCATTAGAGCTCTGTACGAGATGATATCCAGGTCGTAATGCGTAAAGGTCAGTGTAGTCGAACCCTGAAACAGGGGTGACTTTAACTAATAAACTGTACCAATTGGACCAACAAAAAATTCTAGAAATAAATCCATGGATGGATATATGAGTCTAGTTTCAGGGAAAATTGACGGAACTCATTTTCGAGTTCTGGAACTCGAGATATGATTTTTAAGGTGACAGTGACGCAGTTAACTAGCCTGCCTGGAACAGAAAAAGGAAAACAAAAAAAAAATTTCCAAGAGAGGAATAAGTAAAGTAAGCCCGGTAACACCTCGTGGTCAAATCCGGTGACGGTCACGGGTTTGGGGTGTTACATGTCAACTACTGTAACTTAGTTCTATTCTAACCAATTCTCATTTGCCTAACCAAATCGTTCAACTAGTACAATAAAATAATAATATAGTATATGGCTCTTATCAAACTAAGGACTTAACTAATTCGTCTATCAGCTGGGGTGGCGTATACTCCTGTAAAGAGTCTGCCCAACCACAAAGCTCGCCTAGCACAGACTTCGCCTGAATACACATTCAAAGAACTCATATACTTAGTCAAATATAATGTCTTAAATATAATCTCTTAACCACTCAGAATTCACTTTAAACATTGTATATTTGATAATACAATGACCAAATATTAGGGCTTCGCCAAGTGGGGAGTTACAACTCTCCCCAACTTAAGAAATTTCACCCTCGAAATTCATAACTGAAAACAATTAAGGATATTGATCTCTCATGAAGCTTTCCCTTTATTTCTAAAATTTCACCATAATACCTTAACCAAAGGGATTCTTTTATTTCTAAAATCTTTTACTTCTCTAGCCACGATACAAACAGGTTCTTCGTAAGACAAATTCAATTCAACCTTAAGTTCTTCTATCTACACAACATACTCATTATTGGACCTATACCTTCTCAACATTGATACATGAAACACATTGTGGATTTTTGACAACTCAGGAGGCAAATCCAATCTGTACATCAGTGGTCCGACCCTTTTTAAAACTTCATATGGCTTTACAAACCTTGAACTCGGTTTTCCTTTCTAGCCAAACCTGGTAATCTTTTTCCAATGTGAGACCCTCCAAAACATCTTATCTCCAACCTCAAAGGACATTTCTTTTTGTTTCAAATCTGCATATGCTTTCTATCAATCATGTGCAGCTTTCAAGTGACTATGAACAATAGCAACTTTTTCTTCAGTTTTGTGTACTAGATCTGAGCCCACTATCTTTCTTTCACTAAGTTTCATCCAACAACTAGGTGTTCTACACCTTCTACCATACAAGGCTTCAAATGGAGACATCTTCAAGCTAGCGAGGTAACTATTATTGTACGTGAACTCGACTAAAGGAACATATCTTTTCGAATTTATTCCAAAGTCGATCACATAGCTTCTTAGCATATCTTCTAAAACTTGAATAACTCATTCTGATTGGCCATCAGTCTGAGGGTGGAACGCAGTGCTAAATCTTAGCTTAGTTCCTACTGAACTCTGTAGCTGATTCCAAAACCTTGAAGTAAACCTTGGATCTCTGGCAAGCACTATGGAGGATGGTATTCCATGTAGGCGCACTAACTTAGCAATATAGAATTCGACTAATTTCTCCAAGGAATAAGTGGTATTCACTGGAAGAAACTGAGCTGACTTCGTAAGTCAGTCGACTACCACCCATACAGAATTCTTCTAGGACAGACTGAGGGGAAACCTCGATACAAAATCCATAATGATCTATCCTATTTTTATTCTGATATTTCCTAGGGATATAGTTTACCTAAAGGAACTTGGCGTTCAACCTTAACTATTTGAGAAGTTAAACAAGTTAGGACATGCTCCGCAATTTCCCTTTTCATGTCAGGCCATCAATAGGAGCCCTTCAAATTTCTATATATTTTGATGCTTCCAAGGTGCAGTGAAAAAGGTCATGTAACCCCCTAGACCTGGCCTAGACGTTATGGCCGAATCTTGAAGATCACATTGGTCATCAAAATGGTGCAGTAAATCATTTAGAAGATTTCTTTTTAAAATTTCCATGTAAAAATTTTTTTTAATACTTTTTTTAAGTAAAACCGAATTTAGTTAATATCTTATCTTTGGAAAAACCTAAGTATTGTGATTCTTTATTGAAAACATTGTAATTTATCTAACACATCATAGCGAAAAAATTTCAAAAATCAAAAATTCATTATTTATTTTGAAAACGTAAATCAATCATACAACTCAAAAAAAACAGTAGTCTCCTAACTAGATGTGTCGAATTTTGAAAACATAATATTGAGTATTGAAAATACTCCTTATTGAGCTTAATGCTTTTCATAATAATGAAAATCCATCGTAAATTATTATTTTCTAAAACCATTTAAATGATAGTCTTTAAATCTAAATTATGTAGAAAAATTCCATAATCAAATTCAGGTCTTAAAACCAAAAACAAACCAAAGTACCAACATTAAAGTCCATAGTAAGAAAACACAACTTAAAATATCAAATACCAATAACAATAGAGTTAACTGAAAAATGACTAAGAGCACCTCTGTAGTCGAGCCCATCCTAACCTCGATTATCAAAATTTAAAGGGGTTAGCTTAAAAAGCCCAGTGTGGGTCTCCAATAATAATAATCATAGAATAGACTCCTACAAACATTAATTTAAACATATCATAGGATATAAAGTATTCAATCACAAAATCATATATGGCAGAATGCGTAATGAAGATGTCAATGCAATGCTTTTTAGAAAACAGTGCAGATTTTTGAAAGAAGGATCCTATCTAACTCCACTACACACCGATAAGAGTTCTTCATAACTCGTCCATCCAATATCACACTGATAATTGTGGACAAGCCACCAGATAGTGCAATCGTGCTGTAAAAATTAGAATAGTGTGGTCAAACCAGCAGATATTGCAGGTTTACTACCAGATACTAAATAATGTGGAAATGCCACCAGAAAATGCATATTTACTGCCAAATACTTCCTCCATACATTTTTCTCACCCCATGCATGTGATATGGCATACAGATTATATTTTTCAATAGCATGCTTTACATGCGAATCAGAATATCATAATATGGCTTGCTTAACATGGAAATCAAATCTTATATATTTTCATATATATTTTCATAATAGCATGCTTATCATGCAAATTAGATTTTCAGAATAGGGCATGCTCAACATGCAAATCCATAGATCAGAATGATAACACATCATTTTTCACACAGATCACAATACCGATAATCATATTATATTAGCCATAAATCACATGACATGAGAAATGGAAATCACATATTAACACATATTACAGGATCACTCAATCAACAAATCAACACCACAGATCTTAGAGTTTCGAGATTAACTTACTTGATATCCCTGTTTATTAGGATTTACCGATCTCTATGAATATGCTCGTATTCACACATATTTATATTTCAAGAATCATATAACAAAAAATATTACAGTTAAAATATAACTATATTTATTATTTAATCAAAATTATTAATAATTATCAAGAATGAGTCCTAACACCTTAGATCTGATAGAATAGATCTCGATTCCACTTCGAAGTGGGAGTTTGATTTCTTTGAGTTACTACAGTATTGATCCAACACATGAGTCATATAGATTTAAAAAATTAATTACAACCCATAATAAAATAAACAATTGTGATTCGGCAACACTTACACAAAAAGATGATCAAATCGCACGCTATTGCGAATGGGTGGTGATTCTGGGATTTTTGTGTGATACTTCACAAAAGAACATAAACGAGTAGTATCCCACAAAACTGAGAATAGTACTATAATAATAAAACATGAATGATAATCCTTTATACCTACGATAAAATGGAGGAAAAAGGCTCAACAATAAATCTCAAAAAGCCTATTAAAGTGGAGGATTCGGCACTATAAACGCAAAATAGAAGAGTTTAGAGAAAATAATACGAAAAATGATCTTTTAATATTTAAAAATCAAATTCAAGAATTTACGGAGATGATTTTTAGAAAGATGAGAAAAGAAGAAAAATGATGAAAATCAATGGTAGTCGATGGTGGGGGCGCAACAGCTATGCGACAAAGACGATGATGGAGGTAAGGTGGTGGTGCGATTGCCGTGTGTGGTGGTGGAGTGGAAGAGGAATGAAGAAATATGGCTTCAAAGGTGGTGAAATAAAGAAGAAAAAGGTGAAAAACTGGTGGAGAAGGGTGGTGGACGGTAAATAGAGGAAAGAAGAGAAAAACTAGGAAAATAAAATGAAAAGTAGGGTTTTTGGGGTGCTATGACAGGCCATGGGTAGCCAAAGGTGAAAAGATGGTATGTTTAGGGACAAAGGGAGTAAAAAGTTGATCATGAGTAAAAAGGGGGCTTTGGATGGTAAGTTGACTCAAAACAAAAGGAAAGGAATCTCCTCCTTTTATGGAAAAGCTTGGACAATAATGAGGGTTTACCTTCTAGAATGGTCAACAATTTTAGCTAACAAAAATAAATAACACGGAACCTCTAGGATTTAATTAACATACTTAACCACTAGGCTACTAACTCCCTTGTGTCATAAAGTTACGCATAATAATAAATAAAATTTATGGCCTGACAGGCCCTTGATGAGCTTGCTTAAGCAAATCCTTTCGCAATCTATTCCCCACTAGTACAAACAATCTATTCTTGAACCTTAGCTCGCCATCTTTTCCTATATTGGAGTTTACTCCTCTTCCAGACTCCATTCTTTGCTTGAACCAATCACACTGACTATGTTTCATTTGTTCCTCTAATATCTATGAAAGATGAGTTGGTTTTACCGCAAATTTCACCAATCAAGCTCCATTATCAGTCATGGTTACCTTAACTCAGAGCAAAAGAAAGGTTGCCATAGTTTTCCTACTCCAAGCATCTACCACAACATTGGATTTTACTAGATGATACTTAATGGTCAATTTGTAATCCTTCAATAGCTCAGCCATCTTCTTTGGCTCAGATTAAAATCTTTCTAAATCATTAAAGACTTCAGAATTTTGTGATCAAAAACTATGTGACATTTTTCCCTATACATATAATGTCATTATAATTTTTCCCCATACATTTTCCCCCTTTATTATACATGTATGCAAACTTTAAAAACAAACCACAATCTGAGTTTTGACATGGACTCTGATACCATTAAATGTAATCCCCTAAACTTGGCTTAGATGCAATGGCTGAATCTCGAAGATCACATTAGCATGATGATGACGCAAAAATGTTTAGCTATTTTTTTTCAAAAATCGTTATCTCTTTCATTTAAAATCAGCGTGTTGATTTTCTTGAGAAAATCAAATTAATTTTTTTGAATTTCTTTGGAAAGAAATTATCAAAAACTAGATAGCTTTGAAAAGTCCAAGTTTTGAACATCTGAAAAAAACATTTTACTTTGAAAATGTTGCAGCGGAAAATTTACTAAATCTTATTTGGGGATTAAAAATCGTAATTTGATACCTTTCATAAATTATTGAATAAGTGAATAAATGGATTTAAGTTTCGTAAAAATGTATTCTTGAGTTTGAAATAAAATCATTGGGTCTAAATTATAATTATATTGAAAAATCCTGTTTTTTGTACCGATTTGATAGACCATTTGTTTATAATTGTTTTTAAACCAAATCATTTAATAGTATCCAAAATCCAAAATCAATGTCCCACGCCACATCCCGTAAACAATAATAACACAGTCCAAAAAAATACCAAATAACAAAATATAAAAGTTTATACGCAAAATGTCCGAGTACTCCTCCATAAGCCAAGCCCATGTCCTAACCTCGTGGGTTATCTAAAAAGTCTGGAATTTGAATGGGTGAGCTTTTAAAGCTCGTTGTTAATTCCACATAAATATAGTAATTCTTGTATTTCAACATAATTTCACATTTGGCAAGGTGCAAGAATGTCGATGCAAAGCTTTTTTAGAAATTAGAGCAAGTTTTTCAAAAACATTACTACTGATCTCCACTGCATGCCAATAAAGAGTTCCCTAGAACTTGTCCATCTAATAACACTCCACGTTATGGTCAAACCACTGTATATTGCGGAGAAGTTACTCATTATAGTCAAACCACTGAATAACGTTGTGGTCAAGCCACTTAATATCGCAGACAAGTTGCACATTGTGGTCAAGCCACTTAATAACATTATGGTCAAGCCATTGAATATCACAAACAAGCTATGGTCAAGCCACTCAATAACGTTGTGGCCAAACCACTCAATATTGCAGTAAAACTACCAAAGTCTTTCTCATTTCATAATCATCCCAACCTCATGCATGTGATATGGCATATAAATAGTATTTTCAGTGGGCATTCTTAACATGCGAAATGGAATTATAATCAATACAGTCAGCATGCTTAACATGCAAATCAAATCTGATTTATCATAACAATGGCATGATTTATATATATCATGCATAACCAATATTGCCATAAAATCACATATCATGAAAATTGGTATGTACACATAATTTCACAACAATCATTAAATCATATCAATTATAACACGCATTCACAAAATGATCAATTCAAAGTACTTACTTGAGTTTTCCCCCTCCTTACGGTTTTAGAATCTCTTTTTGAATACATAATGTATTCTTAATATTTTACATTATGGAAATCTTTATCAATTTTTTAATATTAAATAAATATGTATATATTATTTGTCGATATGTCCATATGTAAATTTTCTAATAAGTTAAATCCATAACTTGTTTGGTATATCCAAAACACCGATTCCAATTTTGATTCCAACTCCAGAGAAGAAATTTGACTTTGAATCCTTTTTTTTATTAATAAACTAATACCAAGTATTATAATGATAAAATGTTCCATATAAGTCTCATATAGAAGATCAAGTGAGGACACTTACTTATCGATCATCTAAAAGGGTACACTTTTCTTAAAGCTGGAATATAGTTTTAAGCAATTCGAAAGAACACTTAACAAGTGTACAAAAACCAATGTTAATTTTAACCTTAAGAAATGAAAAGGAAAATATTGGAATTAGAACTTTAAATATCACTTACAATTATTCCAAGGAATAGGTGTGTCATTGATCCTATAGTGTTTTGATTATGGAGGAAGATTATCTAAGGAGAATTATCATCCAAAAAATATAAAAGAATAGATTAGAATCGTAAAAAAATCTATGGAAATAGGAGATGAGGATTAGTAATTTAGTTTTAACTAAAGAAATGAAGACAAAATAAAAATAGAGAATAATGATGACTAACGGAGGTGGTGTTACGGTAGCATTACGGCAGTGGCACAACAGTGGTGCGGCAATAGGGAGGTGTGGAGGAGGCATGGAAGAAATGAGAGGTCCTTGTGGTGTCATGGCATTGATTTGGTCATAATATGGTGGCCAACGGTGGTGGTATGGTAGCAAAAGGTCAAAGGAAGAGTGGTTAAATGAGGAAGAAAAGAGAGAAAAGTTGAAAATGAAAACCAAATGGGGACTTAGGGTGTCGAAGTGCATGGAACGACAAGGTCAGCGGTAAGGGAGGAAAAATGTGGAAAGGAGTGCTTAAAGGGAAGTGAGGGAACATGGGGAGTAAAAGTGGGCTATTCATGATAGGTTAACTAATTAACAGGGAAAGAAATCATTGTCTATAAGGCAATTGTGGTGGATGGCATATGGGGATTTGACCATGATTTTAATGTGGAAAAAATAAAAAATATATATGCAGATGTGGGAATTTGAACATGGGATCTTAGGGAGATTAATTAAGCTCCTTACCACTAGACTACTTACTAACTTTCTCATGAATTGACGAAATTAATAATAAAAATATGGGGTGTGACATATGACCTTACCTCTTTGCATAAGCACACATCTTAAACCATTCAAAGATGCATCTGTATAAACTATGCATTCAACCCCAAGTTTTGGTTGCGCTAATACTATAGTCTCAATAAAAAATTCCTTCCATTTCTTGAAACTCTGTTGATTATCATCATTTCATACGAATTTTTCCTTCTTTTTCAACAACTTAGTGAGAGGCAATGTTATCATGGAGAAACCCTTCACAAACCTTCTATAATACCCACTAACCCCTAGAAAGCTACAAACTTCAAAAACTTTCTTACGTGAGTTCTATTCTAGGACTGCCTTTACCATAGTAGGATCCACCATTATACCATCCGTAGAGATAACATGCCTTAGAAAGTGCACTTCTTTCAACCAAAACTCGATTCACTGAACTTCGCATGAAAGTGATTATCACGTAAGGTCCTCAATACAATTCTCATATGCTTTCATAATCGATCCCATTCTTAGAATAGACCAATATATCACCAAAAAAAACTAAAACAAACTGTTCCAAGTAAGGCTGAAATACCTTGTTTATTAAATCCATAAATACAGTCGGCGCGTTAGTCAACCCAAAAAGGCATTACCAAAAATTCATAGTGGTGATACCTTGACCGGAAGAGTATCTTGGGCAAATCATCACCTTCAATCTTTATCTGGTAATAACTTGACTTTAGATCAATTTTAGAGAAGACTGCAGCCCCCACTAAACTGATCAAATAAATCCTCAATTATTGGTAAAGGGAATTTATTCTTTATCGTGACTTTATTTATCTATCATAGGTGTAGAGTTCCATCGTCTTCTTAATAAACAAAATTGGTGCACCTCAAGGTGACACACTAGGCCTAATAAAACTTTTATTGAATAGATCTTGCAATTGTTCCTTTAATTCCTTAAGCTCTAACTGCGCCATCTTGTAGCGCGTACATGATATTGGGCTTTTCCCTGGTTTCAACTCAATTAAGAACTCTATCTCTTTCGTAGCAGGCATACCAGGAACTTCCTCAAGAAACACATCCAAAAATTATCGCACTACAGGCACTTGACTGATCTCACTTCTGAACTCGGACGTATCTATGATATATGCCACATAAGCATCTGTGCCCTGAACAATTATCTTTCTTATGGACACTGCAGAAATAATTCTATTCTCTAATTCTAATTGTTTACTAGACATCATTATCTCATTACCTTTAACATTTACTAGGCGTACACTCTAGTTCGACAATCAACCATAACATTATGCCTAGTCAGTCAATCTAATCCCAAAATGACATCAAACTCATGGAAACTCAGCAATAACAAGTCTGTCAAAAACATGTGCTCGTCAAGAGCCAATGAACAATCCCTGATCAAATTATTCACTACTGTACTTTAACCAAACGGATTCGTTACCAGCACATTCGTTTCAGAATACTCTATCTCAAGCCTAAGACCCTCTATAATCGTAGTAAAAATGTAAGAATGGGTAAAACCTAGGTCAATCAAAGCATAAATACCATTACCAAGAAAAGAAAATGTACAAGTTATAACTTCGGGCATATCCACGTCTTCCTTAGCCTTTATGACATAGGCTCAAGCTGATGTTCCAGAATTCATCTTACCAAAATTCTTCCTTTGTAATCCCTGAACTGAGCTAGACTGAGCAGTCATCTCTGATCTATTTTAATGTTGAAGTTTCTACAGGTTTCTAACCGGTTTCTCAGTGTTGAACTCAAACTTGGAAGGAGAATCGTTAATTAAGTGGTCCCTGGACCCACACCCAAAGGAGGCTCCTAGTTCTTTTCTGCACTTGCCTTCATGACTTCTACCACAGTAATCACATTCACCTTTAACCAGAATGGAACCACCAAAACTAGCCATAGACACAGATGGCTTGCTAAATCCTTCACATTTATTGTAACACCCCTAACCCTTATCCGTCGCCGAAAAAAGGGTTACAAGGCGTTACCGAATAACACATCCCATTCACATACATTTATACATTCATTATCAAAAACTATTCGCATACATTCACATTGTCCCTTATAAGGTTCTACGAGACCTTATAACATGTTTAAAAATGGTTCGGGACTAAACCGATCACAATTAAAAACTTTTGAACACTTAGAAAAATTTTACATTCCTGGGTCACATGCCCGTGTAAGCAGGTCGTGTGCCTCACACGGCTACCAGACACGCCCGTGTCCTAAGCCGTGTGAAAACAGAGCATACCTACTGACTTGTACCAAATGGCAGGAGACATGCACGTGTGTCTTGGCCGTGGTCGTAACTATAACACCCCTTACCCAAGTCTGAGGCCGGGACTGAGTACGAGGTACTACTAAACTTAAACACATGCATTCTAACATTGATAAATCATAAAAGTTTGATCAAATTTAAAACTTTTCAAACCTTATCTAGAATTCCCTATTAGGGGTCTACGAGGCCCAAAACAAGCTTTAAGGACGATTCGGAACCAAACCAGGTCCTTTAAAGAACTCTGGAAAATGACTCCTTAAACAACGGAACACACCCGTGTGGAAGGAGTGACACGCCCGTGTGGCCTTCTTGACATGGTCATGTTGAAAGCCCGTACAGTTCAAATGGCTTAAACACATCTGGACACACTCGTGTCCCTAACTTGCGTGAAATTAATTCCTAATTCGAACCTACAGGGGTTTTCACACGGCCTAGCTCATGCCCATGTCCATGGCCCGTGTCCCTCACACGGCCATGACACGCCCGTGTGGAAGGCCGTGTGGTGAATTTAATTCTACATTTAAGGTGCAGACTTCACACGGCTAAGACACACGGCCGTGTCTCTGCCCAAGTGTTTACTACCATGCATACTGACTTGAAATTTTAAGGTGCAGGGGACACACAGCTGGACAACACGCCTATGGGGCTAACCGTGTGTTGCACACAGCCTAGACACACTCCCGTGTGTCTACCCATATGGACAAAACAAGGCTATCTACCAAGCCTTTTTGCCACCCTTAGTTGCACCAAAATACACAACAACAAATATCTCCAATTCACATGGCAATATAAGACTAAATCAACCACAACATGACATTCAAATGCCAACCTCATAACACTCTAACAACCAAGCATGCACTTGATCATTCATAGATTTTGTTCATCCAGGGAAGCATCATCATTTGCAATTATCAATAATGAATATTAACTATTAACCATGGCCTTATACAAAAAGAAGAAAGAAGGTTTTCGCCCTAAGCCAACACAATTGGTTAGCTTAACAATATGACACATAACAAAAAGACTCAATCCCTAAACATGCCATACTCAAGATAATAAAACTAACTATACCAAAAGCTATGAGTGGTAGTGTGAGTGATGCCTCCAACATTCTTTGATCGACGGCCTAATTTGGGGGCATTACAAGAAAATGAAAAGGAAAAGGGTAAGCACAAAGCATAGTAAGTTGCATGTAAATATCGAAATAACAACTATGTTACAACATGTGATCATACTCTCAATATATCATAACTCGCACAAAGAGTAAATGTTCGTAACACAACTTACTCATGTTCATTCATCGCTATTCATACAACAAGAATAGAGTTCACATATCATCAATTTCATATAAGTACCTGTACCACTCACAACATGGTCATAAGCGCTATCATTTTGACATAAACCGTAAATTTCCTGATGAACCATTTGGAATACTACAGGATAATCACTAAGTCTCAAACATAGGGTACGATGCTGACGCCATATTCCAAATATGGTCTTACACTGGCTCTCACATCTCAGTCAATGCCATGTGTAACACCCCGTACCCGAGTCCGTTACCGGAGTCGAACACAAGGTGCGTACAGACTTAACTTAATTATTTTCACAGTCCATTTAAAAAAATTTTCAGACAGGCTGGCTAACTGCGTCACTGTCGCCTTAAAAATCATATCTCGAGTTCCAAAACTCAAAAACTGATTCCGTAAATTTTCCCTGAAATTAGACTCATATATACATCTGTGGATTTATTTCTAGAATTTTTGGTCAGGCCAATTGGTACAGTTTATTAGTTAAAGTCTCCCCTGATTCTGGGTTCGACTACTCTGACCTTCATGTATTACGACTTGGATATCTCCCTGTACAGAGCTTCAATACTCATGCCGTTTGTTTCTAATGAAACTAGACTCAAAGAGGGATCTATACATATAAGGCATGACTTCTAATTGTCTCTGGATAATTTATGATAAATTTTCAAAGTCGAAACAGGGGATCCAGAAACCATTCTGGCCCTGTTTCACGAGAACTTTAATATCTCTTAATATACTGTTCATATGTTCTTTTCGTTACTTTCATATGAAAATAGATTCATCAAGGTTCGATTACATAATTTATTCACTATTTAATTCCATTGCTAAAAATTTTAGTGATTTTTCAAATCCACACCACTGCTGCTGTCAGCATCTGTTTTCAAGGTAAACTTTACCTATTTCGTGGTTTCCATGGACCAACTAGAGTTTTGTCATACATAGGTCCACATATAATCATATTTAGCCATTCCAATGGCTAATCATTTGCCCAACACTTCCATTCCAGTCCATAGTCACATCATGAAACCATACATATATACATAAACACAAATGGTCTAATGCCATACTCCACTTCTACGAGCCATTTTCGCATGGCTGTACACACATACATCACAAAACGTACTTGAAAAACAACAAAGGGTAGTCCTATACATGCCATATCCAGAGTTCAACTAAAAGAGTACCAAAAGGGCTTTGATAGTGTGGATGACTTCGACTTCGATGATCCCGAATCTGATAGCTAACGAACAAAATCTAGAAAACAAAGAGCCAAAGCAAATGGGGTAAGCATTTTAATGCTTAGTAAGTTTCAAGTAATGAAATCGGCTTCGACTAAAGTATTACGTTCACATAGCTAAATGAATCACTTTATTTATACACATTCTCATAATCATACTTACTTCACACTTCATCAACATACACACACAAGGTATCAACCTATCTAAGAGCCGAAAGTTCGTTAGTCGATTGAACGAATACTATTTCAAACGAATCGACTTTTTCGATGCACATGCAAACATACCTTATCGCTTGGGTTTTTCGAGCATATTAATTGAATTTATTACAGCACAAAACGCTCACCTTCAAACCAAGTTTCTTGAATTTAGCCGGTATAACCACAAGCACAATTGCCTTGGTCTTAACCCGGTATAGCAACTCGCACTAATGCCTTGGTCTTAGCCGGATATAACAACTCGCACAAATGCCTTGGTCTTAACCGGATATAGCAACTCGCACAAATGCCTTTGGTCTTAGCCGGATATAATCACTAGCATAAATGCCTTCGGGCTTAGCCCGGTATCATTCAAATGCTCATGCACACATATATCAATAATCACGACACATCCATATTTCATTTTAGTTACTAAGGCTCAAACACAAAACATTTATCAA
Organism: Gossypium arboreum; assembly: GCF_025698485.1. Lineage (NCBI taxonomy): Eukaryota > Viridiplantae > Streptophyta > Magnoliopsida > Malvales > Malvaceae > Gossypium > Gossypium arboreum. The sequence goes on from NC_069073.1 coordinate 42,679,533, forward strand.
ACCTTTCCAATTTCGGCTCAATAGCCACACACAAAGAGCATGATTTCAATTGACTTTACAACGTAGTCCCTACGCACATTCGGCTATCCGCCATAATATGACAAATCATTTCAATATAATTCAAGTAGGGTCATTACTCAAGACTTACCTCGGATGTTGTCGAATGATTCGATGGCTATTCGACCACTTTTTCCTTCCCTTTATCGGATTTAGTTCCCTTTGCTCTTGAGCTTAATTTAACAAATAAACCGATTTAATCATTTGAGCATCGAAAAGAGGAACTCAAGGTACTTAGCCCACATATATTCATTAGACATTAAAGTCACATATGTACGGAATCATGAATCAAACTCAACACATTAGTTAGTACTCTCCTTAGCGAATTTTCTAAGTCAAGATAAAGCCTTCAACATGCTTACCTATGGCGAACAACACATCAACCTATGTACTCATTCATGTGGCCGATTATGCATGTCTATGTTGAGGCCAATTATATACTCAATACCACACACAAATGGCATACATTTTACTAACTAATGCATTACATATTATAACTCAATACGCATCCATCATGTACTCCATAACCGAAACACCATCATATGTAAGTATATACCTTGAGATATTGTATATGTCATACCAATACGTCATGTGCAAACATATATATATATTCAAGAGCCGAATCTCAAAGTTGATTATAACTAAACATGAACATAAATCCAAAACACAAATCTTACCTACCATGCAATAAGCATAAATCATACTTATGGGTATACCATGGCCGGATACATCACAACACCATACCATTTCAATTTTGGTCATGGTTAAACAAAGAA